>NC_059360.1:20642500-20960000 GCF_019703515.2 Myxocyprinus asiaticus
TTACAAGTTACATTTTACAGCATGTGTTCTGTAATCTGTAGTGGAATACATTTCAAAAGTAACCCTCCCAACCCTGCCCCTGTTTCCTCTCCCTGCCTCTTCTAACTTCTTGGCATGCTTGTTGACATTTGAAGGCCTGTGACAAAGCTCTCCTTTCACGTGGTCCCAAGCTGCAGCTCGTGGGAAACGCTGGTGTATGTTGCAAACGCAACTTGGCACCATCTGCCACCAGGCTGAGAGCGGATGATAAAGTTAGCATCATCGCTAGCGTCTTCGTCCCACTGCATCCTCCTCGTTCTCCGTGCTGGCCTCTTCCAGAAAGTGTGTGTGAGTCAGACATCCAGCTGAGTGTGGCTGACCAGACTTGGCTCCCATGAGTGCCTTGTGGGAGGGGAAAATGGAGGGGGGGGCGGAATCAGAGGATAGGCATATTGTGTCCTAACAAGGCATAATGCGACAACTTTGGAGGATTAAATAGTTCACCCAAAAATGAAAATTCTGTCATCATTTACACCCAATACGTAGTTCCAAACCAATATGACTTTCTTTCGACCATGGAACACAAAATGAGATGTTAGATAGAATTTTAGCCTCAGTCACATTTTTGTAGCCAATCTGTAAACATAAAATACGTAATGTTTTAAAAGTATTGACAAAAAACTAAAGACAATATGGGTGTTTACATGATTGTAGTGTGATAAAATCACTTACTAAACCTTTCTGTGTAAAGTTCTATCTGATTTAACAACTTCGTTGCCATGACGACGTAATGCTGTAAACCCTAAAATGAGGATTTAAACAACTTTACAGCTCAAATAATACATGAGTTTTAATGGAAAAATGTATGTAAGTGCTTTCATAAAATTATAAACTTCATATTTCTGCCTTTAAACCCTCCAAAAAAATTGGCCCCATTCACTTCCATTGTAAGTGCTTCACAGTACCCTCAATTTTTGCTTTTATTAAATAAAAGGAGGGACAAGTCAAAATAATTTTTTTGTAATCAACATTATGCCACAAATGCTGTTGATTGAGCTTAACTTGCATTGAACCCGGAAGATTTCTTAGCAGGATTTTTGCCAATAAGAGGGCGGGACCCTAGTGTGATGCAAGAGAAATAGAAACCAAGCAAGTTACAAAATCTGTCACACACCACTGTGAAAGGTGGTAATGGGGCAGTTGGCACCTTAGAAAATATTTCTACCTGATCTAACCCTTAAAACTTACTGTTTTTGTGTGTAAAATAGCATAGTCAGGTGGATTCTGTCATATTAAATAATATTTTTGACTTGAATAAAACCAGTTAATTTAGATGTTACCACATAAAGCACATTTTAAGTTACCTGACAAATAATTTTTAGAGTGAGGGAAGAGTGAAGATTTTTTGCTTGCTGCTTTATCACAATGCCCTTGGTTAGGACAGGGTATTAGATTGGCAGTTCTTTTTTTAGATTCTAAATTATGATACATTAAATTAATGTGGGCTTCATCACTTTTTCTTCCAATTTCAGTGCGAAGTACATGTCATTTTGTTTTTTAATTTTACCTGTTCTTAGTTTCTTGAATCTTTGATTTTTATGAGAACAGTCATGGACTAATCTTTAATTGCTGTTGTTTAGGGCACAGAAGGAGGTTGATTAGCTGACCTGATTTACTGGGTTCTCTTCTGTATGTGTTGCAATGGTCACATCTCTGCTGGCAGGGACTAGGAGCAAAGAAGCATCAGGAGATATTTAATTAAGACAACAGTTCAATTAACAGCTCAATTAGCTGAGGTAATTAGAAGCTCTGTTGGAACAAAAGCCAGAGTACCCCGTGGGTCCCTGTGCTGAAGCAGAGTGGCTAAATTGTGCCATCGGCATCATAATCCTGCTTAAGCACTGGACTGCAATTTTCACCTTGAGTGCTTGGAGTAAGAAGCTTGTACAAACCTATAAATTAGAGATGCTAATTTATAAAACAGTATGAAGATCTTGCTGTTGAACTGATTAAACTTTGGTTGGCATGCCGTTCTCTCCTGTACAGCACCCATAAGTAGTGGAGACTGTGGAGTGTTGTAACACCATCAGTTTAACCATTTAGAAATAACAGGGGTGAAATTGTCTGTCCACCACTCTTCTGAGGTGTATAAAAATGGGCTAGAAATTGAAAATATTCAAATTAAGGTGCGGTGACATTGACCATACGTGTCCACTGGCTCGTGGTGAGCAGAGCTGAGTGGGCATTTCCAATTCATTCCAATGGGAGCTGAGCACCACGCTCTTGATGGGATTTGTTGGATTGACAGCGATGCGAAGCAAAAGTTGCAAGAAGATACATTATAGCTGCAGGCCGGAGACCTGCAAATGGGGGTGGGATCTCCAAAAGAGGGTGGGGTATTCCAGAAGGGGGCGGGGTTACTCCAAAAGGGAGTTGCGCCAACTCCAAAAGACAGCGTCACTTACACACACGGTTAAGTTTAGGGAAAGGGTTAGGTTAGGTGCTCCCTATATCTTTTCTGGCAGTTTGGAGCTCCCGCCCCTTTTTGGAGCTCTGCCTGCAGCTATATCCTTCTCAAATGTTGAAAAATTATCTGCTTTATGCAAATGAGGAGCAAAAATTGCTGGCTGCAGCGAATCATTATGAGCTGAAGCGATGACATTTGGCATAAGCGTTTAAAAATCTGACGACAATGCTAAAGTTTCTGCTGGAATCTGTGTGCTCGTATGTTGAGCATGTGTATAAATATCCTTGTCCTTTTTGAATATTCAGTGTTGCTGTGTATAAAGCACCACCCACACAGTGGTCACTGACAAACCAAGTAACTTCCTATTGGTCAACGCAGCAAAATTCGCCTGTCAAAATTCACCAAACTTGAACACCAGGCAAAATTTGTATGGGGAAATTCTTCGTCACCAGAAGTCCATAGGGCAAAATGAACGATCGTACAGATTCCCATTGAGATTACTGTTTTTTGCCCATGGAATTTCGTGGTACGAATGTAAATGTGGCCACACCTTTATACAAGAGAATTCAATCTATAATCTTTTCAAATATAATGGCTGACCAGAAGGGAAGGGTTGTAACATTATTTTCCAATGTACTTCTAATGGACCCACAAAGAATATTTAGAATTAAAGTGTTTCCTTTATGTTTACCATTATAAATTATAATGTTTAAAATAAAATGGGGGTTGGTTGGCATGGAGAGTAGTAATGGGATGGCATAATTATTTTGAACTGGTGAATTTGGTTATCATAATAAATTCATGCACAAAATTTAAAACTTTAGTGTGTTTTGTTAGTGTAACAACCCAGGTATTGGGGTAGGTTGTACCACAGCATGAAAGATAATTCACCACAAAATGAAAATTCTGTAATTATTTACTTACCCTCATGTCGTTCCAGACCCATATGACTTTCTATCCTCTGTGGAACACAAAAGGAAATAATTAAACAAATGTCCCAATGGCTGAATTCAGTACAGTGGCAGTACATTTTGACTAAATTTAATGCTTAATAAAACACCCAAAAGTGTTATAAAAGTAGTCCATGTGACTCAAGAGTCATATAACAGACCGTAATTTAAATAATTACATTTAATCTGTTCACTCTCAGATAAAAAAAAGTCCATAAACAGTGCTGAAATTCAATATGGGTGCTACGTCTATAACATTAAACCTCATTGGTTCTTGTGTGTCTTGTGGCCAAACGTCATAACGTCATGTTGCAACCTCATTGGATAGAATTTAAATTTTTGGGCAAATTATTCCTTTAAAGATTTAAAAGTTTAGGGATAAGTTGTGGGTTTCTAAACTACATGGGAATATTATATCAAATTTTGAGATGCATGGCACAAAACGTCTCGGTTATGTGAAATATAACACTGGCTCCATGAGTGGTAACGAGACTCTGCGTATGACCACTATGGGACACGTCTGAGTGTCACGTGGTCTGAAGCCCTTATAAAATCACACCAATTTATTGGCTGATGGCAATTAAGCAACACCCATAGGGAGCTACATCACGGGCTCCATAAAGGTGCTCACTTTCGCTCCATCGAGTCACATTTTCTGCAGGAATACGTGAGCCTATGCAGCTGCTAGAGAGTATGGCCAGCTACGCAGTGTCTCATTCCCACTCAAAGGGTTACTTTCCATGTAACTGAGACATTCCCTGTCATAGGAACTTGAGCTGCATATGAATGCTATGGGAACGATATACATTCACACCATGCGAACAGTAGCTGCCAACTATCTAAGCCCGTGTGGCAAGCATATACAGGTAGTGGCGCACAAGCGAGCTAAAGTGTCCGAATAAAAAGAAGGAATTTTGAGGTTACTCCTGTTCCAACAGAGAAAACCTGAGAGGCAGGAGTCAAACCCTCATCCAGATTATAAAATTTAACAAATGTATGCAGAGAGGACCACCCAGCCACCATACAAATATCCTCCAAGGATGCACCTCTAGCCAAAGCCCATGAGGATAACATGCTCCTCGTAGAATGGCGAAGGTTAACCTCGAATACCAAGGCGAAGGTTAACCGCGCACTTCTTAAGCATTTCAAATTGCATCAATAAGCCAATGAGACAGTCTTTGCTTGGACACTGAAACACCCCTGTTGCGGCCACCAAAGCACACAAACAACTGTTCTGACTTACGCTATTGGCTAGTATGGCCAACATAAACTGGGCAAAGCATATGCAACCTTTCATGCTCCTTTGACTCAAATGGGAGAGGATAGAAAGCCTGAAAAATAATAGTCTGTGAGCAAAATGACATTGAAATAACCTTGGGCAAATAGCCCAAAGGAGGTCTTAACCCCTTTAACACCCTGGCATAAAAACCATACATAAGGGATTGATCGACAGGGCATGCAAGTCACCAGCTCTTCTAAATGATGCCAATGCCACTAGCAGGGCCGTTTTAATAGTCAAAAACGTATCAGTGACTGTTGACAAGGGCTTGAACGGAGCACCCGAGAGCGCCTTTAAAACAACAGATAAATCTCATAAAGTAATGCGGATGGGATGAAGAGATCTAAGCCTGTGTACCCCGCACATAAAACAAAAGACAAGAGAATGTCTACTGACAGAGACTCCATTGATAAGCACATGACCAGCCGCTATAGCAGCAACATAGACTTTAAGTGTTTCCAGGGCAACCCCGGCCCCGAGAAGCTCCTGCAAAAATTCCAGCACTGCACTGACAGGGCAGTGAACTGGATTTTCACCTCGCGCTGTACACCAAGAAGCAAAAATACGGCAGATGAAAATATAAAGCTTCCTAGTTGATGGAGCTCTTGCATTTAAAATGGTATCAACCACAGTGGGGGTTAACCCATCATTCAAAAGAGCACCCCGTTGAGGCGCCATACCCATAACTTTGATAAGTCCTGCTGGGGGTGCCAAATACTGCACCGTGCTGCAGTCTGATCGGTAGAAATGCATAAAGATGTGCTCTCAGCCACTGATGCGCCAACGCATCAATGCCCAGCGGTGCCGGGGGCAAGAGGAAAAATCAGAGGGTACAGTGCGACGTCTCGCTTGATCATGAGCCCCAACAGCCTGTGAAATGTTCTTGCAGGGAGAACGTGTCCCACTCTGAACATCACTCGACACTGGCATAATGACAGAAATGCGTGTCTGCATCGCCTGCGAGTCCAGATCCACACCTATAACTAGAGTCTGTTGCCCTGGCAACAGAATGCTCTTGTCTAGGTTTACACACAGCCCTAGATTGCTAAAACGGTTGAGAACAACATCTCAATGTGGGGTATCCAAAGACTCCGAGTGGGCTAACACCAAACAATCGTCGAGATAATTCAAAACGCAGATGCATTGAAGCCTCAAAGGCATCAATGCTGCATTCAAGCATTTTGTGAAAATGCATGGTGCCAGTGCAAGTCCGAACGGAAGGACGCAAAATTGGTACGCTTTGCCCCTGAAAGTGAATCTGAGAAAACGCCTGTGCTTTGGCGCAATCTGAATATGGAATTTATTTTTAAGCGTCCTTCAAATTTACTGTCACAAACCAGTCCCCTGGCTGCACTTGTGACATTATTTGTTTCTGCGTAAGCATTGTGAAATGACATTTCATTAGAGTAAAATTCAAACGTCTCAAAACCAGAATGGGACGCAAGCCACCTGAATTATGATATAACCATGCTTATCGTTCAAAGTACCCAGTTCAAAACTCCCTTCAACTGCTGCCAAGCCGACAGATGGGCAGACAGAGAAATTAATGCATGGCACTTGCCTGTAGCGCGACCTTTAACCACTAGATGGCAAGCGTTTGGCATTTACTTTTGTTTACTTTTGGCAACTGCCCCAAAACCAGCGGCACAGCAGAGGGAAGCCTTCACTCCTCCAATAATGTGGCTGGTTGAAGGGAATTTGATTATGTTTTGCCTTTTTTATATTTAGGCATAAATGATGAGCACCCTGAAATGTATCTACAGCAGGGACGTTGACAGAATAAACCTTTTCCCTAGTATTTTGAATGGGAAAAAGTGTATGAACATTCGGGGGAATGTTTATTTGAGAAAACTGGTTCGCCACAATGGACCCAGCATTCTTTATGAGGGGACAATGTGTGGTGCTTATGTTCACTGTGTTTTGTGTACACTTGTGCTTGATGATCATTGAATTCTGTAATGCATGTCTTGAAACCTTTGGTCATGAAGACAGAGGCCGAATTCGATCAGGCAATTATAAAAAGCAATCACTCTGAATGTATTTACAGCAGAGAACGCCAGATAAACTGTCTTCCCTAGCATAGAACGGGGAAGAATGTGCATACATGGAGGGAACAAAGGGGCCAATTTGTTCCCTTCCAACCACAAATTCTCTCATATAGCGTTTTTGAATGACGACGGCTCAAGAAGTGCATGGTATCTCTTTCAAGCGCTTTGTTCGTCAGAAAATGGCCACCGAGCTAGGCCTCAGAGCATGTCCGGCGAGACTTGTGCTTTCGCTCAGGGCGAGGGCGACAAACACTAAGAAGAATCTGATGTCCATTCACACTCCAATCCTCTCAGACACAAAGCCGAAATCCTAAATGTCTCCTGCACACGAAGCTCCAAATCTGGAGGCTGTGGAACTGGAAAAAGTGGGGATAACAGCTCATGGTGAGAAATTGCGAGCCTTGAAAAGCTGTTCCCGTCGGACCCTTGTAATGTTTGGGAAAACCCAATTAAAATTGCTCTGAAATTTACGCTGTATAAACGACGTCCTTACGTGTTTGCCACTCAAAAGGGAGAATTAATAATCCTTGCTTCGATGTGATTTGCTAGAAACAAACACGGGCTTAGACAAAATCGTGCACTGAAGAACAGAAAATCTGACTTGATGGTGCGAAAGTGAGTGCCTTTATGGAGCCTGTGACGTTGCTCCCTATGGGCATCACTTAAGCGCCATCAGCCAATAAATTGCCGTGATTGTATAAGGGTTTTAGACCATGTGACACACAGATGTGTCCCATAGCATTCATCCGCAGCTTGAGTTCCTACTAAAGGGGACAGCACTAAGAAATAAAAGGTGTTTCAAATAGTGAAAATTTTAATCACGATTAATCTGATAATTTTTCATAGTTAATCACGATTAATCGCAGATTTTGAAAGTGCTGAAATTTTACTCTCTATTTATTTATTTTCCTGTCAAAATGCAAGTATTTCCTTATTAGGAAAGGAAGCAAAACAATATGTAACAATAACATTTTCCACACAAAGCCTTCCACAGTATAAAGATATAAAATGCAATAAAATAGCACCAGTTCAAGGAACATTAAATGTTTCATTAAGTATAAGTGGGAGGTTGACTAATTGAAAGAACTAGTCCCAACATAGGTTGCATATTCATTGCAGTGGGTAATTAATCTCTTAAACTCTCATCCTCCACAATGTTAATCAGCCAGCAGACTTTGGTTATCCACATTGCTTCAGCGATCGTGAGCTGTGTTAATGATTCGCGTTAGGGCATCAACGCCAGTGTCGAGCACCACTTTGAACTTCACATGAAAAGCAATTGAAAACATTTTGTTCTGATGGTTAAGACTTTACATGCTTCTGTGGTAATTCAATTGCGCCTTACAGAGGCTGCAAAGTACTTGATTTATCCCATCTGGGCTTGTTTCCCCATCATTTTATCACTGACACAGAAGCACTGTTTTTGGCCCTGCTCAGACCAGTGTTTATACTGGTTTATGCTTTATTAACGTGATTAAGACAAATTAACGTGTTAAACTTTTAAAGTGAATAGCATGCATTAACCCATTAACTTTGACAGCTCTAGTTACAACACTTCCTGGTCTCCCCTACCAACAGTTTGTATTCTTTTGACCAAACTATCTGTTTTGGCTCTGACAAACATTTACAATGCTCCAGGTCCTTATATTCACTGCGGTACATATCGGCTTCCTGTAGACAGCCAGCACAGCTGCTATGTATAGCCCACTCCATGTGTGCCTGCGGCTCACCTAATCAGCCCCAGTGTAAATCACCAGGTGATGCTCTTTATTTGCTGTTGTGAATACACTGAGCATCTCCAGCATTAGTTCCATTCTGAGTGCAGCCGAACACCTGATGACACGTCCGTCAAGACGTAGCCTTGTCTCGATAGCAGATGGGGTGCTGACCTCAGGGACTGTGGGAGGCGGCGTGTGGGACTGTGTGTTGGATGAATTGGTGAGGAGAGAAAATTCGCAGGCACGGTCTACATGCTCTACAGCACCAGACTGTAATGAGATCTGTTAAAGCCGAGGCCAGCTGGACAGAGCAGGGCAGGGCAAGAGACACATATGAAGGCAGAGTAGAGTTAGACTTACAGATGAGGTGAGCTCATGTTTGAGACCTGCTCCATAGAGACAGGGCAGTGAGATTTTATATGGTCCAAAAGGCTGGACTGACAGAGTTGAAACCAAGGTTGTTTGGAGATTGTCTTTTGTTTATTTCATTGGGTCTGATTCCTCCTACATTTGGGCAGAGCCAGCCACTCTCATATTGAATCTCCATGATCAATCCTTGAAGTCATCCTACTAAAATCAGCACTATATCAGCACCAACAAGTATAAACTAGCTTCGACCATCATGCAAATTCATGCTCCGCATATTCATCCATAGCATATTATAGCCTAAGGTTGGTGAACAGTTAGTTTTCTTGATCCGTTACTTAGAGGCAGTTTGTTGGTTATTAAAGTGAACATGAAATCAAAATTGACTTGATTTCATAATACATGTTCCTGGTCTTATTGTGCACAATTCATTAGTGCACAAAATGACAATGAAAAAAAAAAGTATGTCTTTGTAATCTTTCATCAAAATTTGCCCTACCTCTGAAACAACTTTCCTTTTTGGATCACATCACCAGTCCCTCTTATTTTCAACCCCTTCCCTTCAACCATTTTCAACATCTCCATTTTGGTATGTAGCACCTAGTTTTCCAATTACTTATGGATAAAATCAAGTTATGTCATACATTTTTTACAACAGTTTCATGGCAACTCATAATTCGAACCCATAATCATTTGTGGGAAAGATGGCAAAATCGTGAGATATCATAGCACATTGCTTGTATGAAAAGGTCTAATTACCTTAGAGACAAACCTATCAACAAACATAATTTCAAATCGATACAATACAGGCATCACATTTTAGCTAGCCTCCTATCCAACACTTTATTTTAAGAAAGGAAACCTCAGTGAACAAATTTGGCTACTGATTCCATATCTATTTATGCATTACAAATGATTGTTGTATGTCATGAACCTGTTCCCGCTTCCTAAATCTTGTTCCAAAACCCAGTTTTCTTTTCTTAAGTGCCTTATTTTATTGGAATCCTTGGCTCAATACGAACAAAACCAAACAAACAAAAATCTCAGATTTAATTTCCGCTATAAATTTTGTTTACGCCATATTGGATTTTTTGCAAAACGTCATGGTTACTGGTGTAACCTCCGTTCCCTGATGGAGGGAACGAGACGTTGGTGTCGATGTAGTGACACTAGGGGACCAACGTCTCGTTCCCTCCATCAGGGAACGGAGGTTACACCAGTAACCATGACGTTCCCTATCTGTCACTCACTCGACGTTGGTGTCGATGTAGTGACACTAGGGGTCACTCTTGGGAGCCCGAGACACCTCTGGTCTTTGATAAAAGGCCAATGAAAATTGGCGAGTGGTATTTGCATGCCACTCCCCCGGACATACGGGTATAAAATGAGCTGGTATGCAACCACTCATTCAGGTTTTACGCTGAGGAGCCGATATAAGGTCCGGCCATTTCAGCGGGTAGTTCAGCGTTGTGGCAGGAGGGACCAACGTCTCGTTCCCTCCATCAGGGAACGGAGGTTACACCAGTAACCATGACGTTCCCTATCTGTCACTCACTCAACGTTGGTGTCGATGTAGTGACACTAGGGGTCCCTATACAAAACGCCACAAGGCTGAACTGTGTTACGTGAACTGGCGGTGTGTGGTGGGCAGACTTGCTGTGTGCCTCATAGCCAGCACACCAGGTCGACACGTAACCTCCCCCAACACAGTTATGAGTGTCGAACGGCCCTTTTTGGGGACAAGTCGACTACCCAGAGATAGAGACAGGCTTAACCCAGTCATGGCCTCTTTCCCCTTCTCTTTTTCCACTCCCTAAAAAAGAAGGGGATTATCCGACTGGGCCGCCAGGTCTAGTCGGGGGGTGTCCCTCCCAAGGGGAGGACACCGCGGAGACCACACCTCGCCCCAAGAGAGGGGGGATATTTAAGTGGAAGAATACATCACATGGTCTTTCCAACCATGTGGAGAGCCTTCAAGGTAGATCCTACCCAATGGGGGAGGAGTTACTACAACATGGAGACTGAGGGGCTCTGCCCAAGGAAGACGCAGTTTGCCAGTAGGGAAACGAACTAGCGGAAGATATAGATCGCATGGGGTTAGCCTTACAGGGAACCGCCACATGCGGAGCACCTACCCCAGAACCGGGCTCTTAGTTAGCGCGTGTACTGGGCCGGCAGCGAGTCTCTCCGAAAACTCGACTGCCACAGGGCTCGGAGGAAGTCAACCAGGGAACAACCTTTGTGAACACTACTGGGAATTAACAGCGCACGTCTTCAGCTCAAAAGGAGGTGGAAGGCGCTATGTGCAAGCGATACACCCGGCCGGCTATCCCGGGCTTATCCGCTTGTGTTGCGTGCCACTACCTGGGACGAAACCGGTTCCACCCGGAGGTTGTAGAACCTTTCAGAGGTGTTGGGTGTTGCCCAGCCCGCTGCTCTGCAATGTCTGTTAGAGAGGCACCTCTGGCCAGGGCCCAAGAAGCCGCTACACCACGAGTAGAATGGGCTCGTAGCCCTACCGGGGGCGGCATGTTTTGGGCGAGACATGCCATAGTTATGGCGTCAATGAGCCAGTGGGCGATCCTCTGCTTGGAGACAGCGCTTCCTTTCCGCTGTGCACCGAAGCAGACAAAGAGCTGCTCAGAGAGTCTAAAGCTCTGCGTGCGATCCAAATAGACGCGCAAAGCGCGCACCGGACAAAGCAACGCCAGGGCTGGGTCTGCCTCCTCCTGGGGCAGCGCTTGCAGGTTCACCACCTGGTCTCTAAAAGGAGTGGTGGGAACCTTGGGCACATAGCCCGGTCGGGGGTCTCAGGATCACGTGAGAATAGCCCGGACCGAACTCCAGGCACGTTTCGCTGACAGAGAACGCTTGCAGGTCACCTACCCTCTTGATGGAAGTGAGCGCAGTCAGGAGGGCAGTCTTCAAGGAGAGTGCCTTAAGCCCGGCTGACTGCAAAACTCAAAGGGGGCTCTCTGTAGACCCTGAAAAACTACAGAGGTCCGATGAGGGAACAAGGTGTGGCCTGGAGGGATTCAGCCTCCTGGCGCCTCTTAGGAACCTGATGATCAGATCATGCTTCCCTAAGGACTCACCGTCGACTGCGTCATGGTGTGCTGCTATGGCAGCAACATACACCTTCAAGGTGGAAGGGGACAGCCTCCCTTCCAACCTCTCTTGCAGGAAGGAAAGCACTGATCTGACTGCGCACCTCTGGGGGTCTTCCTGATGGGAAGAACACCACTTAGCGAACAGACACCACTTAAAGGCATACAGGCGCCTCATAGAGGGAGCCCTAGCCTGAGTGAATGTGTCTACCACCGCAGGTGGGAGACAGCTTAGGTCTTCCACGTCCCGTCCAGGGGCCAGACATGGAGACTCCAGAGGTCTGGGCGCGGGTGCCAGATGGTGCCCCTTCCCTGAGAAAGAAGGGCCTTCCTCAGGGGAATTTGCCCGGGGGGAGCTGTCACGAGGAGCGTGAGGTCCGAGCACCACGTCTGGGCGGGCCAGTAGGGTGCTTACCAGGACGACCTTCTCCTTGTCCTCCCTGACCATGCACAGGGTCTGTGCGAGCAGGCTCACTGGGGAAAACGCATATTTGCGAATGCCAGGGGACCAGCTGTGTGCCAGCGCATCTATGCCGAGGAAGGCCTTGGTGAGGGCATACCAGAGCGGGCAGTGGGAGGATTCTTGGGAGGCGAACAGGTGCACCTGTGCCTGACTGAATCGACTCCAAATCAGCTGGACCACCTGAAGGTGGAGTCTCCACTCTCCCTTGAGGGTAACCTGTTGTTACGGCGCGTCCGCCGAAGTGTTGAGGTTGCCCGGGATGTGAGTGGCTTGCAGCGACTTGGTGCTGCTAACTCCGTTGGAGGAGACGGCGGGCGAGTTATGACATACAGCGGGAGCGCAGACCGCCTTGGCGGTTGACATATGCTACCGCTGCCGTGCTGTCTGTCCAAACTAGCACGTGCTTGCCCTGGATCAACGGCCGGAACCTCCACAGGGCGAGCAGAATTGCCAGTAACTCGAGGCAGTTGATGTGCCAACGCAGCTGCGGACCCGTCTAGAGGCCGGCAGCTGCATGCCCGTTGCCAACAGCGCCCCAGCCCATTTTGGAGGCGTCTGTCGTGACCACGACGCGCCTGGAGACCAGTTCTAGCGGAACACCTGCTCGTGGAAACGAGAGGTCGGTCCAAGGGCTGAAAAGACGGTGACAGACCGACGTAATGGCCACGCGGTGTGTCCCGTGGCGCCATGCCCGTCTCGGGACTCGAGTCTGGAGCCAGTGCTGAAGCGGCCTCATATGCATCAACCCGAGCGGGGTGGCCACCGCCGAGGACGCCATATGCCCCAGGAGCCTCTGAAAATGTTTCAGTGGAACCGCTGTTTTCTGTTTGAACGCCTTCAAACAGGCCAGCACCGACTGGGCGCGCTCGTTCGTAAGGTGCGCCGTCAAGGAGACTGAGTCCAACTCCAAACCGAGAAAAGAGATGCTCTGAACCGGGAGGAGCTTGCTCTTTTCCCAGCTGACCCGAAGCCCTAGTCAGCTGAGGTGTGAGAGCACCAGGTCCCTGTGTGCGCACAACACGTCTCGAGAGTGAGCTAGGATTAGCCAGTCATCGAGATAGTTGAGAATGCGAATGCCCACCTCCCTTAACGGGGCAAGGGCAGCCTCTGCGATCTTCGTAAAGACGCGAGGAGACAGGGACAGGCCGAAAGGGAGGACTTGTACCGATACGCCTGACCCTCGAACGCAAACCGCAGGAAGGGTCTGTGTCGAGGAAGGATCGAGACGTGAAAGTACGCATCCTTCGGGTCTACCGCCGCGAACCAATCTTGATGCCGGACGCTCGCTAGAATGCGTCTTTGCGTCAGCATCTTGAACGGGAGTCTGTGTAAGGCCTGGTTCAGTACTCGCAGGTCCAAGATTGGCCGCAACCCACCGCCTTTTTTCGGTACAATGAAGTAGGGGCTGTAAAACCCCCTCTTCATCTCGGCCGGAGGGACAGGTTCTATCGCGTCCTTCCGTAGGAGGGTAGCGATCTCCGCGCAAGGTAGCAGCGTTTCCATCTTTCACCAAGGTGAAGTGGACACCGCTGGACCTGGGCGGATGCCCAGCGAAGTGAATCGTGCAGCCGAGTCGGACGGTCCGGACCAGCCCTCGCGACGGACTGGAAAGCGCAAGCCATGCACCCGAGTTCCGCGCAAGGGGGACCAAAGGGACAACGTCATCGGATGTACCGGCGGGTGGGGCCTCGTGGCGGGGCGGAGCTTGAGGTGCCACACCACATCGTGGCCGTGCTGAGTCCGAGGACATCGAAGCACTTACCTGGCTCCTTGTGACCACCCCCGGAACAGCCTGGGACGGGGGAGGAAGAGGCCTGTCCTCATGACCCGTGGAGACTGTCACATCGGGGGCGGATTTGTGCCACAGCTGGGCGCTCAGGGCGGGAGACCGCCGCTGGAGCGCCAACCTGCCAAATGGAGTGGTGGACGGTGGTCGTGATGCCAGCCGTACACACCAAATATGTGACCCAGGGAACAAGGAAACCACTCTTGCAGAGCTCTTGAGTACTGCAGCCACTTGGGCATGCAGCGCAATTAAATGCAAAAGGTAACAAAAAGAAGATCTGCTTACCAGCTCCAGAGCAGCGGGTTTCGTTGTCCCTGGGTCGCCCGTCTCAGGGGCGCTTCGAAGACCTCCGTGGGTTCTTCGGTGCCGGCTGTGAGACGGGTGGCGTCAGCTTCCTGCGGTGGGCTCCACGCCGGGGCCGGGCCGGAGGGGCGGGCTGCGGCGGAGCCGGTGCAGTCACCGCAGGGGGACGCCCTCGGCGATGAGTAGATGGGGGGATCTTGAGCCATGCCGGGGCAGGACAAGCCGGCTAGCATCCAACTACTGCTCTACCATCGAGAACTGCTGGGCAAAGTCCTCGACAGTGTCGCTGAATAGGCCCGCCTGGAAAATGGGGGCAGCAAGGAATCGTGTCCTGTCGGCCTCACCCATCTCGACCAGGTTGAGCCAAAGGTGGCGCTCCTGGACCACTAGTGTGGCCATCGTCCGCCCAGGAGACCGCGCCGTGACCTCCGTCGCTCAGAGAGCGAGGTCGGTCGCCTAGCGCAGTTCCTGCATCAATCCCGGGGCGGAACTACCCTCGTGCAGTTCCTTTAGCGCCTTGGCGGACTTGCAGGAGTGCCATGGCATGCAGGGCGGAGGCGGCTTGTCCAGCAGCGCCGTAGGCTTTGACCGTCAGAGACGACGTAAACCTACAGGCCTTGGACGGGGGCTTTGGGCACCCACGCCAGGTGGCGGCGCTCTGCGGGCATAGGTGCACCGCGAGCGCCTTTATCCACCGGGGGATTGCCGAATAACCCTTGGCCGCCCCACCATCGAGGGTAGTGAGAGCGGGGAAGCTGAAAAGATCGGGACCGGGCAGTAAAAGGTGCCTCCCGCGATCTTGTCAGCTCTTCATGCACTTCCGGGAAGAAAGGAACGGGGCGGGGCGTGGCTTTGAGCGGCGCCGCGAGCCCAGGAACCAATCACAGAGCCGCGAGGGTTCAGGGAAGAGCGGTGAAATCCACTCTAACCGACGCTCGCGGCTGTCCGGGAAAGCATGTCGTCATCTCCGCGTCAGCCTGTGACTGGGCGATCGACCCCGAAGGGAGGAACCCAGCCGAGGCTTCCGACTGGACGAGCTCGCACTCCGATGCTGCGCTCGAGAGCTCATCACTTTCGCGGGCTCCGAATAAGTGGTCGAACTCGCCGTGAGACGAGCCGGCGGACTCACCCGGAAGCCCGATCGGGGCAGACGAGCGTGCTGGGGAATGGGAGTTCCGCGGGGGGATACCCGGCGGAGGCGGTCCCATTGGGGTCCCCAAATCGCCCCCAGTGCTAGCCGCGCTGGCCTCAAACCCGTGGGTAAAAGGACCGAGGCGGGAGCCTCTGGGGTGGCTCGCTTCTTTACGAAGGCGAGCCGCGACCGCAACGTTGCCATGGACACATTCTCGCAATGAGAATGTGACCATCCACGAACGCTGTCTCCGCGTGAGCAGTGCCCAGACACGAAAGACAGTGATCGTGACTGTCAGAAGGCGAGAGATAACGAGCACAACCAGGAATAACACACAATCGGAAAAGCATCTTTAAAAAGACGCGTCTTTAAAAAGACGTTCCGTGTGTGCGCTCTTTTAGAGAAATATATACTCTTTTAGAGGGGAAAAATGCTCTTTCAGAAAATATACTCTCTAGTTTTTCTGCCGAAGCGCCCAGGGGCGTTCTCTGCAGTGCACCAGTGCAGAGGAGGGAGAAGCCGCTGAAATGCGCCGTCAGATCCAGCAGGTGAATGAACAGTAGTATTCAGCTCAATGAGCATGACCGTTCGGCTCCGAAGAGAAAATCTGAATGAGTGGTTGCATACCAGCTCCTTTTATACCCGTATGTTCGGGGGAGTGGCATGCAAATACCACTCGCCAATTTTCATTGGCCTTTTATCAAAGACCAGAGGTGTCTCGGGCTCCCAAGAGTGACCCCTAGTGTCACTACATCGACACCAACGTCGAGTGAGTGACAGATAGGGAACGTCATGGTTACTGGTGTAACCTCCGTTCCCTGATGGAGGGAACGAGACGTTGGTCCCCTAGTGTCACTACATCGACACCAACGTCGAGTGAGTGACAGATAGGGAACCTACTTTTTTGAACTAGTCCTGGGCCATTCACACAAACGGAACCAAACCAGTGCAGAACGATCCTCTGTATATGAATGATTATTAAAAATATTTTTTAATTTTCGATTCATCGTCACAACGGTATGCCAAAACGTAAGAGGTCAATCCGAGGACACATGAAAAAAAATTGCACACCTATGCCTCTTGTTGATGCTTTACCAATGCCAAACATAAAAATAGCTATGGAACCTTTTGTCCGATCGACTTGAAATTTTGCATGCATCCTTTGTCCAAGGTTCCCACAAGGTCTAAGAGGATAGTTGCATATTTTGAAAAACATGGTTGCCATCAACCAATAAACTTTCAGCAGCTGTTAGACAAGGCCAGCAAAGTCTGATCGGAACGAAATGTGTGGGACTTATTTTACTATTGGCCCAAGTGGTCTGTGCAAAATGTGAAAATAAATGGCCAACAGAGGCATTGCCACATTTTACATACGAGCAAATGGTTGTATATTCTGGTACACAAAAGTTATTTTCCTATTAAAATCATGGTTAGGTTTGGGGTTTGGGTTAGTTGATAAACACAGGAAAAATCGTAAGAACGTTCATTAAAACTTCTTTTGTGGTACACAACAGTGTATTCTGCAAATGTTAGCTTTACAGTTTTAGTAAGGAGTTAGACTTTATGGTTAGATTTAGGTTTAGGTTAGGGGATAGACTTGGAAAGATTATAATAAAGTATCATTTGTTGGTTAGTTTATTTTTCTCTATTCGAGTAAAGGTTGTTTGGTTTTTTAAAAAGACAACTCGTACAATTTATTACAATTTGTAACCCTAATCTAGTACTAAGTATTAAGACTAATTTCGAATTGCATTTGGAAATTCAGATTACAAAAGTAACATGGGTTGTGAACACAATTTAATGTTAATTTTAACATCCAAATAATACTAATCCTGTGACCTTCTTGAACCATGACGCCCAGAACATCCAACAGTGTCCCATGTTCCTGAAACAGAATTCAGTGTCAATGGATCTCACACAGTTTTGGTAAATCTTGTGACAGAATGAGTTGCCGCTCATCACTAACAGTTGAGGGCTGAGGGCTGTTGCCACATGCCACATCACACCCAACAGCTGGGCCTCCAGACCACTATCTGGCAACCGCAGTCTCTGCAGGGCATGTGACTGCATTGCCAGTGGCCTGGTGTTAGCTAGTGCGGGCCTGAACTCCAGGCTTCCTGTCAGCAGCCCTCATCATTTCCTACTGTTAGTGTGAGTTCTGCCCCTCATCCTGCCAGCTGCTGCTGAATACAGAACAGTACAATCATGAGACTCAAACACGATTTTCCTGTGACCTTTTTCTTTAATTTTAGTATTAATGAGATAAGTACATCATCTAGTCATCATATAGTGTCATTATATTTAATGAAAACTAAAACATTTTCATTAACTTAAATAAAAAGAAATACTAACATTTAGAAACTGGACAAAACAAAAAACAAACTAAAATACATGTTAATGACTCCAAAATTAACTAATATAAAATACAAATGACCACAAATAAACGGTATTTTGTTTTTGAACCTTCACAACCTGCCTTCATTAAACATTAAAATGCCACTAGATAGCAGTAACACTACACACGGCCATAAACAACGTAATGTTGTTAAGCAAATGTAAATTATATCCATTCAGTTAAATAAATAAATGTTAAATGAAACTCATTGTGTTGACTTTGGCAGCCCTAAAATACTAAAACAGTCAAAAAAACTAAACTAAAACCCAGATTACACTACACAATTTAAGACTAAATCAGAGCAAATACTAAAACTACTGGGTATCATACACTTACTAAAGTAAATGGCTACAGACAAAAACTGGGAATTACATGCCAAATGTCAGAGAGTTCACCCTGTCAAGTCAATCTGATCACAAAAAACTTACAAGGAAACACACTCTCCTGTTCTAGGAGACGCATGACAGATGTCAACAAATATGAATACGGGAACTGGCTGCTGTTGTTGTTGCTGCTGCAACTCTGTGTTCCGAATTGTGGAAGAAACAGGCCAAGCGCATTTGGGTGGGCGATGTGGCCAATATGGTCTCTAGAGACGGCTAGGTTAGCGAGGTGGTTGGTGTTAAAAGTTAAGCTCCGTGTTGTTCATCATCTCAATTTTCTGAGGTTTGTGTTACCACATGCTCAATTTCCATTGCCTACATAAAAATCTAAACTAGCTGCAAACTTGTCCAAATTTGTCAAAATTTGCAGCAAGTTTGCCGCTAGTTATTTTCACATGCAAATGAGCTTTTGATTCGCCACAAATGTTTGCCAGAAGTTTGCAGCTCTTCTCCGGTAGTGGTGAACCTTCGGAAAACCTTTGGTAACAATGGACAATTTTCTGCAAGTTTGCCGCAAAGCTCATTTGCATGTGAAAATTATCAGTGGCGAATTTGCAGCAAGTTTGAGGCAAATTTGCATGAACTCTCGAATTTTGTAAGGCTGGTCACCAATTTGAGTCTTAGAGAATCATACACTAATAGACCTCCTCTATAATCACCTTAAAAATGTCAAACATGTTTAATATCCTATGACTAGATGGAAACATAGTCTGAGAGTAAGAAATCAGAAGTCAGTCTGTCCCAAAATCTGCAGACTGGGGCCCAAACTCAGCCCAACTGCAAATCTGGGCTAAAATCTGTGTTATAAGCCTGTAGTTTAATCCAGCTTTAAACTACATTGAAAGGACAAGTTGAGAATGAAATAAAAAATTTTTAAACTGGAATAACTCTGATCTGGGACCCACTTTATATTAGATGTCTTTAACTACTATGTACATAAGCATTTGGTACAATATACTAATTATGTACATACGAGTTGTTGCATCTTACTTAAATTCAAAGTACCTGCATTTAATACATTTGTAATTACACTGTTAACCTTACCCATAAACCTAACCCTACCTCAACCCTTACCCTAAACCTAATCTAAACCCTAACCCTACCCTTAACCTACACGTACCTCAACCTCAGTAGAAGTAAATGTGAATCTTGTGAGAATTTTACAGAACAACATTTAGTTACACAATAAGTACATTAAGTAATGCTAGTCCATAGTATTTAAGGACACCTAATATAAAATGGGACCCTGATCTGAGTACCAGGAATTTGCATTGAGGCCAAAATAACAGTAAACCTGTCACTGATCTTCAGAGTATACCTGAGAGAAAACATTAGCATATTTTTGTGTGTGTGTTTATTTTAGCCTCCGAGTACTAAATTTATTTGTGTACAGTGACAAGAAAAGTATGTGAACCCTTTGGAATTAGCTGGTTTTCTACATTAATTGGCCATAAATGTGATCTCATCTTCATCAAAATCACAAGTATAGACAAACAACAATGTGCTTAAGCTATCAACACACAAACAATTATAATATGCCATGTCTTTATTAAACACATCCCATTAAACATTCACAGAGCTGTGGAAAAAGTATGTGAACCCCTAAGCTAATGATGTCAACAAAAGCTAATTAAAGTCATGAGTTGGCAAACCTGTCATCCAATTTATGAAATGAGATTGGAGGTGTGGGTTAGAGCTACTTGGACTTATAAAAACCACTCAAACATTTTGAGTTTGATATTCACAAGAAGCATCTGCTGACATGGACCATGCCTTGCAAAAAAGAGATCTCAGAAGACCTACAGTCAAGGATTGTTGCCTTACATAAAGCTGGAAAAGGTTAAAAAGCTATCTTGAAGAGCTTAGATATTCATCTGTCCACAGTTAGACAAATTGTATATAAATGGAGACGATTTAATACTGTGGCTACTTTCCCTAGAAGTGGCTGTCTAGCCAAGATGGCTCAAAGGGCACACCACAGAATGCTCAGTGAGGTAATAAAAAAGAACCCTAGAGTGACAGCTAAAGACTTGAAGGAATCATTGGAACTGGTTAACATCTCTGTTTATGAGTCTACTATACAGATAACATTAAACAGGCAGGACACCACGAAGGAAGCCACTGCTTTCCAACAAAAAACATTGCTGCGTGCCTGAAGTTAGGACCGTGACTGCTTGCCATTATCGAGGAAAAAATTAATTCCCAAGTTTATCAAGATATCCTACAGGATAATGTCAAGGTGGCTGTGTGTCAGCTGAAGCTCAGTAGAAGTTGGGTGATGCAGCAGGACAATGACCCTAAACATTGAAGTAAATCCATTACAGAATGGCTTAAAAAAAGAAAATCCACTTTTTGGAGTGGCCCAGTCAGAGCCCAGACCTTAACACAACAGAGATGCTGTGGAATGGCCTCAACATCCTAAGAATACGGCTGAGTTGAAGCAGTTCTGTAAGGAAGAATGGTCCCAAATTCTTTCTGAATGTTGTGCAGGTATAATATGCAGCTACCGGAAATGCTTGGTTGAGGTTAATGCTACCAAAGGAGGATCGACCAGTTATGAAATCCAAGGGTCCACTTACTTTTTCCACAGCACTGTGAATATATAATAGGATATGTTCAATAAAGACATGAAATATTAAAATTGTTTGATTGATGTTGGATTAAGCACATTGATGTTTGTCTACACTTGTGACTTTGATGAAGATGAGATCACATTTTGTGACCAATTAATGCAGAAAACCAGTTAATTCCAAAGGGTTCGCCTACTTTTTCTTGCCACTGCATGTTAATGAGGACTTCTAAGATATATACTGTAAAGCCAGGTATATGATGCAGTGCCCTTTTTACTGGAGTAGGACAGAACTTTATTAACGCTAATGTCACTGGTCCTACTCGACCCGCCCCAAGCGGGATTCAACAAGGCGATCCCCGGCATGGGAGTCAGACACGCTAACAAGGAGGCTATAAAAGCCATGGCCCCTAGCCTTGGTTGCTAGTGCATCTCTTAAGGCCAGGAGAGTAAGGTTTATACACTGCACAGCTATCACATACCAGTTGGCTACGGTTACACTAACTTTAAAAAAAAAAAGGGAAGGATGGCAGAGGGGTTAATTATCTACACCCTAACAGTTGTGCCACTTTTGTTTGTGTGGTATTTCAGCATAAATACATAACCATACTCTTAAGTTTTACTCACTAACCACCAGCAATCCAGTTAAACAAGATGCTATATTAGCTGAGAGTTGTATTTAAATTAAGTTATTTACATTCTTTGCAGTGCAAACACGCCTCCTTTCTGTGTAAATTAGGCTTATTATAGATTTCATCTTATTCACAAAACTCAGTGATATTTACCTGCTGCAGCTAACATTTGAAAGTGTGCGGTTAGCAGATTTTATTACAAAGAGATATTTGTATACATATTAAATTAAGCAGTAATTCATCAAATAATGATTGAATGATGAAGGAGAGCATTGTAACTTGCCATATATCCAGACTTGTGGTGTAGTCGTGTGCCTATTCAGGTGTTTGGATCGTAGTGCTGTCCTTACAAAATCGAGAGTTCGTGGCAAATTTGCCACAAACTTGCAGCAAATTGTCCATTGTTTCCGAAGGTTTGCAGGAGGTTCATCACTACTGGCAGAGAGCTGCAAACTTCTGGCAAACATTTGCGGTGAATCATAAGCTCATTTGCATGTGAAAATAACAAGCGGCAAATTTGGTGGAGCAATGCTATACAGTGCCAGTAAAGAGTAGATCACGGTTGTTTACTGCATCCTTCCCAAACTAGCACTCAGAACCGACCTGCAAAATGAGATATTGTGTCGAGAAAATGGTTTTCATAACTTAACTTTTAGGGGTGTATGCACTTTTACCTGATTTGCATTCATATTTTAGTGAATCAGGTGTGAAAACAATGCAGACATCATGTGCAAATAGACCACACTATCAGCGGGCCAATTCATTCTTAGTAAATTCCCCCCAGAATTTGTGAGAGTGAATACTTATAGAGGTATTATGAGTCACTTCCAGTGTCAACCTGGGTCACATTCACTCAGCCATGCAATCATCTCAGGAAGCAGCTAATGCTTAACTTGAAAACACACACACGTTTGTTTCACTATGTTAGTGAGGACATCTCATAAATGCAATGTGTGTGTGTGTGTGTGTGTGTTTGTGTGTGTGTGTGAGAGAGCATTTAAAAGCAGCCTGAACCTTGGCAATACAGAAATAGGTCAACCATTTCACCCTGGGGATACCTGCACAGTTTGCATTCTAATAGCTGATACACAGTCTTTCTCTCTTTCCTCTTTGCATCCAACAGTCTGCACCATTCTCTTCTCTTTTGTAGTGTCTCTCTGCTCTGCCTCAGACCTTTCAACTGTATTGTAATAAGAGATCTGGCTCTTTAAAAATGAATGACATGTCTGTTTCTCTGTGTGTTTGTGTTTGAAAGGAAAATGCATGCTAAAGAAAATTCCTGTGCAGTCCTTTAATTGGCTTGAAGTAGTTCCTCTGGCAGTGTATTATCTGCATAATGCATGGCCTTTCTTAATGAATCACGCTCTTGTTGTTTTACTTCTGTAGGATATAGGGTAAAATTAGCATAGTCCTGCATCTGCATCTTAATCTACTCTGATAATCAAGCTCTCGCTTTGTTTACATCTTCCCAAGGGTCTGCTGTTTATGGCTGACCCCATAATGCCAGTTTACCTCTAGCTCACTGTGGGTCCCGTAACATATGATATAGTTAGTGATGGCACTTCTGGGTAGCTCAATTTGCACTGGGAAAACTGTTTTTTATGCTGGTCTGTGGCCAACTTCTGTCACCAAAATCTTGACTTCCATCCATTATCGGAAAAGTCTTGGAAGTTACTTAGTTCTGCATACCCTTAGCAAACTTGGTGAGCTGTCTAGAGTTTGTGATAGATGCTTTTCATGAGGGTGCAGGTGGTGTACCTCATGGAGTGGTCTCTTTCTTTCTTAGGTGTGAGGGAAAGGATGATGTACCTGTGATGTTAACCGGGGTATATGTCCTGTATTTGTCATATTCAGAAACGTGTGTGTGCGAACCTCATATCTTTTAACCCCCGTGTTCTTTTGAGATTGACTTTATTGGCTTCATATTTTGGGTTCCAGAGACCCCAAAGATGTATGTGTAAAAATAATTGTAATTTTGAATGTAAAGGAATGTATTGGGTTCAATACAAGTTAAGCTCAATCAACAGCATTTGTGGCATAATGTTGATTGCCACAAAACAAAAAACATAAAAAAACAAAAACAAAAAAAAAAAACTTCTTTAAAAAAACTAAAGAAGCAAGTTACATTGAGGCTCTTACAATAGAAGATGTCAGTCATCATTGTGCAGTTTAATAAAAACGTGATTATAAATTGTGTCTATAGAAATAATAAAATAATAATAATAATATTAATAAACTAAATAAATAAGTAAAAAAATATTAATACAATATGTAGACTCCCAGTGAGTATGCTAAAAGTGACTGTGTTAAGGAACGTTTTAAATCAAAAAGTAGTATAACATAATTTTTATTTTTTATTTCTTGCAATGAGAATACATTTACAGCCTTTCAGTTAAATTAATTAATTTTAGTTACTTACTTGGGTTACATATACTTCTAAAATAATATTGTTTATGTTGAACAGATTTAAAACATGAATTATGCTCATGTACGTTGATTTGCATTTCTGTGACAGCTAAACGGCATATGCCCCATCGAGTCATTGTAAGGGAGAAACGTGTGGTGCTGAGTGTATGACTTGTGTATAGAAATGGAGGAAATACAGACATTATTTGGAATTTATTGAGCAAATAAATAAATAAATAAAAAATTCTGTGAAAAGTTCTTTAGAAAGAAACTTAAAAGTTAAGTAATTAGAAATTATAATTTTTTATGAAATAATCAGTAAATTAATCTGATTACAATTCCCTCATCTTTCAGGGAAAATTGTCATGTTGTCATCTTGTATTTGAATAATTTTGTTAGCATATGTATCACTATGTGGAACGCTTCCATATTTCAAAGTCAATGCATACTGAGCTGGTTGTCCCTTTAACAGATTTCAAAATACAAACATCACATGGCCACATACTCCTCAAGCCTATTTTTGGTCACAGTCTTTATAAGATCTTAAAGACTGTAAAGTTGGAGGTGGAACATTCCAAAGTCTCATCAAAGCATGCAGAATGGATTCTGCTAATCCAAAGGTAGAGTTTCTTTCATCTATTGGCATTTTCCTGAGAGCACTCTCCTCTGTTTCCAGTGTGTGATTCCTAAGAGAAAAAGGCAGGTGGGCTATGTGAAAGCTACACATCAACAAGGAAAGTTAAGCAGATCTCACACACACAGTTTACGCTATCATTTTTTCTTGTCTTGTTTTAGCAGGACCATGATCAGGGCTGTTTTCTATGTATTATTTCACTAAAATAGTGACAGAAGATCTCATTTTTTGTCATCTGCTAATTTGGCCCATTGGAAGTGTGAACAGTTCAACTGTGAGCCTCATTCTGAATTAATATTGTTTGAATAGCGACTGTGAATCCTGTAGTTTTGTGGTGTGATTGAAGAAGTGTAATGTTTGTGGAATAAACCACTATATTGCTATATGGCTATAACTTTTAATAAGACAACATCAAGTAATTGCTCATACTTAGGATTAGGGATCTGAATTAAGTATTACAATTTAGCTGCATCGTTTGTTACAGATATGCATGATCACCTCAAATCGTGCATCTTGTTGAGGAGAGCTACTGTAATACTTTTCTATTGACTTCGCTTGGTGGACGATACAATCTCATAGACTGACCTACATTGTAAGAGGAATCCAAACCATGTCTACGAACCAGAATATAAGTTTGACTTGGGACAGTAAGTAACCACCTAGCAACCACCGTGAACACCCTAGAAACCCATTAGTAACTCCCTGGCAACCTCCTAGAGCACCTTAGCATTCTGATGAAGATTTTGCATGGGCACCGCTCACATAGAAATGTAAAAATCTAATTTGTGATATTGTTATAATGTTGATAACAACTTTTCTAAAGAAATTCAAAAGTTTTACATGTGAAAGGAGCATTAACCATTAAATTATATAGCTGCGATAAAGATTTGTTCCCTATCTGTCACTCATTTAATGTTGTGTCGATGTAGTGACACTAGGGGCCACTCTTGGGAGCCCTAAACACCTCTGATCTTTGAAAAAAGGCCAATGGGAATTGGCGAGTGGTATTTGCATGCCACTCCCCCGGACATACGAGTATAAAAGGAGCTGGTATGCAACCACTCATTCAGATTTTCTCTTCGGAGCCGAGCGGTTCTATTCATTGAAGTTGAATTCATCCGCAAGTTCATTCACCTCATCTGCTGGATTTTACGGCGCATTTCAGCGGCTTCTCCCCCTCTGCACCTGTGGAGTGCAGAGAACGCCCCTGGGTGCTTCGGCAGAATAACAAAAAGAGTATATTCTAAAAAAAGTATATTTTCATTCTAAAAGAGCGGCACACGGAACATCTTTTTAAAGATGTCTTTCCGTTTGTGTGTTATTCCTGGTTGCGGTTGTTATCTCTCCGCTTCAGATGGCCATGATCGCTGTCTTACATGTCTGATCGCTGCCACGTGGACACATCATTCATGGATGGGTCTTGTCCTCATTGTGGGAACATGACCATGGCAACGTTGCAGTCGCGGCCACAACGTTAAGCCACCCCAGTGGCGCCGAAAAGAGCTGCACAATGGTAGTTGTGACCCAGGATTGATGCAGGAACTGTGCTCGGTGACCGACCTCGCTCTCCGGGTGACGAAGGTCACGGCGCAGTCTCTCAGGCAGGCGATGTCCACCCTGGTGGTCCAGGAGCGGCACCTTTGGCTCAACCTGGTCGAGATGAGAGATGCCGACAAGGCGCGGTTCCTTGATGCCCCCATCTCCCAGGTTGGCCTATTCGGCGACACCATCGAGGACTTTGCCCAACAGTTCTCGGTGGTGAAGCAGCAGATGGAGACCATTCAACACATCCTGCCCGGGCGTGGCTCAAGACCCCGCACCCCGTCTGCTCGTAACCAAGGGCATCCTCCTGCAGCAACAGCACCAGCTCTGCCGCAGCCTGCCCCCACGGCCCGGCCCCTGTGTGGAGCCCACCGCAGGAAGCAGACTCCACCCGTCTCACGGCCGGCCACCAAGAACCCTAGGAAGGCTTCGAAGTGCCCCTGAGACGGGCGACCCAGGGACGAGGAGATCCGCTTCTACGGAGCTGGTAGACAGACCACTCCATCCCCTGGTGGAGGGCCAAGAGGAGAATCTTTTGTTTCATTTTTCGCTGCATGCCCAAGAGGCTGTGGTACCCAAAACTTCAACAAAAGAGTGGTTTCCTTGTTCTCTGGGTCACATTTCAGGTGTGCACGGCCGTCGTCACAACCGCCGTCCACCATCCCATTCTTGCAGGTTTGGTACTCCAATGGCGGACCCCCTGCCCCTGTGCACCCAGCTGTGACACAAACACGGCCACACCGGGTTGGCTCCGATGAACTGCGGGGACGATGTTCCTCCTTCCCCCTCCTTGACCTATCTTATGGTGGGTATCAGGAGCCAGGTAAGTGCTTTGATGTCCCTCAGGCTCCGCCCTGCCATGAGGCCCCACCCGCCAGTACGTCTGACATGATTATCCCCTTGGTCCCCCTCGCCCGGAGTTTGGACACGTGACTTGTGCTTTCCAACCTGTCGCGAAGGCTGAACCGGACCGTCCGACTCGGCTACACAATTCAATTGACCAGGCGCCCGCCCAGGTTCAGCGGCATCCGCTTCACCTCGGTGAAGGGCGAGAACGCTACTACCTTGCGTCCGGAGATCGCGACCATTGTGCGCAAGGGCGCGATAGAGCCTGTCCCTCCAGCCGAGATGAAGAAAGGGTTTTACAGCCCTTACTTCATCGTACCGAAGAAAGGCGGTGGGTTGCGGCCAATCTTGGACCTGCGAGTTCGGAATAGAAGTTCAAGATGCTGATGCAAAAACACACTTTAGCGAGCATCCAGCGTCAAGATTGGTTCGCGGTGGTAGACCTGAAGGACGCGTACTTCCACATCTCAGTTTTACCTCGACACAGACCCTTCCTGCAGTTTGCTTTCGAGGGCCGGGTGTACCAGTACAAGGTCCTCCCCTTTGGCCTGTCCTTGTCCCTCATGTCTTCATGAAGGTCGCAGAGGCAGCCCTTGCCCGCTAAGGGAAGTGGGCATCCGCATACTCAACTACCTCGACTGGCTGATCCAAGCTCACTCTCGAGAGTTACTGTGCACACACAGGGACCTGGTGCTCAGGCACCTCAGCTGTCTAGGGCTTTGGGTCAATTGGGAAAAGAGCAAGCTCTCCCCGGTTCAGAGCATCTCTTTTCTTGGCTTGGACGCGCTGGCACATAGCTGGCTCCCTGGACTACACAAATACGCATTTCCCCCAGTGATCCTACTTGCACAGACCCTGTGCAAGGTCAGGGAGGATGAGGAGCAGGTCATCATAGTAGCACCCTACTGGCCCACCCAGACGTGGTTCTCGGACCTCACGCTCCTCGTGACAGCCCCCCCCCCGGCGAATTCCCCTGAGGAAGGACCTTCTTTCTCAGGGACGGGGCACCATCTGGCACCTGTGACCAGACCTCTGGAATCTCCACGTCTGGCCCTTGGATGGGATGTGGAAGACCTAAGTGGCCTACCATCCACGGTGGTAGACACAATCACTCAGGCTAGGACTCCCTCTACGAGGTGCCTGTATGCTTTGAAGTGGCGTCTGTTCGCTAAGTGGCGTTCTTCCCGAAGTGAAGACCCCCAGAGATGCGCAGTCGGATCAGTGCTTTCCTTCCTGCAGGAGAGGCTGGAGGGGCGGCTATCCCCCTCCACCTTGAAGGTGTATGTAGCCGCTATAGCGGCACACCACGACACAGTGGACGGTAAGTCCTTAGGGAAGCACGACCTGATCATCAGGTTCCTGAGAGGCACTAGGAGGTTGAATCCCTCCAGACTGCATCTCATCCCCTCATGGGACCTCTCTGTAGTCCTTCGGGGTCTACGGGGAGCCCCCTTCGAGCCCCTGGAGTCAGCTGAGACTGCCCTCCTGACTGAGCTCATTTCCATCAAGAGGGTAGGGGACCTGCAGGCGTTCTCTGTCAGCGAATCGTGCCTGGAGTTTGGTACGGGCTACTCTCATGTGATCCTGAGACCCCGACCGGGCTATGTGCCCAAGGTTCCCACGACCCCGTTGAGGGATCAGGTGGTGAACCTGCAAGTGCTGCCCCTGGAGGAGGCAGACCCAGCTTTGGCATTGCTGTGTCCAGTGCGTGCTTTACACATCTATTTGGATCGCACGCAGAGCTTTAGAAGCTCTGAGCAGCTCTCTGTCTGCTTTGGTGGACAGCAGAAAGGGAGCGCTGTCTCCAAACAGAGGATCGCCCACTGGGTCATTGACGGCATCGTGATGGCATATCACGCTCAGGACGTGCCGCCCTCCGTGGCGCTACAAGCCCACTTTACTAGGAGTTTAGCGGCCTCCTGGGCCCTGACCAGTGGTGCCTCTTTGGCACACATCTGCAGAGCAGCAGGCTGGGCGACACCCAACACATTTGCGAGGTTCTATAATCTCTGGGTTGAGCCGGTTTCGTCCCGTGTGTTGTCAGGTCTGAACAGGTAAGTTCCGGGACAGCTGGCCAGGTGTACCACTTGCGTATAGTGCCTTTCCCCTCCCATGAGGTGAAGATGTGTGCCTTTGACTCCCAGTCTTGTTCACAAGTTGTGATCCCTGGATGATTTTCCTCCTTAGCCCTGTGGCAGACAAGTTTGTGGTGAAACTCGCTGCCGGCCCAGTACATGTGCTAACTAAGCCCTGTACTGGGGTAGGTGCTCCACATGCACTGGTTCACCATAGGTGACCCCATGTGATATATCTTCCACTAAATTGTTTCCCTGTCGGTAAACTGCGTCTTTCTTGGGCAGAGGCCCCTCTGCCCTCAGTCACCATGCTTGTAGAAATTCCTCCCCCCTCGGGTAGGACCTACCAGGCGATTTCTTCACATGACATACTTTCGACAAGACTCGGTAAGACTATGTGACGTATTTCCACTCTAAATACCCCCCCTTCTCTGGGCGGGGTGTGGTCTCCGTGGTGTCTTCTCCTTGGGAGTGACACCCCCCCCGATGTAGACATTTATGGCCCCCAGTTGGTTAACAAATTCCACTCTTTTTGAGGAGAAAAAAAGAGGAAAAGAGGCCACGGCTGGGCTAGCCTGTCCCTATTTGTTGGGCAGTCAACTTGTTCCCGAAAGACCATTCGATGTTCATAAGAGCGTTGGGGGAGGTTACGTGACGTCCTGGTGTGCTGGCTACGAGGCACACAGAGGTCTGCCTGTCTCGCACCGCTAGTCCACTTAACACAGTTCAGTAGTTGTGGCATTTTGTATAGGGACCCCTAGTGTCACTACATCGACACAATGTTGAGTGAGTGACAGATAGGGAACATCCTGGTTACTATCGTAAACTCCGTTCCCTGATGGAGGGAACGAGACATTGTGTCCCTCTTGCCACAACGCTGAACTACTCGCTGAAATGGCCGGGATCTTGTCTCGGCTCCTCAGCACAAAACCTGAATGAGTTGTTGCATACCAGCTCATTTTATACCCATATGTTCGGGGGAATGGCACGCAAATTCCACTCGCCAATTCCCATTGACCTTTTTTCAAAGATCAGAGGTGTTTAGAGCTCCCAAGAGTGACCCCTAGTGTCACTACATCGACACAACGTCTCGTTCCCTCCATCAGGGAACGGAGGTTACGAAAGTAACCAGGACGATTTCTCCTCTCCCCTTGGAATAGAAAGTTTTGTGAAAATAATTGACTTTTCAGCTTTTTCCTGAGTTCATACACTTATCTCTGTTTCTCAGCCTAGAGGGGGGGAGAAAGAAAGAGAGTGAGAGAGAGCGAGAGAGACAGAGAGAGAGAGAGAGAGAGAGAGAGAGAGACTGTGAATATACGCGCACTGAATTATTTAAGGCAGATCTTGTGATGGCGGAAGATTCAGACAGCTGATTTTGGCAGGCATTGGAATACCTGTCAATTCACACATTCTGTGCTGCCTACCAGTTTTAGACAACTCTCCTGATTTTTTTGTCTTGGCCAGAAACACAGCCTGGCAAGGACCAAAAAAAAAGAAGAAGAAGAAAAAGAAAGAAATGCAATCACAAGATATTCCTTCTCCAGATGAACTTTGCCAATCTAAAGTTTCGATGCCTCTCTAAGTAATACAGGCTCACTCAATCAGACAGTAACTCTGTTTTATCTTTTTAAATCTCGTTGCCTTATTCTGCTGTTCAGGGAGAAGGTTCAACTTCAATGACTCATTTTTTGTGCTTGCCATGCTGTGGTCTAGACAGCCAAATAACCAGGATTCTTCAAATGAAAGCAATGAAACAGGTGTAGAAGACTGCAAAACAGTAAAGCCAAGTGCATATTACAAGACTGAAGATCGTTGCCCTGCACACATTTGAACTTACAGTTTCTTGTTTTTGCTTAAATCATTTTTCTTCACTAGAGATTTTATATGACTTTTCCCTTTTAAATCTCTACTTATCCTTTGTAATTCTTTTTAAACATACATTTAAATAGTTATATCATGATGTATCCTTTTTATGTGGTTTTGTATTTTGCTTTTATTCTGTAAAGTGCTATGAGAAGCTTCCTTTAAAGGCTATGTATGGGAAAATGTAAAGTCAGATAGTCATTATTGCAAAATAAACCCGACAGGAGTCTTGTATCTCCCTAAAGGGATTTATTTTGCAATAATGATGTCTAACTGTACATTATCCCACTTATTACCTGCTGTAAATAAATAAATGTACATGAAATATTGATTTGCATTGAAATTAAGTTACTATTTGAGCAGAAAAAGAACACAGAGTCTCCAGAAACAGTTGAATTCCACCTCCAGTTTGCGTCGGAGTTCTGATGAACCTGTTGGTGTTGATTTTTAGTTTTTTCAAAATCTCTAAAAACTCCACTAGAGCTTTTAAGTTACATCAACCAAAATTGGTACAGACTTTCAGGCTGTTCTAAAATAGTGTGCTATGTCTTTTCTAACTAATCAGACTTAGGCCGTGTGTCCATCAAAGCGTTGTTTCCTGAGGCCAGCGTATTTTTTCAATTGTTTGCAATGGGAATGCTGCGTGACGAGGCGCTGATTGTCTATTCCATGCTGAGCACTGCATGCTTGCCATTTTTATTCTGGTTGGTGAGAGTTTAAAAATGTTAAACTTTGGGTAAAACGTAGCGCTCGTCACTGTCACTTTTAACTCAGCTGAAAAAACGCTGTGCTTCCAAAGCGCTCTCAAGCGCTCCCAGCTGGGTGTTTTCAGAAGAGCGCCAGGCATTTTCTGCTGGCAAAAAAATGCTTTGGTGGACACAAGACCTTACGGTTTTGAAAAGAGGTCCCATAGACTTACATTGACAGAATGCTTGTTAATTCAAACTCAGCTGTCAAAAATTAAAATGTATACAAACCCACAAAAGGCCTTTGATCTACTTTAAGTTGCTTTCACTCTTTCTCTATCTATCTGACAACTTATTAGACTTTCTATGTGACGTTCTCTCTGAATACCTAAATATCTAACTGGATGTCTTTCTGTAATGTCTGTGTAACTATCAATCTTCAAACCTGTAAAACTACTTTAAGCTTTCAGACTATGACAGGTCATCCAGATTTCAAAATGATCTCGGGATTTTTGTCTCAGATCTCTTGAAGTTGAGATTAGTTTTGTGGTTTTCAGTCCATGTGTGTTAGCTCTGAGGCAATCTATGCTAGTTTACCCTTACAAAAATCGAGAGTTCATGGCAAATTTGCCACAAACTTGCAGCAAATTCGCAACTGATTATTTTCACATGCAAATTAGTTTTGCCGCAGACTTGCTGCCAATTGTCCAATGTTACCAAAGGTTTGATGCAGGTTCACCACTACCGATGAAGGGCTGCAAACTTCTGGCAAACATTTTCAAGGAATCATAAGCTCATTTGCATGTGAAAATAATGAGTGGCAAATTTGCTGCAAGTTTGTGGCTAGTTTGGCAGAACTCTTTTGTACGGGTACTCTTTTTTATTTTTATTTTATATATATATATATATATATATATATTTTCCTTTTTCTCCCAATTTGAAATGCCAAATTCCCACTACTTATTAGGTCCTTGTGGTGGCGTGGTTACTCAGAGTGGCAGAGGACCTAATAAGTAGTGGGAATTGGGCATTCCAAATTGGGTGGCAGAGGACAAGTCTCAGTTGCCTCCGCTTCAGAGACTGTCCATCCGCGCATCTTATCACGTGGCTCATTGTGCACGACACCGGAGGCTCATGCTACTCTCCGCGATCCACATACAACTTACCACACACCCCATTGAGAGCGAGAACCACTCATCACGACTACGAGGAGGTTACCCCATGTGACTCTACCCTCCCTAGCAACCAGGCCAATTTGGTTGCTTAGGAGACCAGGCTGGAGTCCCTCAGCACACCCTGGATTCGAACTCGCGACTCCAGGGGTGGTAGTCAGCGTCAATACTCGCTGAGCTACCCAGGCCCCCTAGGGTACTCTTAAACATTGATTAAATCCGCTTTTAGCAGATACATCAATTTAAAATTTACAGTCAATTACGAACAATATTGATGACTCATCTTGCTCTACACCGATTTTTGTCTAATCAAATGCTCTCTAGAATGAGAAAGTTCTTCCCCTTAATACCAACTGCAATAGACTTGCAAGTAGCAAATCATGGTTCATAGCTGTGACGTACCTAAAGCTTATTATATAACAGTACAATTGTTTTCTATGAATGTATGCACACCGCTGCCTACAGCCCAGCTACGACTCCGGAGGCTGCTCAAATTTCTGCCACGCCACAGAGTGCAACTCGCATATTTTCCATTAAATTCAACCCAAATCATTATCAAAGGACATTATTTACTCTATAGGAGTATTACTTTATAGGAGATTATTTACTCTAGCCTTGTTCATTCTTGAAGAAGAGAAAAACCTTGGTAACATTTGTGTGCACTGTCTGCCACCTGAACCGCATCGACGTGCCCTATGTTTATTACCTGTGCCATGTCCTAGCCACAGTGTGGCAGGGCACTTCTCGTCCAGTGTGTGACTGCCTTCAGACATCAAAGAGTGACAAGCTTCAGTCTTATAGTGTACATTTGGCTCAAAACACAGTGATGGTTAGACTGAGCTATTCTGCTTCTTTTTTAGTTTGAGCACCATCATCTGTCTCTGGTTAATGGTATTGGTGGGGTCAATCTGGCAGTGACCAGACCTAAGTGTGGCTTGGTGAAGGGTTTTGGACAGTGTGGTCACTCCAATTCAACACCCTTGCAAAGGGGGATCAAAGAGAGAAGGCCAGCATCCAAGTCAAAACCAGACACTCACAATTAAATTGGGAACATTTGTCTAGACAGAGCTTGGGGTGTGTTTAAACTGTTTTGTAATAAATTGTGTGCGACTTTAACTAATCAGGCTCAGCACAAGTCACAGCCTGTCTTTGGCTTACATCTTATGTTTGTTGAGAAAGGAGGGTTACAGAGAGAGGCCCGAACTGCCATAAGATCTGAATGAATGAGAGAATGTACAAGATTTTTTTCAAGCTTTTTTAAAATTTTGGTATTGATAAGTCACTGTCACAGATGAGAAATCCCCTGATATTTTAAACTTTTACATGAGTTTGTGGTTAGGTGACTCAGGCAGGATATTTTTGGGGAGCGATTCATAGGGGAATTTAAAGACACCAACATTTATTCATTGTAATAATTTTTTGTCATCATTTGTGAGTGTACCATGTACTCTAACAATAAACACTTACTTTCTGTTTCAAAATACAAATTAATAAGAAACAAGTGTATTACCTTTACAAACGCCAGTCAAAACGATACTAGTGATTCGCATGAATAGGGTTTCCTGTGTTATTGTGGTAAAATAAGCCCATAAATTAAAACAAAACAACAATGAACACTCCTTTTAGTTTTCCTTTCTTTAAGGATCTAACTGCTGTGTATATACTTATCAGGGCATGCATACAGGTTTCTTTGATTATAGTGCTTTTGCTGGCATTTTATAAATGCAATAAGCCACTTCTGTTTGTTAAATGATTTTACCGCAGTTAAGGGAGTTTTAGGCACTTTAGTGCATAAGAACACCGCTTACCATGGTAAAATTACTGTAACACACAACCTGGTGTGACTTATTGCTTTAATGAAAGTGGATACTGACAAGCATTAAAAGAACTATGTGAAGGCAGATGCTTTTAGAACTGCCAGACCTTTGTTGTTCACTGGAAATCAATGAATATTTCTCTGTATGCCACATGTGGGTGTGAAATGGGGAGAGAAAAATGGCAAGAGTATTATCTGTTTGCCAGATCAAACAGTGCTGTCAGCTCTTTAATGATCACCCAGACTAACAAGGTACCGGTACAAAGACTAAATCACAGGAATATTTGTGTGTTTATATGTGTGTGTGTGTGTGTGTGTGTGTGTGTGTGTGTCTGTGTGTGTGTGTGTGTGTGTGTGTGTGTGTGTGTGTGTGTGTGTGTGTGTGTGTGTTTGTGTGTGCGGGTGCGTATGTGTTTGGTTCCCCGGTAAGTGACAGCTGTGCCTCTTGTAAGACACCGTGTTTCTTATCCCGGATAAACATCCTCTATTTGTCTGCCACTTGGATATTTGTCAATATGTCTCCTTTGATGGAATACATTTTATCTCTGTGTTTACAATGAATGTGACACACATGCCAGTGCATTGAAAGACGGTACCTTGCTGAATACAAAATCTACGTGAGTCATTTTTCAAGAGAATTAGTGTGGAATTTAAGGCTTGAAAAGGCTTTACCTAATACCACCCCACTTTTTCTTGTTACTAGGGATGGGAATCGTAAGGAAATTAATGGTACTGGTTCTGAATCTGATTGCATTTAATGACTCCGGTTCCTTAATGATTCCTTTAGGAATTTTTTTAGTTCTTGAGGTAGTGTGCAACTAAGGTAGTGCGGTTCTATCGTTTGACTTGACAAATATACTTTACAAAAACAATAGTATTTTCTGGTAACATTTAAATGTTCTTTAAACCCTTTATTATGACAAAACTCTGTTCTCAATGTACTTCTTTAACTATACATTGTTAATTAAACCATCAAAAAATTACACTGTTTTAAGTCACACAAGCCTCAAAAGGGATAGTGAAAATTCTGTCATCATTTACTCAAAACCTTGTTGTTCCAAACTCATATATATTTCTTCCATTTAACACAAACAATTATGATGTAGGCAGACTGTTAGCCTCACTCACTATTCATTTAAATTGTATGGGGAAAAAAGATGCAATGAACATGGATGGTGACTGAGGCTTTCAGATCCTGCCTAACATCTCATCTTGTGATCTGTTTCGAGTTGGAAATTATGAAAATAGTGCAAAGGTGGAAGAATGCAGATGTTCAAGAATCACTAATATATATACACACACCCTACCGGTCAAAAGTTTTGTCATCAAAACTATGGAATAACATAAATGGATGTTGTGACTAAACTAATTTCAAACATTTAAGCATACACCTTTTTAAGATTTTTAAGATCATGGGAAACATTTCGGTCAAGTGTTTCAAAACTTTTGACCGGTAGTGTATATATATATATATATATATACACAGTACTGTGCAAACATCTTAGGCACATAAGATGTTTTCCAAAAACATTTGTCTTAAGATGGTTATTTATATCTGTTACTTTAGTGTGTCAATAGGAAATATACATTTTATATTCCCAAACATTACTTTTGCAAATAGAAAAGATTAGAATAGAAGAACAGGGAGCCCTGCAACAGATGTCATGGACCCCACAGAGCATCGAGTCAGTCTGGGAGTACACGAAGAGACAGAAGTAATTGAGACTAAATAGATAGAAGAACTGTGGTGAATTCTCCAAGAAGCCTGGAACATCCTATCTGCCAACAACCAAGAAAAACTGTGTCTGGGTATAAGTAGGAGAATTAGTGCTCTTTTGAAGGCAAATGTGTTCACACCAAATATTGATTTAGCTCTTTTTCTGTTTACTGGACTTTGTATGACTTTAATTGATTAATGAAAACTATTTATGTCATTATTTTTTTAAGAAATCCTCACTTTTAATGTTTTTCACAAGTGCCTAAAACTTTTGCACAGTACTGTATATATATATATATATATATATATATATATATATATATATATATATATATATATATATATATGTATATATATTAGAGGTGTAAATCAGACGTTTCATCATGATACGATCTTATATCAATTCTCTTGGCCTGCGATCCTATATTTGCCGATACTTCAAAGTCTGCCATGATATGATTTCGATTTGATTCGAAAAATTCTGTTACAGTTAACTGGGATAAATGTTAGTAAGGGTGTTGATGTGTAGATGTGTAAAGTCTTATAACTGGTGCTAGTGCTGGGCAGCAGGTGTTTCTCTTTCCCTCATTAGTGCTGTTCAGAATGTCGGTGTTGTCAAGATGTTTCACATTGTTGAACTATCGATATCGATGGAAGCCTGAATTAATTGCACATGTGAGCCGCTCTGCGTTTGTCACAAGAGTTCACATTTTAAGGAGTGCCTGGTTGACGTGCTCGCATGGATAGCAGAGCACAATTTGGCTTCAAAGACCCCACGCACATCCTTGTCTCACTTGAAAAGTGTATTTAGCGCTCATAAAGTGAAATAAATGTAATAAGGTTGCTTCATCGCCTGACGGAAATGCGCACAGATGTGGCTGACATGAGAGTATTCAAATAAAGGTGCATCTTAAAAGATTTCTATATTGATATTTCCACGTTGTATTGATAATATTAGATCGCTGGTTATTGGATCGATGTATCGATCCAGATCGATGGATCGTTACACCCTTAATATATATATATATATATATATATATATATATATATATATATATATATATATATATATATATATATATATCTATATATAAAACCAGCTCTGAATAAGAAGCAGTTACCTAGGCACTGATGTCTCACTAAAATAATTATCTTCCTCCTTTTTCACACTTCCATCTTCTGGGCACATTCCCAGCGCACACTGATGCCGGAGACAACCAACCACTCTATAACATGCACAGCAGTGTTTACATCCTTCAGAGGGGCCCCTTTTCACCAATTAACTTACGACTTCATGAATGCTCCATTACTGTGCTTTAATATCCAACTTTTTTTTGATGACAAGTGAATAAAGAAAGATTTACAAAGAGTGGGCGTCCTTCAGCACAGGGCTGTAATCAATCCAAAGAGCCCCCTGCCATGATACGGGGGTCTTGCCGAACACAAATGTAATGTAGAAACAGATCAAGACAGGTAAGCTTTATTATTGAAGAATGTGCCAGGAGCTGCAGTCACTCAATGAGAAAATGATGCAGTGTGTGTGTTTAGCGTGATTGGGTTTAGAGAGAGAGGAATCCAATAAAGAAAATGGAGAAGGCCTTGTGTAAAGTGTAGAGGGCGGACTGCTCTGTAGTGTATTCATATTAAAGACTGCAACGCTGGGAGGAGAAGTGATTACTGTCAGTAACTCCACAGGAAATGTTGCATCTTACTGACATTTAGAAATCATTTCAGCAGCCGGGAACAATAAAAAAGTGAGATTGTGCAATAATTGGCTTGCCTCGCAGGCTTACAAATGGGAAAAAAGGAAAGAAAGAAAGAAAAAGCAATAATAGATGTTACCTTCATCTCCCCATACACCCCTCGCCGCTTTAAAGCTTTATCACTTATGAGACACAAAAGCAGATTCAGTGTTTAACAATCTCTCCTCGTGTGTGTGCAAAGGGTTTTTTTGGTGGGTGGTTCAGGTTTGGCAGGGAGAATCATATCTGGTGGGTATTTGGGGGATCAGAGAAACCTGGAGGTGATGTTGAGATCTGTAAGATATCAGAAAATCAGCTCAGATGAAACCACAATACAATTTCATGTTTGCATAGTAGTTGAACAGAGTGAAATTATAAAAATCTTGATGATTATTTTATTTTATTTATTATTATTTTTTATTTATTTTTATATATAATGGATTAAAAAAAAAAAAAAAAGATTACAAAAAATAAAATAAAATTAAAAAAAGATACCGATACTTATGGTAACACTTTACATTAAGGTTCCGTTTGTCAACGGTTTATAAAGGGGTTCATAAATGACTAATAACTAATCTACATATACAATATAAATCATTTATATGCAGTTAAAAATGAAGTTCATTCTCTCACTTAACCTTGCTTCTAATATTTTTGTAATCAATAAATTGGACTATATTTTTTAAACAAAATTATTAAAAACTGCACGTGCAATTTATATGAAGTACATTAAAAATGTAAGAAAAAAATATTGTTATGTTTATGAAGGTAAATTGAACTGTTTATTTGCATTACATAAAGTTCAGTAAATGATAATCAGACTATATTACATGTCATATTTAATTTTTGTACATGATTTATTATGTAATTCTAAGGCATTTGGGTACTCATTAACAGATTACGTTTACTATTTATTTCTCTTTAATAAATTGATTATTTTTTTTACTTTAATTGTCCATTTTACATTAATGTGCACTTTATAGGTTACTAATGTTGGTAGCTCATGAATAAATGGTTCACAGTTGTGCACTTTACATTAAGGTACACTTTTATAGCTTATTAATGTTAGTAAGTGATTAATAAATTGTTCAAAGTTGTCCATTTTACGTTCAGGTTCACTTTCATAAATGCCGGTAAGTCATTAATAAAGGGTTCACATGTGTTTACTTTACATTAAGGCACACTTTCATAGCTTACTAATGTTGGTAAGTCATTAATACAGTAAATGGTTCTTGTGTAACTCAATAAACAGGCCATAATTTTGCAGCTTGAATTATGGTACCTCTTTAGGCATGTTAAGGTTGCTAAATAAGTTTGTAAATCCACCTTACATTAAGAATTTTATTAAAAGGTATAGATATTGTCACTTAATTCATAAATTACCAATAAAATGAAGGGAAAGAAAATAGATGTAACTTTGATAAGTGAGAGAAATCAAAGTTACAGGTTTACATTGCTATTGATGAGCATGAAGACCTGAAAGATATGTGGACATTTCAACTTTGATACGTAGTTTACCACTCTGAGTAGCAGCATTCTTTTGTCACCAACTTGACAAGCAAAGTGACATGAGTCAAGACATTAAAGCAATGCATACAAACACAACACTTTTTATTCTCTATAACAATCTATTTTTGCTGCATCATGACATAAATCATGAATAATAACATTTCATGATTTGTATTAAAATAAGTATTAATAATTAACTGTATTAAGCATTTATAAAATGCGAGTTTGAATTGGCTCATTATTTGGAAAAGTATCGCATGAAAGTCACACTTTTATTCATGTTGTTATAACTGCATATAAATGATTTATAATGCATTTGTAGATGAGTTGTTTAGTCATTAATGAATCCCTTAATAACCCCTTTACAAAGGGAACCTTAATGTAAAGCGTTACCATAACATACAAATTTTTACCCAACAAAGCAATATATGTGTGTGTGTGTGTTTAAGGAAAAGCTTGTAAATATTTATTTATTTAATAATTAAATAATAATTTATTTAATAAGTTGCCACTTTGAAGTTTTGATAACTTTTTATAATCTTTAATAAATGGTAAATATAAAATGTTACGTCAGTCAATCTATACATAATTATAGGAACTAAAATACTCCCTGAACCCTATATTTAGAAAAGAAGAAGAAGAAAAAAGAGCTCTGTAGCATAACTGTCTTGTATACCTCGATTGCTCATACTATTTTAGGCATTCATATGAAAAACAGAAAAAGGGTGATTTCCCTTGCTGCAGAGAAAAAAAAAAGAGAAAGAAAAAGTAGAGGAAGAGCTCATGCTGAAGAAAAAAGCAAAAGCTGTGCTGTGCAAAACACTCCGGAAGCCTGCTGCGCCAGATATAGCAGGTGAGAGCAGTCTTCCGGCAGACTTTCTCTTCTGTTACGGCTTTGAAGAGGAGTATCAAAAAGCTGCTCTCACACTCTTTCATCTGCTCTGGCCTGAGCCTCTGCTGGCCAGGTGTTTTCCCCCAGAGGCCTTTCTCTCTCTCTCTCTCTCTCTCTCTCTCTCTCTCTCTCTCTTTTACTGTCCTGTATGGTACTGTCCATACAGCACAGTGTTTCATGCTGAAAATAGCAGTATTGTTTATAATAAAAAGTATAATAAAGTATATATATATATATATATATATATATATATATATATATATATATATATATATATATATATATACAATTTATTTATTTTATTATTTTTCTGTGTAGAGTTTTATTTTGCTTTTGTATATCCTTGGTATTTGTGCTGTAGCGCTTTGAGTGTCCGAAAGGCGCTTTATAAATAAAATTTACTATTATAAAGGCACAGCGTTGGGGAATCTCGCCAAGCTAAAAGCTAATCATAATTTAAAGTAAAACTTTCTGTAAAAAAGAAGTTAGCTGCACTAAAAGCTACAAATAAAATGTAGCTAACTAAACTGAATTAAACTATTTAAGGGTGAAAATATATCTTCAAAGGCATACCTGTCAGATAATATAATTACAAATTTACTGAGAGCAGTATTTTGCTGACTCATAAACAATGAGACTTTTGAATGAATGAATCTCAAATAGGCAGCATTAAATTTAACAGATAAATTAACATTACACACAACCAAAACAAAATTAAAATATACTGTAAATAAGGCGCAAACATACTGACAACTTTTAACTAAATATTTTGTTATAAAAAAAAGAAGTGACTCGCAGTTACTAAATAATTCACTAAAATGAATCAGACTTTCCAATGCTATATAAAAGAAAGAGGACAGTTAGAAGAGCGTGTTTGATTGTTGCTTTTTGATTATCAGTAGGCTGTAGAGCTGTGTGTGCAATATAATGTGACATATAAACTGAGGTAACACTTTACAATAAAGTTCCATTTGTTAACATTAGTTAACCATATTAATTCAAATGAACTAACAATGAACAATACTTTTACAGTATATCATATATTAATTACAGTATACAACATATACTAATACATTTTTTAAATCAAAAGTTGTATATGTTAACATTAGTTAATGCACTATGAACTAACATGAACAAACAATGAACATTGTATTTTTATTAACTAACATTAACAAAGATTAATAAATGCTGTAATAAATATATTGTCCATTGTTAATTCATGAAACCTAATACATTAACTAATGTTAGCAAATGGAAACTTATTGTAAAGTATTACCAAAACAGTGCTATAGTGTAACATCTTACACTACACTGCAACTTGCTTAAAAAAAAAAAAAAAAAAAAAAAAATAAAATAAATGACACTATTATGAAACAGCTGAGATGCTGTTACACTGTTGAAAAATATTCTAGCAAAATAAGCTAGCAGTGTCACTACTTTTAGTAAGGTCCTCCCCAACACAGGGTATGCATATGTGTTTGCATAGTCTGATTGTTTTGGCGAGAGAAATCACAACTTTAACATGGATGGAATCAGGTGACATTTAAAAGCACTGCCTGATAATATGCTGAGAAATGACAGAATGAATGATATGACATGAGAGGATGATGTATCATAAATATCCGTGCTGACAATCTTGCATGTGTATCAGGAGACATCAGCAGTGACATTTGAAGATGATGGTTTGAATGTCACTCTTTACATATTGCAAGATGGAAAGTTTCTGTTTCAAGGTTGTGACTGGAGATCAGATGCAAAATCAGCTTGTCTTTTCAAAGCATTAAAAAAATAAAAAAAATAAATAAAATAAAAAACAATATGAGGCGTTACATTTCCTTAACCCTGTGTTCATAAGATAAAGGCATTGTTCCAAAACACTTAGTGGGCTGCCTTGTTATGTACTGCCTAAATAGGCAGTATCGTCACCATTAGTTTTGTGACATTCTTGATTACAACAAAGTTTGAAGTTAGCATGTTGCTAAACTAAAAAAAAAAATAGAAAAAAAGAAAAAATGTTTACACAAATCCGTGACAGGAAATTCTTTGCCATCATAAGTTCATTGAGCGAAATTCGCGCGGATTCCCATTGACATGACTATATTTCACTCTGCGGAGGCATGTGTGACCACACCTTAACCTTTGGAACAGCCTTTGTGTTGGGAGCATGCTTGAATCCTTACATTTTTGTCTAGGTAGGCAGCTCACTAGGTTTTGGAACAGAGCTTTAGTGTACATGTTTTCTTGCACTTGCACTGTGTTTGGTATTCATGTAATTGAAAATGCAGGTATATGCTCTATTTTATTGTTGCATTATGTGTGAATAGTTGCTTTATAAATAAATAAAAAGCACACATCTCCTCATGGACCACAAGAACAAGATAACTACATGCTCCAATAAATAATCAAAATAAGACATATCACTATTACTAAATTAATTGGGTGACTTTGTTGCACATGAGAGTTGTTTTTGAATATTTGTTCATGTCGCTCCTGCACAGGTGCCGTTCAGCAGTGGCATGGTAATATACTGTATAGCTGACTGTAAATTAGTCATAGGGGAGTACAGAGGGTCGTTCAGGTGAGCTGCTCCTGTCAGTTAAACCACAGAGGTAATGAGACCATAAATATTCACCTGCGCTCTCTGTCTGGGCCATTAGTGATGACATCACACCTGTGGGACCCAAAAAAACCGAAGCAGTGATGGTCAGATGGCAAAGAATGGGCAATTAAAATGTGATTTCAGACCCCTGCGGGAAAGAAGGGAGTGCCTGGGGGGCAGGGAGGGAAAAAAGCTGATGTAAAATGAGGTGTGCGGTGGTGAGCGAGAGTGTGACTGTGAGTGAGAGAGAGGGCGTATATGTCTGTCAGCTGTGCTTGGATTCATTCTCCCCCTGATCAACGCTCTGGCCCAGACCGCCGGTTTCCAAACAAACTCGCCGGAACATGTTGTGCGCTCGGCCGTCCCTGCAGTCCCCCCTGCTGCGCTCCAAAGCTGCCGGCCACAAAGCAAGCAGGTGGCCATGCCATCTCGCTCAAAGAACGGGCACACTGAGTGGGTGTCAGGCGACAGAAATTTTTTCCAAAAATCCCCAGTGACCTCCAGCCTTGCCTGCGCTCGCCAAAAATCCAGTGACAGCAGTTTTGGCTTGACCGTTTTTTTCTTTCTTTTTTTTGTGTGACGGCGTATTGTGTGACACAAGTACAACTTGTCATTTGCTCAGCTTGTTTTGGCAAGCGGGGGTTTTTGTCTTGTTTTTGTGAGTGTGTCAAAGTGAAACTTGCACGCCTGGGCCAATTGCCTGACTCAAAGGGAACATTGTAAAAAAAAAAAAAAAAAAAACAATACCAAAAAAAAAAAAAATCTTAAACCAGTCTAAAGAATGGTTTGCTCGTCTTAACTGATCTAGCTGGTCAGGCTGCTTTGTTTGCTGGTTTTAAAGGAGTTTAGACCAGCTGAAGACCAACTTGGCCAGGCAAGAAATTCAGCAACTGTAGACCAGTTAAGGCTGTTTTTTTTTTTTGTTTGTTTAGTTTTTCAGAGGGGTAATGAGAGAAACACCAGTGGGAGCATCTGAAAGGAGCTGTAACTCTTTTAACTGATTATTCCTCCTCCGTCGTGGTGGCAGGTGCAGCTAAAGAGACAGAACAGCAGTAGAGCAGGTGATTTCCACCATGACTCACATTCACACTGTCTGACTCTCCTCTGATCATCATAGTATCTCTCATCACTGACAGACAGTTGTTTTTTCCACAGCTGAAGCAACCGCCACTTTACCACATTACTTTGCGTTTTGATTAATCAATCACAATGGAGCGACTGAATATATTTGAAGTGACACCTGCTGAGAGATTCTAACTGTCCAACATCACAATGATCAGTTGGTACGTTTAGATGCTCCATTTTAGTGCACATTTCCTTTTCTACTCTAACACATGCTGGTGACCAGCAATTCTGGTCTCTTCAACAGGGTAGAATAGGAAGTATATGTGAAAATTGAGCATCTAAATGTAAAGTTAGGACAGTTAGAAGCTCTCAGCAGGTGTTTAAATATATTCAGTTCCTCAGTTATTTTGAATGCGGGTTCCCAGTAAAGGGATGCTGGTGTCCCCACCAGGCTTCTTAACTGCCTTTACCAGCAAAACTTCCTAGTTCAACCAGCTTCATCAGAAATAATATTATTTTGGTACACCAGCTACACCAGCCCCCAAACCAATACAAACCAGCCTGGTCTAAGCTGGTGTTTTCAGCAGGCCTCATCCACGAGGTCAGAAGTCTTCGTGGGACAGCCCTAATTTTGAACAGTATGGCTCGGCATGTGTCTCTTTAAGGGCCTTGGCATTGGGAACCAAAGCCCATTTTGGGTTTTTCATTCACATTTTTACACTACTGTCATACTGAGCCAAGTGTCATGCAAAATTCAGCAACATTGTTCCGCAGTACACACGGAGGAGAACAAATGCGATAGAGAGCATAAGACGTGATTTTCCTCAGAGAGAGACAATTTGGCTGCCCATGAGCCAGTCCAAAAATAACAAAGAACAAATAGGGATAAATGAGAGCATTTCGAACACAGGCTACTGGCTAGGCAGGGATGAGGAGCGACCGTCCGCACATCTGTCCACACAGCACGGGGTTCCAAAGACACCCACTCGATCGGGCTTAACCTTACTTTTCCCCCACCACCTGTTCATTAGCATGGGCCCCCCTGCTGAGCCACAGTCATTTTCAATCGCCTCTTTTTTTACCCTCTTTTCAGTTCTCTCATTGATGGAGGGAGCAGAGAGCCTTTGGGACGACAATTTTCAGCAGAACGTAATCTACCATCTGATTCAGGCCAGGATGGTTGGAAGGCCAGAGCCATTGAGAGATATGGCCAACTTCGCTGGAAGTACGAAAAAGGGGACTGATGAATGGTCACCAGCAGCGTTCACCCCTCGCAATTCTTTTTTTTTTTTTTTGTCCAAATTGTCAGACGTTTTTCATTTTCTATAGCTCTCTTCATCAATCAGTGCTGGCCCATTTTAATTTCTGCACGCCTTCATTAGAATGAGAGAAAAACATAGTATTAATCTCACTGTTTTGTGCCAGGGAATGTCCTTGAAAACAGGCACATACTGAAGCAGCCCACGGCTCTACAGAGCTTCACACTCTGCCACTAGGCCTATTGTAATGCGCAAAGTGTAACAGAACTAACATGTACAAGATTCCCATAAATGCATTTGATCCTTAACAGTTCTTACCATATTTAGGATCAATTATGTTTCTTTTATGCGAGTAATACTGCCAGTGCAATCATGGAGACGAGGAATCTTGATTTACAGTGGAAATTAATAGGCAGGTCTAGTTATTAAACGCAAAAGCACATTTAAGTCTTAATGATTTCAATCTGTCACCCCCAGCCCCAATTACTCCGGACCCCACTAACAGTCATGGCCCCCTGGTCGCCCAGCGTTATGCTCCCTTAGATTGTGTAGAAATCCCTGACTTCCTCCCCTGACTCCCTAATTGCTTTTCCTCAGTGCCCAGGCGATGATAGGGAAGACTATCTACCCCCCCCCCCCCCCCCCCACACACACACACACACACACACACACTCACCCAGATCTTCCATTCCAATTACCACTGTTTTTATCCCCCACTGTGCACATCCCCATATTAAATATAATTTCCTGAGTGTCTGCCAAGATTCTAAATCCAAGGACGTTTTACTTGAGTCTCCAAGCAGGTTGGATATGATGAAGAGAGAACCTGTGTTCGGATGAGGATGGAGATGTTTTTATTTGGACTATGTACAGAATTGCAAGACCATCGGCTATGCACCATTGCTGATATTGTGGAATTATAATGGTGCACTATAGTAGCACTAAGGATAATGAACTATAAAAGTACATGGAAATAACAGGTAAGGATATATTTCTTTACTCAACAAAAACATGTTTAGCTTAGGTATCAGTCCAGCTTCCTCATCAATGGATTCAAACAGTGGCCTCAAAAAAGTATTTGGACACTTAAGCCACATGTAAAAAATGTGTGAATGTCATTGCATTAGATCCAAAATATCAAACCAAGTGGCATCGTCAAACAAATGATGCCAGAGTTTTTCTCAGCACTAACTTCACTTTTCACCATTTTTAGTTGTAACCAACTGATCCAAAGGTTGTTTAAGAGGAAGTTAAATCAGTTCCCTGCAAGTTCACACAGATGTCCTAGCGGAGTAACCACAGGTGTAGTTCATCATATTAACTATGGACATGTTCCACTAAAATAAGAAAAAAAAAATCACTTTATGTCATAGTGAGATTATTAAACCACAAAGGCTGCTATTTAATTAGATAAATATATAGTTTGCATGTGCTGCACACTTCAAATGTAAGTGCTTGTAGATATGTGGAGCCGGTGTTGTGCCGACATAAAGACACACAGTGCTCATAACTTTTAGAGATCCTTGGCTCCTTTGCTCTGTTTGTAGCAGAAATCAAATCAAATCAAATCACTTTATTGTCACTCAACCATATATACAAGTGCAACAGTGGGTGAAAGTCTTGTGTGCAGTTTCGAACAACATAGCAGTCATGACAGTGATGAGACATATACCAATCTACAATAAACATCAGATTTACACAACACAATTAACATATCTAATATACACATAATTACACACAACACAATATACAAATAATAATATACAATGAACAGTATACAATACACACAATATAAAATACGCATGCACACAATATAGAATACACAGCATACAATAAAAAATGGTATATATAAAATATACAGTAGGATGTATTGTGCTGTATTGACATTCAGGCTGTCGGATGATAATCAGTTGTCAGTGTGTTGTTAAGAGAGAATATAATTTATGGTAGTCCAGTGTAAGATTAATAAAGTGCAGTGCTGATGTACACTGATCTTAAAGATCAAGAGTTCAGAAGTCTGATTGCTTGGGGGAAGAAGCTGTCATGAAATCAGCTGGTGCGGGTCCAGATACTGCGATACCGCCTGCCTGATGGTAGCAGTGAGAACAGCCCATGGCTCGGGTGGCTGGAGTCTATGATGATCCTCCGAGCTTTTTTCACACACCGCCTGGTATAGATGCTCACCTCCGATGTTGTGTCTGGCAGTTCGCACCACCCTTTGCAGGGCTTTATGGTTGAGGGTGGTGCTGTTGCCGTACCAGGCGGTGATGCAGCCAGTCAGGATGCTCTCTACTGGTGTAGAACCGTGTGAGGATGTGGTGATTCATTCCAAACTTCCTCAGCCATCTCAGGAAGAAGAGGCGCTGATGAGCCTTCTTCACAACGGCCTCATTGTGGACGGACAATGTGAGTTCCTCAGTGATGTGGACACCGAGGAACTTGAAGCTGCTGACTCTCTCCACCAGTGCTCCATTGATGGTGATGGGGCTGTGTTATCTGTCTTTTCTCCTGCGAGCGCTTATTTACTTTGAAGCGTGAGACACATACAACCTACATATTTATTTAATTAAATAGCAGCTTTTTGCAGTTTAATAATTACATTGGGTCATGTAGCAACTCGCTTTTCCGGAAGTGAGAACTTACCGTCAAAACAAAGAAGTGGAAAAGGCTTCAAAATAAAAGGATCTGCCAAAATAAAAGCTCAATTTAAATGAAAAAAAAAAAAAAAAAAAATATGACAGAAATACATTACTAATGTATAGTTGTGTAATATTCACTGTAATACTACCACTACTACTACTACTAATAATAATAAATAAACAGTAATTGTATAATATTTAAGCAATATCACACATCTGTGATGATATGTTATGCAGCACTTTATTTGAAAAAAAAAAAACAAACAAAAAAACTCCAGTGTTGTATTTTGGAGCTTATGTATAAAAGTACTTCATTTGAAAAAAATAATTAAATATTATGTTGAAAATAATTGTTCTATTTTCATTTCATTTCGTTTTAATGAATTTATTTATTTAAACACTATTCTGATAATAACATTGAAAAATTGATGATATGGAATAAAAAATAAAAAAAAAAACAGGTATCAGCATCGGTATCAGTAGGTACCGGAAAGGAAATATTGGTACTCATACTTGTTCTCAAAAAAATGGTATTGGGACATCCCTATTAATAAGTGCGCTTGTGAATTTTCTTTAAAATAAATGCCACTTGGTTTGATATTTTGTATCTAATATATTTGCATCCATTTTTAAGTTTGGTTTAAGTGTCCAAATTCTTTTTGGGGCCACTAATGTATATCTGTGAATTAAAAGTATATATTTTGGCCCAACACAGAAACACTCTTTTGTGACAAATACTTGCCACAATAAGAATTGATGGTATTCTGAAATTTTTTTTTGTTTTTTCCCGTATTTCCCGTTTCCTAAAATTTCTCTCTCGCCTATGCGGCTTTCTCAGTCACGTGAGTATTCTAATCAAAGGTAGCCAAGGATATGGCTTGTAAAACCAATAAAATCACACCATGTTAATTGAAGTACATGACTGGATTAAACTATCCAATCACAATCCCCTATCAACAGATATCCAGTTAGTGAACTGATTGAAGAGTCAGTTTGAAAGAGCACACAGATGAAATTGTACATTTAATGAGTATCTTCAAAAAAAGTTTACATTTCTAGATGCACACAAGTTAAGGACTTTTTGCTTATCATTCTGTTATGCACGGCTATAGCTTTGCACATTCATGACCAGAGAAAAGTCTTGCAAGCCAGGCTGGAGGAATCATTCATACCCTCTGACATTAAAAAGCAGTTGGATGCCCTGGTTGAAACTGGTGAAATGCGAGAGGATGATTTCTTTTGTGCAGTGAGAAACATTTATTCAGCATCGGTGGATTACCTCCAAAATTGGAGCTGCTCATTGGAGAACACAGAAAAACTTGAGTGGGCCCTACTGAGAGACATCCCAGAGTGGAAAGGCATTCAGAGCAGCCTTGAACACTTCTACTCCAGAATCCCCACTCTCAGTTTGATTGACGAAACCACACTCTTTGATGAGTGGGCTTGAGCGAAAAACATTGTCACTTGTCGCATCACTGAGTGGAACATGAACAAGACGGCCGTGTCTGAGAGATGGACAGGCGTTTTTTGTGAGCTGGGTAGGGTTGCACCAGCTGTGCGTAAGGTCTCACGTAAGTTAGGATGTAAAGTTCACACTAAGGGCTTAGTAACTACTAGTTAGTTTGTAACTAAGTCAGTGCTTAATTTGGTTACACCACCTGTTCTTAAAGTGCACCTATTATGATTTTTAAACATGCCTAATTTTGTTTTAAAGGTCTCATACAATAGATTTACATGCATCCAAGGTCAAAAAACACTTTAATTTGCTCATAATTTAAATTGCAGCATTACCTTTTTTTTTTTTCCAGTTTCAAAAATGACTCCTTCAATGATCCGTTCTAAAGGATTCATTCTAAACTCCTCCTTTCAGAGAGCCTACTCTGCTCTGATTGGTCAGATGTCCCAGTCTGTTGTGATTGGTCTACCGCTTACAGCGCGTGTCGGAAAGGAAACGCCCACTACCATATCCGAGTTTCAGCTCCGTCTGAAAAAAATTCAGTTTTACCTTATCAATTTGAGCCTGAGTCCGATAGTGATACATCGGATGATCAACCCGAACCACCATCGCAAGCACGATGAGAACAGGATGTTTCTCTGTGGTAAGTTTATATGTAGTTTGACAATAACGTGAGTTAGCTGGTTAGCAAAGGCTAACAGCTAACAGGCTAACAGCCTGGACTGGCTGTACATGTAAACAGACCAGAGGCGGGTTTTTTGTTACCAAATTACGTAGGTTAGTACAGGAAGTAAGTCTGGAATTACTAATGACTCGTTTCAGGTGTTCAGAATCGGTTATTTGTTTTGGGTGTCAATAACTCCATATTTCGTGCACTTTGATTTTTGAAATTTTGCAGACTTTTTTTACATTCACAAACAGCTACTATATAACACACTACATGAAAGGTAATATTTGAAAAACCATAATAGGTGCTCTTTAAGGCAAGACTTAACTAGTAGGTCGTAAGCTCTCCTTAAAGTAATGCGTAGTCACACAATATGACATTTACCTGTATTTATCTAATAAGCATCTTTCAAATTTGTACACAGAAGTGTTAAAAAGCTGTGAATTTCAGTTTGATCTTGTTACGGTTTATGTTAAAACCTTGTTTGCTCATGTAACTGTCAGCTGTAATAAATGATATCCCCATTAATATCCGATACGTAATAAAAGTAGATTTGATAAATAGTATATTTGCAAATAAATAACAATATATAGGAACTGTATCTAAAATAAATAAGGGGTGATAAATAAATACTAATACAACAGGCTGGAAAAATAGACATTTATTCATTTTAATATCCTATATAAATTTTGAATGTGTTGAAACTAACAGCTAACTTGTCACCGTTAAAAGAGCCCAAAACAAGTTAAAAGAGGCCAAAACTGATAAGCCAAGCCACTGAGGAATGTTTGATTTGTAAGTAAAGGTAGCAGGAGGGATAGAAGAATTGCAATCATTTCTCTATAAACACACAAGCCCACAGAATTTACTGCTCTCTTGGCATACAACAATAAACATGTAAACCTTTGAAACACACGGCAGCATTGATAAGATAACACTCTTTACAGGAAGTGTTTTTAAAGGTTCCCACAGGCTCTCATGTTCAAAGGCCCACTGTCTTAAATATCATAACTTCATAAAATGCAGGATGAAGTCAGTGGGTTGATGGAACACTAGCGTGAGATACATGGCATTGACGTCATGTTTTATTTCATATCAGTGATATATAGTATACTTTGATATAGCAGGCCTTTTCTGTTTAGTGTCATCTATGAGTAATGCCTCGAGGTGTAAATTACTTAAGTAATTGTGCATTACTATGCTTAAACATTATTTAGGGGAATATGTATTTTACTCAAGTACAATAAAAACCGACTTGTACTCTTACTCTATTGCGTTTTCAATACAAACTTAATTTTTACTCCTTACAATTTCGTTCAGACTTTCAAAGTGCGAAGTACATACTTCACAGGTCACCATGACTTAAATCTTCCCTCTTAAAAATATATTTTAAGATTGCGTAAGCAAGTTTTTGACAGATTAAAACCATCTTTACATGGCTTCACTCTTTCTGCTGTTTGTGTGTGTGTTTGCATGTGAGAGAGAGGGAGTTTGAATGAGCTCTGCGACCGTGAGAACAGACACTTTTCAATGCAAAAATAATGCAAACACTACTAATGAAGTATAAAAATAACCATGACATACACTTTACAACTCACATCCATGCGAGTGATGAATAATGTTTATTTGCAGCACAGCCTCTGACCTGAACGCACATTCTATTCAATGTGGCGACGGTTTGCATAACTGTGAAATAAACAATACTTTAAAATGTGTACACCTTGACACATTTTTACAGGTATATCGTATATTATTGTATGAGCTAAATCCCGGAACAGCACACAAACATTCTGACCAATGAGGGGACAGTTTGCTCACATGTGTATTGAAATGTTGCCTCGTGAAAGCGAACTGAACCAAGAAGAAAATGCAACATTGTAACAAATTTAGCCCCTGTTTCAGAACAAATCAAACAAGCTACAGGTCTGAAAACACCCTAACACCTGCTACGTATACAAGTATATATAAGTGTGCATTTCATACACCTCTGGTAATGCCTACCATTTAATGATTTATAAGTTATGAGTAAATTTGGATTTAACACTTGGGAAAGCTTGTTAGAATTCTGTTGGAGTTGATTGGATGGGTCAGAAATGGTAGTTACACCTTACTACATGACGACATTGTTGTTGCATGTTAATGAGTTCAAGTCTTATCCTGTGCGAGGTCTTTGTGGCAAAGGCCTGGCTGTAATGATAGGTTATAATTACTTGATGATTCGCACTGCTGCTTTGAGATGGCAGCAATGAGGCCTTCATAAACTGCTCCGTGAGGTCTTTTATAACCAGACCTTTGGTGCGTACAGCACTCTATTATCAGTGTGTTTATTTTCTCCAGAGTTATCTCAGTAACGAGCAAAAGCTCTGAAGAGAATAATCAATGAAGCAGGAGATAAAGATAAAAGCTCTTCAGAGAGAATTTCTCTCATGTCACAAGGGCATTAGACAGACTGGAATGATATTAAATGAAATCTCAATCCTCATTATGGCTAACAGTCGGCAATTTTAGGGAGAGGTCAAAAATTGTTTTAATTAGTTTTGTTAGACAAGTAGTCGAAGGCTAACTTATTTACTGGTGGAAAGTTTAACTAAATATCAATGCAAATGTTGACATATTTACAAAAGCTGGTCATTCTAGACCAGACATTCTCAACTGGTGGGTTGTGACTTAAAAATGGGTTGCAGGTCTGTTCTGATAAGAGTCGCAAGAAGCAAGGAAGAAAACAATACTAAATGTTTGGGGTGGGTGATATAACCAAAATCTTATATAACGATACGAGTTATTTTATATCACGATAATGATATATATCGTGATATAGTAATTTTTTTCTGGAAAATCAATACAAATCGGTTAACATAATAAATAATCATATTGTAATGCCTATTTCTGGAAAATCCAGTCAATAAAATAAGTACTTTTTAAGTGAAAACTACTTCCTCTTATATAATTTTCTCTTTATTTAGAACTTGACAAACAGTCAAAGTTAAAAATAAAATAAACACTTGGTTTGAAGTCAACTTTACTCAATTTCACATTATGCCACATTTCGGTCTGATATGTTGTTGACCAATATTATTATAATCTTTCCTCAAGAAACTCGAAAACAGAGAAAATATTACATAATTTGATTAAAAAATACACAACAAAAATAACACGTCTTGAAGAAAATAAATTCAAAAATATTTATAAACACTTCTTGCAAAAAAAAAAAAAAAAAAAGGAATGAATACATCTATTGGCTATTAATGCATCTTTTGGCTTTTATAATATTCTTTAGCATGCTTCATTTTGAGGTGGTAAAACAGATTGTTTGTATTACCACAAGTGATTATCATTGTGCGACAGTTTGAAGATAACATTTTTCTAATTTGTGTCAGTTTTTGTGAACCTACACCACAGATGTCGCACCTGTTTTTATAACAAGCTCCCCTTCATTTTCTTGACATTTCTATTGATCATATCAGCAATAATTAATCAAACGATGGAGAAGTACAGATGTGCTGTGCAGTCAAGCGAACCTCGGCATGTTAAAGAGATGATTCAGGTGTCTGGATCAAGTGACGGTGTCCTAGTAGAGTGTGTCAAATCACGGTGGACTGCTGCATCCTCCGCTATAGAGCGCTCACAATTGGCCCGCAAAATCAGAATGATAAAGAATCAGCAACAAGTTTGTGGGCACATTTGATCCGTTGCCTGATCTGCATAATTTCTTTAGTGAATCAACCGCTACACCAGTGCGCGCAGATTTTACCAACCGCAACTCATTCCCCGCTCAAGCTTGGTTTCAGTCTCACATGAAGCATGACCATTGATAGATACGCACGCACTGCACACATCGATATTTACATATCGCGATATACACGATAAAGCAAAATCTCTATCGTCACCACGATATATATATATTGTCATATCGCCCAGCCCTACTAAATGCAAATGCTAACATGCACAGGTAGCCAGACATGTTCTCGGAAACTATCCACCTTTTTCCTACGCCATGTGAGACTTAGCACGAAATCTTGGCACTCCGTTCCATTATCAAGTAAACAGTTGTTGTTGCGGCGTACATCCATTCATTATTTCATTACGGTGTTGGGATTTCAAGGAGGCAAGTTTGCGGCAAATTTGCCATGAACTCTCAATTTTTGTATGGGAAACTGCCGCGCTGTTTGTCCCAGATAATCTAAGTACAAATGCACCATTTCGAGCAGAAACATCCATTGTTTTAGTGGAGTACCTTTGTTAGTTCCGCTTCAGATGTGTGCATGTCATCTTCTCACCCTGCATGTTGATATTAGACACACTGAGGAAGATCAGTAACGTTCTCGTGCTTGGGTATGTAATCGCTTTTTTAAGCTATATGATCAGACGTTATTTCATTTTAAAGCCGCATGCAAGTTTAAACTTTTGTTTGCCGTAGCGACTGATTAACAGGTGCTTTGCTGCTGTCCGGGATGCATCACAACGGCGTTTACACCTCAAATGCGATGTGGTCACATGTGTTTTTGACTACCTCAGTATGTGTTTTTTTGTGATCCACTCCCAGAACGCTTTGCACCCTGTTTACACCTGTATTTAATGCTGACCATTTGCGATCGGATCATCCGAAATGCATCTTAATACCAGCTGTAAACAGGGTCTAAAATGACTGCAGCCAGAGCTAGCGAATGCTATAGAGTCACACTCACATTTGTTTCCCTAGTAAGACCCCCAGAAAAAGGTGGATTAACAAAATAAAAAATAAAAAATAAAAATAAAAATAAAAATACAACCTCCAATCCCAGACAAAATTAAATACGAGTTCACTCGCAACAAGGATAAACGGTTTGTGCCAACCCTAATATGTTTTGTGCTATGCATTATTGTCTGCCAAAACCATGAAAACATCGAAATTCAAGAGATTTTAAGTGTGTTTACATGCACACCAATATGCTGATAACTTCCAAAAATCAGCTTATTCAAAAAATCCATCAACAGGAGAAAACCACATTATATGAAATCATTCATTATTCCTTTTTTTTTTTCTTTTTTTTTTTTTTACATCAAAACACAAACAGGCACAACATTTGCTCTAACTGGATAAGCCAGTAAGAACACCAGTAAAGGTGTTTATATGCAACACGAAATCAGGGTAAAAAACTACCAATTGTTTTTTTTTTCTTAAACAGTTTATGATTTTACCCCAATAAATGAAAGGTGTATAAGGAATTTATATACATGACCTTACACGTTGTTGGCTTACTAAGCATAATCCGTGTAAGATTGTGTATGAAACCGTTTATTTAGAAACCATTTACAAAATGTATGGATTTGCATAATTGTCCATTTTTCTATTCAGCCTATGTCATTAAAAATGTATGCTTAATTAATCATTTAAATGTCCTTAAATGTAAATTTGCATACTGTTGAGCGTATGTACTCTGTGGTAATATTAATTCATTTCAATATTTAATTTAAGATTTTATTATTATTTTTTTTTTTTACTTTTTTTACACTATAGAAGCAGTGTGTTGAGTTGCCAGTTGATGTCCAATGTACAAACTGAATCCTGAAGCACAAACCACTTTAAAAACCACTGTTCTATAGAGATCGAGGCATATTTGGTCAGCTCCTTCATAATGCGACTTATCCGAATTTACTCACCCAGGCTCATCGAAGGCCTCTTATTACCATGCACTCTTGCAGCACAACAATATATTAATTGCAAGTTACAGTTGCCATGTTTTTTTTCCCATGCCGAAGCTTTCACGAGGCCTCATGCCTGAATGGGACCTTTAAACCCCCGACCTGTACATTATGACTCCAATAAACCTGTTATCAGCTCATGAAAGTGATGGCAAACAGGTGAGTGAAGATTTTTGATAAGTCAGCGGCTGAGATTAATGCCATTTCTCAGTGGTAAAAGGGCTCCCCACGATGCCAGAACCCAGCTTGTGAATTTTACAGCACTCCAAAATCATTATTGGCAATTAGCGTTCGTCAGGGAAGACAGCAGCTGGATGTAATTACAGGTAGCCCCTCATTACTCGTCCATGTACTGAGGAAAAAAGCAAGAAAAAAAGCAAGCATTCAAAGCTGCTGTTTATCCTTATTTATTTATTTTTACAGCAAAATGTTGGGCTACATACAGTACATCCATTGTGGTGCAATTATTGCAGGTGCAAAGCGAGGAAGGGAAATCTGGTAGTTTGAAAGAATAAGGTTTGAAATTTTCCAGCTGTGATACGGTTCCTGGGCAGGTATAAGACACAGATGGTTATAGCGTCCTTCCAATTATTCCTGAGTCCGACTGAGATTAGTACCTTTCGGTTGTTGTTTCAGGATTTTGTAATTACGTTATTAAAAATATACTATATAAAAATATAATTATATATAATTAAAATATGTGACTGTTTCAAGCAGAACCAATCTGCTCGTAAACCAGCCTCCTGGTACATTTAATGATGTTTACTGTGAAAAATCAGCTGACAAAAAAAAAAATTAGGTTGGTTTGACCTGACGTGAAGTACCAGTCAGAGTAAAAACGAATGTGTTTTTAAAAATGAGATAAATTACCTAATCAAAGGAGTTTACAGCACTCCCTGAAAACAGAGACCCATAAAACACTATTCAGCTGAGGTAGCCTGTCCTAATCACCTCACCTGAGTATCATTTGGCCAGTGTGCTGCCATAGAGAGCTGTTTGGTGATCTCAAGGTGATCCAACTCATTAAATTGAGCATTTCTTCTACATTGCTTGGCATTATCTCCAAACATTCCCATCAAAAGTGGATTACTTATTCACTAGCTATTTTTCATTTACATTTTTTTTCTTTTAAAGGAATAGCTCGACCACTCCCCCCAAAAGAGACAAGTCTGGCATCATTAACTCACCCTAATGCAATTTGAAACCTGTGTGATTTTATTTCTTCTGTGGAACACAAATGGAGAAATTATGAAGAATGTACTGGTTGCTTTTTTCCAAGTAACTAAATAAAATGGGGACTGAAGTTTTCAAGCTCCAAAAAAAGTGCATATGATTTATGCACAATCCAAGTCTTCAGAAGCCATATGATAGCTTTTTGTGAGAAATAGACTGACATTTAAGTTGTAATTTATTGAAAAGCTTGACATCTGCCCTAGCTCGCCTTGGCACGTTCATGAGAATACATGAAAGAATTGGTGAATGAATCATAATTTTGAGTTAGATCTTTTCAATGAATCTGTTGATCTGGTCAGCAAAACTGGTCAGAATAATTTATTCATGAATCCGACTGATCCTGCTCTTTAGTTCAGACTTAATTAGCCGCTCGTAACAACTTAAAAATTGGTCTGTTCCTTAAGTCTTATAGACCACTTTTACAATACTTTTATAGTGATTTTGCATCTTGTTTGAAGCTTGAAAGCTCCAGTTCCCACTGATTGTAATTTCATAGAACAGAGCAACCAGCACAGTCCTTAGAATGTCTCCTTTTGTGTTCAAAGGAAGAAAGAATGTCAAACTTTGGAACAATATCACTGTGAGCAAATGAACAGAGAATTTTCATATTCCTTTAAATTTTACTGTATGAGATCATTTCCACGTGTTCTTATAGTTTTTGGAGCCGTATTCTTTTAGTTGTCAAAGGTGAAGATTGCAATCTTTCATGTTTTTATGTTCAACTCACTATGCCAAATACTTTCCCCATGACTATTTCTATCTTGCCGACATTTTTGAGAGGTCTCTGAGCATTGAATCCTATTTAAAAACATGTTTTTGGCCATCATACTTAAACCAAATACTTAAGTGATGATCTCAAAGAGTGAGTGGTATATTTGTGATTGTTAAGGAACATAGAGTAATCTGCCATGGCCTTGTCTGGATCGCACCCACTGTTTCATAGCTAATTAATTACATGTGAGCACAGTGTCTACATTAGCAGCTGGGGGTTTGAATAACTGAATAACATTGCCCTTGGCCACAATGTGATATGTGGTGAGGAGTAATGACCCCAGTGCGCTACATTATAATGCTCAGTGTTTGTAAGGCAAGGGTCAGCATGTTTCCAGCACCAGGGTTCAGATGCGAACATCACCATACTTTTCATATATATGCCCACTGTTAAATGCAGAACCCAAGATTACCTTTGTGGACTTTGCATAGTAAGTCATTCCAGCTTGCTTTTCCTGACACTTTAGTTTAATTAAAGGGCCCAGGTGTTTATTTAAAACAAGCTCTCCTTTAAAAGAGTTGAGGAGAAATGCTATCTGTATTTGGTATGGCTTAGCCATGTAAACATGGTGCTCCTTGAAACAACCACACCGTCTTTTTCCAGAGCAGCCTGTATTTCTCCTGAGGTTACCTGTGGGTTTTTCTTTGTATCTCGAACAATTCTTCTGGCAGTTGTGGCTGAAATCTTTCTTGGTCTACCTGACCTTGGCTTGGTATCAAGAGATCCCCGAATTTTCCACTTCTTAATAAGTAATTGAACAGTACTGACTGGCATCTTCAAGGCTTTGGATATATTTTTATAACCTTTTCCATCTTTATAAAGTTCCATTACCTTGTTACGCAGGTCTTTTGACAGTTCTTTTCTGCTCCCCATGGCTCAGTATCAAGCCTGCTCAGTGCATCCACATGAGAGCTAACAAACTCATTGACTATTTATACACAGACACTAATTGCAATTTAAAAAGCCACGGGTGTGGGAAATGAACCTTTAATTGCCATTTAAACCTGTGTGTGTGTTAACTTTTGATCAGGGCCATTTGGGTGATTTCTGTTATCATTATGATTTAAAAAGGAGCCAGAAAACTATGTGATAATAAATGGCTTCATTTGATCACTATCCTTAAATAAAAGACCGTTTTTTTTGCATGATCAGTCATATTTTCAAAATCAATGCCAAAATCTCACAATTTCTGCCAGGGTATGCAAACTTTTGAGCACAACTGTATGCATTCCTGTTGACTATTACATCATTTACAACTCGCTTTTGGCGCCACTCTGTGGACATTGCCACCCAGAAACTAAAGCTCACACGTGCCCATATGATCAACAACACTTCCAGCTTTGGCCACTGGGGGCAGTGGTTTGAATTTTGAAATTTAAGTACAGACCAATTTTAGCAGCAGAACCTTCGACCTACTGTTGCCGATCATTTTTTTTTTTTTTTCAGTATTTTTGTCTTTTAATCCAGTAAAAATATAAAACATAAATTTACTTGAAAAGCAAAATTGTGTAAGATAATAAGACAACATAAATTAGTTTTTCTTACCCTGTTGGATTATGATTATTTTGATATTTTCTTAAGCATACACCTCACATTTTTTTTTTTTTTTTTTAAGATTTATGCATTAAGCATGAAAAAGGAAAAATAAGAAAAATAACCTCAAGATTTGTATTTTTACTGGAATACATTTTTTGCTACTATTTTTAGTTGAAGATATTTCAATACAAAAATACTTAAGGAACTAATATATATATATATATATATATATATATATATATATATATATATATATATATATATATATATATTATAATGCTTCATTAAATTCTGGGACCTGTAGTTGGGCCACCAAAGAGAGCATTCTCTCCTACTATTTCTCTCTAAACGCTCTCTAAACTACCCATCAGGCTGGCTTGCGGACAATTTTGTATATCTACTGCATTTCTCAGTTACACTGTATCTGAGCCAACACAAACACAAAGAGCAACTGTCACGTTAAAAATGTGGAAAAGAGAAAGTGCAAGAAATGTTTGACTGTCTTTCTGTTTCATCTCTCATGTCCCATCTTCCGTTTCATATCATGCCACGAAAAGTTGGAAATGAACAAGAAATTATGCTTTTGAGTAAAGATCAAGTGTGTAACGATCTAACAGATGGATAGCTGACTAAATGAGCAGCTGACACATAGATAGTATTTATACATCATGGCCAGTCATATGAAGCGTTTTCCATTATTTGAGATATGATTTGTGTAAAAATATTTTTGGATGAGAATGTCCTCTGCTGTGTTATTATTTTTTAAACAGTACTTAGTTTATATCATGCAAAAATTATATTGAATTTTACGATACTGGCTTGCTTCACAAAATGGCTACAAGTTTTTATTGCTTTAGATTTAATGAATATAGCTGGCTATGCAATGAGGCATGTAATGACTGCGTTAATTGAAGTGAAATATGTTAACGTAGCTGTTTATTAAATAAAATCAGTAAATTTGTTCTGTATCGTTATTCCCATACTACATCAAATACAACTGTTGTCAGAAAGAGAGAGAAAGAGTAATAAAATTGAGACAAAAATATGGCTGTAATTTTGAGGTTTTAAAACAGACACCCACACACAGCATTACATGATTCATAATGACCGCTAGTGTTTGAGATGGGCTGAGTTACTGCATGTTACTATTTCACACAGTGTCAAACCTGGCTGTCAGTGCAGAAGGCATACATTACAGTTGATAGCACTTCTAAAGATCTGATCCCGCTCCGTTCTGATGAATCCTGCAGAAAGATACTGTACGAGACCAGAACACACTTAATTCAATGCCTCTGTCGACATAAAGAAAGCTGTATCCATGTGAGATTAAGCGGGATGTCATTTTAATTATTCCATTTGTTATATATCCATTTAGTGTTTGGAACTGAATTACAATGCAAAATTATTCAAAACGTCCTATAAACCAGATAAACTCACCTGATAAGCAAAACGATGTGAGATGTCAAGGCTTGTTTATAGAAAATCTTGAACATAAGTGTATTTTGTATGGTTGCACTGGCAGAATTTACTGGAAAACAAAACAAAAACAGTTAGAATATGATTTTTTTAATTGTATGTAAGCTCCATACAGGTGTGTATGAAACTTTGTACCTCAATATGTGTGTTTGTGTTTGTGAGTGTTCACGTACAGGTGTGTTTGGGTGTAAGCTAAGTGTTTTTGTCTAACATTGGTAAAAGAAACTACCTTTTTTGTGTGAGAGGCAGTGTGATTATTTGCTGTATGATGTGTGTGTTTTAAGAGTGAGGGAGGTCTAGTCTCGCTGGCTCTATTCAAGGCTATTATATGGAGTCAGCAGCATTATATCCACCATGGCTGTGCGCAGGACCTCACCTTTATCTGGCAGAACAGCCCTGCAGCTGTGCCTCTGCTCTTTTACCCCACACTGGCACAATATGCAGCATACAGGTGTGCCATGAACACACACATACCCAAACAGAAAAATCCAGACTCACTCTCATGTGTGCATACAAACAGACACATACACTCACATTACGTATTTTTGCATTTAAAAGAAGCAGTTGGAAATATGAAGAGACAGAAAAGGAGAACTGACAGGCTAATTTCCCTGTCAATTTTGCAATGTGGCTGAATTAGCAGGGCTGAAGCTTTTAGTCATGACAGTTAAAGCAGAAGAGGACAAGAAGAGCAACCCGATCTCATGCAAATGTAATTATAAACACATGAAGACAAGTGTCAAAAGACATTTTCAGGGTTATCTTTTAATCTAATGTCTATGTAATGCATTTGTGGCATGCTGTCGATGTCACAGACAATAATTTTGACATATCTCTCAGGCTAGCATAAGCTAGGCAGTAAATAAATATGAAAAAATATGTGACTTTCACACTGTTTTGAAAATATGACTTGGTATCTATGTGAGGAACATGGAATCTGTATGTATAAAGCACTGTTTACATGAGCCGAGTTCTGCAAACTTCACCCACATTGCGTCAGTGAAGATTAACCAGATGTTCCTCCATTTAGTACTGTAGTCCCACCTCAAAAGGACAATGTAGACAGCTTTACAGCTCAAGTAACAAATATAGGCGGCATGTCTTTTTTGTGCTCATGTGGTGGGGCAACGTGATCACTTGGGAAATCAGCATGATGCTTTCGAATGTTCATGTACCCTGAAATCGACCCCATTCTACTAAATTACTTAAAAGCGCCGTTCCCCAACTGACATTTATGCATCCATTCAAATGGGTTTTTGCTTCCCTGTGGCACTACTGTGATCCGAGTCTCCGAGACACGGGTTCTGGTCCAGTGGTAACCAGGAAGTAATTTAATTCACATAAACAATGGTGAGCACGATTTGGAGGTTGCATTTTCACTTTCAAATTACATTTTTACTTCATTGACAGTTGGGTCCAATGGCGTAGCCAAGGGTGGGCCAAATTAGACCCAGGCCCACCCAGAATATTAGAGATTATTCTTTGACTTAAATATATTGTATATTTATAAAATAGTTAAAAAAATATCATAAAAATTCTGATTTCTGAAAGTGTGAAAGAACTGTTTGAATGCGCTGCTGCTGTGTTGTTAAGGAAAATTTAGTAAAAAAATTAAAATAATAAATTGGGGCAAAAACTTGGCCCATCCATTTTTTTTTAGGCCTACCCAAAAATAATTTCCTGACTACGCCCTTGGTTAGGTTTAGAGTTGGGGTTGTGGTTTGGGGGTAGGGTTAGTAAAATATGCAATCCTGTTGACTATGTAATTTACAACTAAAAATACAACTCGCTTTTGGCACCACCCTGTGGACATGTCACCTCAAAACACTTCTAGCTTTGGCCACTGGGGGCAGTGGTTCAAATTTTGGTGAGCACACACCAATTTCAGCAGCAGAACTTTCGACCTACTGTCACCGAATTCACATTGAGACCAGTCTGGGTGGGGGAAGGGACTCTGAAGTGGCATATATACTATACCTCAAATATAATATATCTACTAATATATACTACTACTAAAAATAATACTAATACTTTTTCACAGGAAAAACTTTATCATGCAAGTTGATTCTTGTGCAAAATGGACAGAAAACAAGACACACGCTAATTGTCATGACAATGACATGTAAGAAGAAGCAGATGCAGAAAAGGTCTTCCATGAGAGAACTTGCACTGTGCTTTTTCTTTTTTGCCATTGTGAATGAGCTTATATCATGCATTAATGAATGTGCAAAGGAGAGCTATGGCAGAAGTCAAGATGTAAAAAAAACAAATCTTCAAAACAACATAGTAATAAAAATCATAAATTTGATTTGTTTCATTCACACGCTCAAACAATGATAAAATCATCATTTCTGCCTTTAAACTTTGGCCCGCTTACTTTTTTGGCTTCCATTGCTAGTGCATTACTTTAAAAATATTTCCTGTTTGTTTTTTAAAATTGAGGTATGAGTGGAAATTAGTAAAAATAAAATAAAAAATTAAAATTAAATAAAAAGGCAGATTGAGTCAGCACTTAGACAGGTGGTCCCAAATAATCAGTAGGTGGCAAAACAATTGGGAGTCTACTTTGATACTACTTTACATTTTGAATATCACGTCCGGAAGTTAGTTCAGTCTTGTTTTTATCAGTTAAGGAACATTTCAAAGGTTAGACATGTCTCGAGTTTCAAGGATACAGAGAAGCATACACATGCTTTTATTTTGTCTCACCTTGATTATTGTAATGCCCTTTTTTCAGTGTTAAATCAACACACTTTAGCATGGCTACAATCAGTGCAAAATACTGCAGCTAGACTTTTGACATTAACAAGGTCTTTTAATAATATTACTCCAGTTTTAGCTTCTTTGCATTGGCTACCAATGAATTGTAGGGTTGATTTTAAGATTTTATTAATTACATATAAGGCATTACATGGGTGGGCGCCAGAATATTTAGCATAACTTTTAAGACTGCATGAAACAGTTAGACCTCTAAGGTCTTGTCACAAACTGTTGGCTGTTCCAAGAACCAAATGCCAGACATAAGGTGATAGAGCATTTGTAGTGAAGGCCCCACGCTTATGGATCTGTCACGGTCCTGTCACTCTGTCAGTCTGGGTTTTTGTGTGACAGGACCGTGACATCATCGTCCTATGTCTGTCTTGTGTTTCATTGTCTGTCTTTGTGTGAGCGCACGGCTTCGGTTTTTGTGTTTCATGTCCAGAGCACGGAGCATGGTCCAGAGCATGGTGTCTGGATCCTGACTTCCCTGTCTGGTTCAGTTTTGGTCTGTGTTGGGATCCGGACACTCATGCTCCATGTTCTGTCTGTTATTGACGTGAGTGCATTGTGCTTATTTCATCTTGGCGGCATGCACTCGCATCAATAGTTTATGTCTGTCTCTCGCAAACATGGGTGCGCCTCGCGTTGCGCTGTGCACCTGGGTTGCGAGCTGTCTACGTGTTGTGCTGAGGTTTGGTCACTTTGGTCTGAGGTGTCGGGTTTCTATGTGGCCGAACTCTCGCACAGGTGTCCTTGTCTCGTTTTGTCGCCTGTTGCGTGCATCGCGTGGCGTTTGCCTCGCGATGTACGCTCAGGCTTTGTCTAGTGTGGGAATGCATGGCATTGCTTTGTTTGGCGTTGCTACGCATTCTCTCATCTTGTCTATCAGTTGGCATGAGCGTATATTGCCTTATTGTCTTGGTGATGTGCGCCCATGCCATTCAGGTGTTTGTGTCTTGTGAGAGTATGTGGCTTTGTTTTGTTTCTGTATTGCCACATGTCTCCCAGTCTTGCGTCATACTCCGCCTCCTTGTTTGCCTATTATTAGTTCATTAGTCACACCTGCCCTGTTTGTTAACCTTTTGACTTCTCACTATTTTAGTCTCCTCATGTGTGCTATCCAGTGCCAGTTCATCTTGTTTCATGTTCATGTTGGTCTCGTCTGTAGTTCTCATCCCTACTCAGTCCGGTTGGTCCTGTGTCCAGTATGTCTGCCCCAGCCCAGTTTCAGAGGGTGCCTGCCTGGATTATTTTTCCCCTACAGGTTGTTTATGTTTGTTTTTTCCATTTTGGTTTAATAAATCCTTTTTGGTTATTTCACTCAGCGTTTGGGTTCTGATTCTCTGCCACCTTGACAGGAGCAGTCTGCCTGGGGATTTTAGATCTGCTGAATCTGTGTCTGTTTTTAAGTCTCATTTAAAAACTCATTTGTATAGACTGGCTTTTTTACTATGTGAATGTGCTGTGTTTTACTGTGTGTGTTGCTTTTATTACAGTGTGATGTGAATATGTTGTGTTTTACTGTGTGTGTGTTTTTGATTTTATGTTTTGTGAAGCACTTTGTGCTTAATCGCTAAAAGTGCAATATAAATAAAATGATTATTATTAGAGTAAGTGGTAATTGACAGCATGCCACAGACTTTAGAATATTCATTTAAGAACAGAGGTAGGAGACAGTTAGGAATGGTCAAAATGCAACATAGTCAGACCAGAGAGAGGAAAAACAAGTGGGAAGGGAGGTGATGAATAAAAAGGGAGATGGACAATAAGAGAAAGTGGCAGTAAAAGAATGGGGCAGATGAGAGAAGAGCAGGCAGTGAGAGGGAGAGTAACTGCGCCTGGATCTCAATGGGAGGTAAAGCCCGATCATTTATAAAAGGTAAACGCTGTCAGGACGTGGGGCGTTTAAGAAGCGCACAGACTCAGGTGTGATTTACGAGCACACTGCAGGGGTTATAAATCACTGCACAGCCACCGCACCACCACTCTCTCTCTCTCTCTCTCTCTCTCTCTCTCTCTCTCTCTAACACACATGCACTGCATTACAATGCAAACAGTGCATTGCTGGAGATGAATGATGGTGGAGTGAGTGAAACAAGAAGTAGAGAGAGAGAGAGAGAGAGAGTTCTTTATGATACTTATAAATGCACCAGTAGTCAAAACAGAAAAAGTGACCCTCTCTCTCTCTCTATCTATCTCTCTCTCTCTCTGAGCGTGTGGTCTGCAGCTGGCATATCTCTTCCAGATGAGATGGATAATGAGATTTGTCAGAAGCTCTTTATTTTCACTGGCTAAAATCCTGTGAAATTGCATCTTAACAACTGTAAAACAACTGCAGTGGAGTTGTTATGATTATTCACCATGCACCAATCATCATGTTGATGGAAAAATGACCTTTGATCTGTTTTTAGGCTCATGAGAACCATGACTGTGAGACAAGACTCCCAACTGATTTTGACGTTAACATGTTCCAAAGCTAACAATGCAATACTCTAATAACCTTAAAAGTACATAGCGCAACATACTGAGTAAAATAGTCAATTTAATTTTTATTAGATTTAATTAGATTATAGATACATTTGAGTATTGAATGGGTTTGCCTTCTCCACTAAGGATAAATGTGATGCTGCCTTTGAATTTGTCCAAATCTTAGAAGGCAACAAGCCTTTTGGAATACCCTTCGCATTGGGAGCGTGCCTATGATGGCTTAAAATGCTGTCTAGGTTGCTTATGGACCTACTCTTTTTTTTTTTTTTTTGTTTAATCACCCTGAAATATATGTTGATGAAAATTTGTGTGTGTGTGTGTGTGTGTGTGTTTGTATTCACATGTATAAGCCCTATTTTAAGAGCGCTAGCGCTAAGCACAACACTATGCCATATATCATACATGCAAGTCGATGGCCAGGAAGTTTTGGTATGTTCGTGCAAGTATGCGCAAGTCTAGGCGCAAGTGGTTTTGGCGAAATTGCACATGCAAAGCGCTAATGGGCTGGGTCAAGTGCAATTTAATTCTGATGTTCTTCTCTGGCACCGTCTGCGTTTTATAAAAGTTGAGCTTAGTTGAGCTTATAGGACTTGATAGTACAATCCCTTAGAATAATCAACACTTTCTTGAACTCTTGGGTGGGGGGTACTAACTTCATTGGGGTCATCAGGTGGGCACCTTCCTTCCTTTGTGTTTCGTTGATAAGCCCACATCACCTCCAAAGGGCTCAACAGCAACACATGGCGTTTCAGGTGCGCCCCCCTCCGCTTTTACCCCTCTTGGTCATTTTGCAGCCCAGTCGGGATCCTTTCGTTTTAGCCATAGCCAGTTGCTGCTTCGCTCAGCAGCCTCTGACAGCGACCTGACGGCTTGTCGGAAAGCCTGCCCTCTGACTCCCAACCCCTTCAGCAGCCTAGTTGTTGATGTTGCTACAAAACCTCTGCAACCAACCTCTTCGGGGAACAACTGGGTTCACCAGCCCATTGTACTGCCTTGGCTGCTAGGTCTGAGTACTTCAGCCTTTTACGTTCATATGCTTCACCAACTGCAGCCTCCCATGGCACAGTTAGTTACACGATGAACAGGGACTTTTGCGAGGTTGACCACAAGATCAGGTCCGGCCTGAGATTAGTTGTAATTATCTCAGGCGGAAAGATGAGCTTCTGGTCTAGATCAACCTGCATTTTCCAGTCCCGGGCAGCATCCAGCAGGGTCGATTCCCTTCTTGCAGTTGGCTTCAATGGAAGTTGTCCTGCTCTTATGAAGGTGGTGCTTTTTGAGAATCCAGGTATTGGGGGAGAGAGGGCATTGGTAGTAGTTCTCCTTCCCTCCAGGGTAATCACCAGTTGTCTCAGGACCTGGTTGTGCCTCCAGGTGTAACGGCCTTGGGAAAGACTGGTTTTACAGCAGACGAGTATGTGCCTTAGCGTTGCTGGGGTTTGACAGAGAGGACATGATGGATCTTCTCCAACCCACTGGTTTAGATTCTTGGGTGTGGGAAGGACATCGTAGGTGGCTCGAATGATGAAACTAAGTCTACTTCCTTCCATCTCCCAAAGATCCTTCCAGTTAATCCACTGGCCCTGTTTGGACTGTGAATTTGCCTTTATGCAACTCTCTGCCTCCTCCTGCTGCCAGACCTCGGCTACTACCAGCTTTCTTCTCTGGGTGGCTGTCACCTTGTGTCATATGGGTCTTCTTGCCCCGAGTCCAAAACCCCCTCTTCCTTGCTGCACCTGTCCTATGATGTCTCTATGCCTGAGAGCAGATTTTGCTTGCTGTACGGCCTCAGACGGGGTCCACTTCCTCCCAGTTGCCAGTCTGAGAGCTGCCGCTTGTATCATAGCATCTTGAGACTCGGTCAGGGTCATGTCGAGCCTCACTTTGGTGCATTTGTACTCTTCAGTGAGGCTAGAAACAGGCAATTCCAGAGCACCGTTCCCATACAAGCCGATATTGCTGAGGCAACGCGGGAGACCAAGCCACTTCTTGATGTATGAACTGACTGTCCTCTCCAGCTTCTTGACTTTGGTAATGGGGACCTCATAGACTGTTAGAGGCCACATCAGACGGGGCAGCAATATGAACTGCAGACACCACAGTTTCAACTTACCAGAAAGCAAGGTCTTGTCTATGCTAACAAGGCCTTTGATAGTTTCTTCCCTCAGTTGGTCACTATGGTCTGAGTCCTTGAGGCTTGTGTTGTACCATCACCCTAAGCTCTTGACTGGCATCTCCAATACCGTTGGGATGGGTGTTTCATCGATGTGGAATCTCTGGTCTATGAGTTTCCCTCCGACAATAGATATGTTTCTGGACTTGCTGGGTTTGAACTTCATCCGTGCCCACGTTATGTTGGCATGAAGCTTTTCCAGTAGATGTTTGGTACATGCGATGGTTGAGGTCAGGGTGGTCATGTCATCCATGTAGGCACGCATGGGAGGTAGTCGCTGTCCAGACTGCAGACGTTCTCCTCCTATGACCCATTTTGAGGCTCGGATGATCAATTCCATTGCCATGGTGAAGGCTAGAGGGGAGATGGTGCACCCCGCCATTACTCCCACTTACTTACATTACTGATGTTGTGTAACCTGTTGAAGTGAGGCAGAATTGCAGATCTTTGAAGTAGTTCCTGACCAGGTGTGTGATGGTCGTTGGCACATGGAAGAACTCAAATGCTGTCCAGAGAAGAGAATGGGGTACAAATCCAAAATCATTAGCTAGGTCCAGGAATAAGATATGCAGATCTCTTCCTTCCCTCTTTGCAGTCTGGATTTGATGCCATATCATGCTTGTATGTTCTAAGCATCCCAAAAAGCCTGGAATACCAGCTTTCTGTATCAACGTGTCAACCAAATTGTTCTTTTTCAGGTATGTCATCCTTTGAGCAACAATGCTAAAGAAGATCTTCCCTTCAACGTTCAAAAGGCTGATTTGCCGAAATTGGTTGATGTTCGAGGCATCCTTTTCCTTGGGGATTAACACTCCCCCTGCTCTTCGCCATGCTTTTGGGATGATTTGCTTCTTCCATGCCACCTTCATTTGCCTCCACAGGAACTGTAGGACATCTGGAGCATTCTTGTACAAACAGTATGGAACTCCGTTTGGCCCGGGAGCTGAAGCTGCCCTTGCCTTTCTCACAGTTTTCTCGACCTTGCTCCACCTTGGCGGGCTGTCATCCAACTGAGGCTCTGGCTGAGGAATGGGTGGCATGTCTGGAGGTATCACCCTCTGCTCATATCACTGGCTGTCTGTGTGTATTTCTTTCAGGTGGTCCTCCAGCTCCTTCTTTGGCACCTTAAGTGACCCACTCTTTTCCTTTGAGAAGAGACCTTTTGCAAATCTGAAGGGATCTTTGTAGAAGGATGTTCTTGCCCTCTCCTTCTACTTGCATCGAGTTCTGGTGTTTTCTGCTTTCCTCAGTGTTCCCAGGTGTTCCTTTAGGCCTGCTTGCAGGAGGTTTATGCCAGAACTCTCCTCCAATGAGGATTTCTTCCACTGTTTCCTCAAGCACCTTCTCTCTTTGACAAGGCGATCTATTTCTTGCTGCCTTCTGGACTTGGGAGGGGTTGTTGTTTTCTTCTTTCCTCTCTCTTTTGCTCCAAACCTTTCTTCACCATATGAGATCGCTCATTTTCTCCAGCTTCTTTTCCGCTTTTCCTCGGAGTCCGTCCAGGACTGCCATATAGTACATTTACTGTCAAGCACCAGCGAAATAAACAAAGACAGCAGATTCATAAGATATTGGTGGTGAAAATGGACTGAATGCAATGAATTAGAAGAATAGAAATATGGACTTACATTCTTTTGTGCATTAACTGCATCCCTGTTTATTGTCAGGCATATTTCTATGTCAGTGACTCGCTCCTTTTATATGCATTGAAAATGTGGTTCTCATCAGGATTTGGATTTACATTCTGTTAAATTATAGACAATGTAAGAATTATTAATCATTTTCATCTACTGACACACAAATCATGGCTAGTATTAGCAGTGATTGTATTGGAATGCACTTCTACTGGTCGACATTGATTTTGAAAAATTTAATTCATTTACTGAAACCAAAAAAATTAAACCAAAAATATTTCTAAATTAAAATTACACTTCAAACAAAATGAAAATAAGTGGTCAAAAAATCATACCAAATCCAAACATTTTACTCTTTCCAGCTTCTTCCACCGGCCCCTTTAACAGTGACTTAAAATCGCTCTACAACAACAGATGGAAAAATACCAATAAAAATGTGTTAATAAATTAAATTGTAAATATAAACATAATAATAATAATAATAATAAAAAAATAAAAATAAACCATGACGTAAAGATACTTAACGCAAATCTCATAAATATTTGTTTCATAAAACGGCTACAACAGTGATTGTCAGGGACATCATTTGATGTTCCACTGTATTTTCAGAGTTTGTACATGAACTTTATTACCACCTGCTGGTGGAATCTTCAAACTGCAAATGCAAGAACTGAGTTTAGGGGGCCTGGGTAGCTCAGCGAGTATTGACGCTGACTACCACCCCTAGAGTCGTGAGTTCGAATCCAAGGTGTGCTGAGTGACTCCAGCCAGGTCTCCTAAGCAACCAAATTGGCCCAGTTGCTAGGGAGGGTAGAGTCACAGGGGGTAACCTCCTTGTGGTCATGATTAGTGGTTCTCGCTCTCAATTTGGCGCGTGGTAAGTTGTGCGTGGATCGCGGAGAGTAGCATGAGCCTCCACATGCTGTGAGTCTCCATAGTGTCATGCACAATGAGCCACGTGATAAAATGCACTAATTGATGGTCTCAGAAGCGGAGGCAACTGAGACTTGTCCTCCGCCACCCGGATTGAGGTGAGTAACCGCGCCACCACGAGGACCTACTAAGTAGTGGGAATTGGGCATTCCAAATTGGGGAGAAAATGGGATAAAAACAAAAAAAGAAAAAAGAACTGAGTTTAGACTTTTGCACTAAACACTTTTCCCAGGAAAATAGCAAATTGCACTTTGCACCACTTCATTAACATACAGTAATCCCACAGTTTGCACGCATACACCCACATATAGCGCAAACACTCCCACCCATGCCCACTTGCGCTTTGCGCTGGCACGAAAATTGCACTTAGAATTAGCTCTCTCACCAAAATTGGATAATACTTGCGCACAGTCGTAGTGCTTTGCACACTGACGAAAATAGAGCCCGTAGTGTAATAATTCTAGGCTATACGCTTGAACTAGATCTTTCTGGCAAATACATTTCGTTGATAAATAGCAGAATAAAAAATTATCAATGTAATACAGTGATGTTTGGCTCATTATATTAGGATCTTAAATGTCATTGGATTAATTGTACACTTTTGACAGGGGCCCCCAGAAAAATAACCCTTTAAAGTGAGCAAGGTATTTTCACAGCATGTTCAAATAAGGTTCATAATTCAATGCTGAAATATTTGTGCTTCACCATCTTGCTGGAGTGAAACCGTCTGTCAGAAAAGGCCTAAAATGGATTCAAACAACCACATTTGGCAGACTTCAACATATTTAATCATGTACAATAAAATACACATTTCTCTTATAAATGCTGGTCTCAATTTTGTCCTCCTGTCTGTGCCAGTGGGGGCTAATTTTCAGCTAATCTCTTCCAAGACTCACTGGATGAGTGGGTTGGTGTGCGTCAATATTAGGTCATTGCTCTCTTGTCATGCAGATGACAGACACATAGTTGGCATTCTGAGGTTTTGTGATGTACAACTTCTCTTCTCTCACGCCCGTTTGTGGCCTTGCCATTTCTGTGGCTTTACACGAGCAGGACCAGAGACTGTGGAACCTCATTCACGCATGTAATTGCTGGGGTGTGCAGGGGTCTTTGGGGTGAGTCGAACAACATGAAAAACATACACAAAGCTCTTTGTTTTCTTCACTACAGCATAGTGTGCACTTTTTTGCTGAGCTCAACCAAAACATCTGTGTCAGTGAACTCTCCCTTGTCTAACAAACCACTGAAATGTCCTTGCATCGCTTTGCATTTGTGTACCGTTCACTTGAACAGACTGTGTACTGTTTAGCAAGCTGTTGCGGTTAGAGAGGTCAGAGAAAAAGATGGTGAAATTGGGGTTTTAGCCTTAATTTGGTCAAATTAGAGGAACCACTATCTTGGACTGCAAAGATTTAAGTAGTTTTTAAGAGGGCAATGAATGAAACCCGTCAAAGTTATAAACAACAGAAATTCTTACTGTGATATAAAAATCCAGTGATTACACACTGATCAAATTACTATTTATAAATTGGTCCAATTTACTGAACCAAGAATGGTCTTCTCAATATCAGATGTGGATTAAACGGATAGTACACGTGAATGAAGATTCTGTGATTATTTACTCACCCTCATGAATTTCTTTCTTCAGTGGATCACAAAAGATGTTAGGCAGAATGTTAGAGACTGACAGCCTCAGTCACCATTCCCTTTCATTGTATGGAAAAAAAGATGCAATGAAAGTAAATGGTGACTGATGCTAACATTCTGCCAAACACCTACCATAGAGAAAAATAGTCATATGGGTTTGGAATGACATGAGAGTAAGTAAATGACAGAGTTTTCATTTTTAGGTGAACTGTTCCTTTAATGGGATAATGGATAGGTTTTAAAAGTGTGACTGAAGGGCTCTGTGAAAGGTAACAGCCCAGTAAAGCTGTAATCACCTCGTGCCACCACTCCTCCAGATGAGACAGGCCTTTTAAGTGCTTCTGTGGGGTCAGTGTGCACATGGGGGTCATGTGCTCAGCTGACCTGCATGTCTATAGCTCTCAGGGACAAAGGCAGCATCACCTGACAGTAATTTGTGCAAACAGACATATAGTGGGAAATATAAGCTGTGTAACTAGTGAAAACCTCAGGCCCACACAAAATCCTCACGATTTTTTTCACATTTTCCACCATGAGAGTCCTTAAACATCCTTTGAGTTGCAATATTCGCCTTTGGCTTACTTATTGTAGGTTGTAAGGCATTAGTGCTTAAAATGCTGATTTGAAACATTATGTATTGTGAAAAGTGCTATACAAATAAATCAAAATGAACTGAATTGATTATAGGAGAAAATCTGTGGAATGTATTTAAATTTGGGTAAATGTGTTAAACTGAGCTGAGAGCACTACACTGTTATACTGAAAACATTATAACATTATCCAAAATATTACCTGCCCCATCATTTTTAAATGTTCAGTCAACATTTAAATACGGATATGCTATTCACACTAAGTGTAAAAAGCAACAAAAAGCATCTTCTTTGCACTAAGTGCAAATAGTGGCAGATACTATTACATCCCTGGCATCACTGCAGCGTTTTTATTTAGTCCCACAGACACCCTACTCCAACCCATACCTCTAAACCTAACCCTAACCTTCCTTTATAAAATTAATCATGATTTTACTATATTGACACCATATTACTGTAGTAACACCATTGTTAACTGCATAAAAACTATGGTTTAAATCAAAAAGCATGGTAATACTACAATATTACTACAGTAAAACCATGGTTAATTTTATCCAGATCAAACTCTTTTCTTGACTCCCGACCTTCACTGTGACCAAATCACTGCGAGGAATCACTTTTATTTATTATACAAGTAGTATTATAGGAAGAAAATATTAAGAGTGGAGACATGGGTGGGATTCAAACCCAGATCATTAGCATGACAAAGCATATTCACTGTCCTTTCACTGTGAGTCACTACAGCAGCACATGAGAATGCAGTTTGTCGTAAACACATGTGTTTCCACCAGACCACTGGAGTGCAAATAGTAACTGTTCTCTTAACCCACTAAACTTCTAACCCGTTAACCAGTTCAACATCTCTGCCCCATTGCGAAAAATTAAAATAGGCCCACCTTCATTTGACCAGCAGTTAACCCCAAAGGAATTTGTCGTGGCTGTCTTAAGATTGGTCTCAATAATGGTGGGCATGGTTAGTGTAAATAGCCCTTGCTAACAAGATGGGCTATTTGCACTTAGTGTCTAAATTAACATATCTCTGTAACACTCCTTCAGGTTCAGGAATGGAAAAGGAGGAGATGGGGAGCAGTGACACGCTTCAGGTAGGCCTTTATTTTTCTGCCATCCACACTCTTTGTGTGCGTTCTTCACAGTGCGTTTCTTATTTCAAACAGTTCAGTGTAACAAAACTCTCAGTCAGCATAAACTTCTTGAAATCTTCAGCTTCACAATACTCAGGCATAAACTACTTAATCTCAGCTTCACAACACTAAAACCATTAGAACACTCAAATAAGACACACCATCCACTGCACACTCATGTCCTTCTCTCTGCTCTCTGGCGTGTTTTGGCTGCTTTTGAGGCCTTTCCCGCTATCACTGTAACAAGAAACAGCTGTTAGAGATCATGTCAACCAGCTTGATGAGCCACACCACTCCCTCTCTCCCACAAACAGACACACGACCACGCCCCCATCACCACAATCTCTTTAACATTTTGTAGTAGAAACATACCAATTATATAGTTAGAAAGTGTAAACTTTCCTTTGTACTTTAGTGCATGAAACTCAAAATATGTGTTCTTGGTCAAAGTGACTTAAAATGATGGAGCAGGTTACAAACATTTCAGAAATGTGTGGCAGATGTGTGAAAATTTGTGATTCACAGATGTTGAAATTCTGCAGAAAACTGGAATTTCCATGAAGATTGCATCCAGGCCTTGCGTAACTGAAGAATATGTTATTGTTCATGCTATTGTAAAAATTATTAGGTAATAGTTTGTTTATGTTTGGTCAGGGCATCCTTGTATGGTAAAAACAAACATAAAAAAATGATTTCCTCATTAAATACCAAGCAAAGTTCTAAATCTTAGGTTTCTTTGGTAAAAATAATAGTCTTTCATGGGATCATCTGGGACACATGCTGAAAATACAGTCAGGGATATTCATGGTTGTGTTGCTAATGGAGATGTCAGAGGGGGTTGAAGCAGACTAGCTGTGGCTGATATGTTGATTTCCCTCAGGAGCTCCTCTCTGCCCTGCGACACTGCTTTAGATTCCACAGGGACATGCTTAATGCAGGGATAAATGGAACCATCCATATGTATCACCAAACCCCACCAGCTTAGTAAAAATGGCCTTTTCTTTTCTGTGCTTTTAAGCAGTAACAATTCCCTCTGAAAAACAATGTGGGCTCATTGATTTGGAAGAATTTATAAATGTATTTTTACTGGTGCTTGCTAAGGCAAAAATTATTATTGCTCATACTTGCTTATGTTCTATACCTCCTAACCAATTTTTAGGTTTGGAGCATAACTCGCCCCACAGCATTTGATCTTAGTATATGAATGATACCTCAAATCATGCGGCTTATTGAGGGAAGGTATGCTATTACTTTTCCAAGCAATTTGACTTTTGATTTTTGCCTCACAGGCAATAAATTGGGCTAAATTTCATTGGAAGAGGAACCTGAGCCATATTTAGGGACAATACGTCAGTGCGTTACAACCTAGCAACCACCCAGAACACTCTAGCAACCACATAGCAACATTCTAGAAAACCACTCAGAACACCTTAGCATATCAGTGCCCTGGCAACCACCCAGAAGCATCATGATGGCCACTAGAGGCCGACCGACAGTGGATTTTGCAGATACCGATAACTAAGGTGGTGGGAAAGGCAGATAGCTGATTAATTTTTTTAATCGATTTATAGAATGTTAAAACATTCTTATTCTTTCCTTACAATGGGCACAGATATAGAGGTTGAGTTCAAAATGAATTAAGTTCCAGATGCTGTTTATTGTTCAAACAAAATCCCCAAAATAACTAGAAAAATTAAAGATTTGGGGCATAATGTGAGACTTTTAACTATAAACAAGCCCGAAACACACCAGAGACTCTTATTTTGAAACTCGGCCTCATTACAGTGCTCTATGTTATGTAATAAACAAATTATATAATACATTTTGTATAGCTTTTTTCACCAGATGAAGGGTTTTGTAAATATACATACAGTGTATATACAGTTATATGTATATATACCAGATGAGGTTTAATGAGGATTAAGGTTTATTGTTAGTCACAAGATATGAAGTTGAAGATGCTGATGGGGCACATTTCCATACATTCCATACATACTTTTTTTTTTTTTTTTTTTGCATGCCCTTGCTTCAATTTGAAACACTTGATTATCTAATCAAAATAACAAAATATGCATTAAATTGAGGATTAAAATATGGATGATTTTTTTCACCCCACGAGGTGTCAGAGATTTTTTTTTTTTTCACTTCTAGATGCTGCTTTTATACTGTTGAACCAAGCCGTTCAAACTGTAGACTACTTCAGCACCAGCCATAGAGAAACACAGAGGAGTGAAAAAAAAAAAAAAGAAATAACCTATCGGCAACTATCAACATATATTTTTGCTGATAACCAAAAAGCAACTATTGGCACCGATTCATGGGTAAAACCAGTATATCAGTCTTGTTCTAGTGGCCACTAAGGCTGGGCGATGATATATATCGTGGCGATGATATAAAGTGTCAATCGATAGAGATTTTGCTATATCGTGTATATCGCGATATGTAAATATCCATGTGCTAGCGTGGGCTTATCTATCAGAGAGCAGGGCTTCACCTGAGCTCGAGAGAATTGAAGGGTTTTTCCGGCGTTGAACATTTTTCTGCGGCCACCCAAGCAAATTAAATTAATAATCTTCATATTTTTTGTTTGCCGCTTAAAATGTTAAATATTCTAAATATTCTTTTGGAACCACACTCTCTCGTCTCGTCCTTCCCATCAACGTGACAACAAGATTTCACCCACCCCTAGTGGCCACTTACATTTTGCTGGTCCAAGCTGGTTTATGCTGGTCTGGTGCTGATCTAGCATGCAAGCCATGTAAAAAATGCTGGTCAACCAGCAAGTGACTTTCTTTCTTAAAGTGTTGCCAAGTGTCTTTCTGCACTATGTAGACTTGCATCTCACATGGGAGTCCCGTGTTGTTCAGATGGCATGTCAAGTTAAAAAGAATTTCAGCTTTTAAAAACGTGCCTCGAGATACCTTTGTCTAGATTTTTAGTGTAAGAATACATTTGGTTTGAACAGCCCCTTATTATGTATATATACACATTAATGTTCCTGCTCCCTCAAAACCAAGTCATTTTCATATGTGATGTAAAATTTTGTCCCCCAACCCACATCTGCTGCAGTGGTGCCTAGTCACAGATTTTCATCCATTGTTCTGGAAATGAGCATTTGTTGTGAACTTGCCACACTCTCTTCTACCATATGGATGATGTCTGGCACCTGTCTATTAAGTTAGGTAGAGGAATGAGGGAGAAAGACAGGGACTCATACCATGTTTCCCAACTCACTCTTCATCCTAATGATCATGCTCACTCACCCTCATGGCCTGCTAATTGCCACCTATATAATTCTGCTTAACACCGTCTAGACAACATAATTAGCAGCTAATCGCAAAAATGCGTTGAATTACTATTAACGTCAATGAAATCATAAAGCTTTTCTGTCACGGGGGCCAGTTACACCGTGCCTACACTTGAAGCGACCGCATCATGCAACGATGGCTTGAGTCTTTCTACGCTGGAAGAATGTTCGCTAACAACGGACCAATTAGCTGTAGGCCAAAAGCTTTAAGTTAATAACTTTTATCCACTATGTTAAGTCTGATCAATTAGAAAAGACATTCCAGAACAGTCTGAAGGTCTGTGCTGAGTTTAATGGATGTAGCTTGAAAACTCAAGGAGTTAGTGTTAGAAATTTTGGTCCATTTAATGATTTTGAAAAAACCTATAATAGGTTTGTAAACTAGGTTAGCTTCATGAAGCTGACATAAATATTGTTTTCAAACAGCTTTCCTGAATACTCACCCTTCTGCCATGGGTCACCAAAACAGATGGTCCCGCCTCCAACTCACGCCATTGGTTGAGTCAGTGTTGCAGTGTCGGGCGGTTGGGCCACTCAAACAAACAGAGCAATATTTGTAGTGCCACAGACACAGTGTTTACAGTTTTCTAGAAAATTAACCTATGAGTGGCTAACTTATCTCTGCATATTAAACGGGTATAGGACAAAGTGTTTTAACATCAAAAACGTAACACACTTCAGCTTTAATTTTAGATGGACATGGATAATAAAGTGGCTGAAGTAGCTCTACTGCTTGTTAAATACAGAACGGGCATCCATTAACTGAAAGTGCATCACAAAATGACATATCCAGTGTAAATAGCCTCATTGATTATAATAATAGCAATTTTGATGCACCACGACATCCTCGTGTTTGGTATAGACACTTTGTAAACAACCCTCCAGTCCTGTGGCCTGGCCACACCTAATGTATAGTTATTTTGTTACAAACAGTCTCTTTTTCCTGCCGTCTCCCTGTGCTGCCATGTTGCTTTACTCATATTATATGCTTATTTGTTTAAAATCCTTCCTGACCGTAAATGACTGAGTCTTTTTTCTGTGTCGTTTGAGTCACTGCGTCTTGCTAGCGGGCAATCTCTGATCAGCGCTACTTATTTACAGCAAATTTGGTCTGTGCTGAAATATTCATATGCTGGCTAGATAAAGGCAGACAGGAGTGAGGGCTGCTGTGGGCTGGAGATATCACTGTTCCACATTCCCCCGGCCCCCTCATTGTTTCGATTTAGCATGGCGCATGACGCTAAGTCATTTTCTGGAACAAATTACGTATCTAACTTGTGTCACAATGTATCAGTCACATTAGGGTGGATGATGGGAGTGAGCCACTTGGAGAAGGAGGACAGCTCCTGAAGTCAGGTCAGTGGCTCTCATCTGTAAACCAAGCAGAACATTTAATTAAAACCCCTGTTATGGGGTGAGGGGGAAGATGGCATTCATGTAACAAGAGGGGCCTGTCCTATCAGCAGTAGCCTGCTGCCTTTTCTGATACACACACATGTGGGGTTTTTACATGAAAAATATTTGTTAATCAGCAATGAATTATATATATATATATATATATATATATATATATATATATATATATATATATATATATATATATATATATATATATTTTTGTTTTTGTTTTTTATTATTATTATTTTTATTTATTTATTTTTTTAATGGATCTCTATAAATGCTAATTTATATAGGGCCTACTAATTTTTATATAATTTTTATTTTTATTTTTTTTTTGCATCTGCTCTGTTGTGTTCCCTATCATAATTGTCATGAGGAAATATTCTTAAGAAAAAGAGAAAAAGAAATAATTTCTCACACTGTTACGATATTACAATCTTGCAACGGTTTGATGCAATGGAACACTCTTCTTTTCACAAAAAAATAAAAATAAAAATATTTAATTAAATTAAATCTCCATAACATAAAAATGGTAGATAAATCAATAGGGATGGTGCACTCCAGCTGGAAAGGGATTTACTCTTAAAGTGTTCTGAAACACTGTGGACATATTAAATCGATTTTGCTTTAAAAAGCTCTCTAATATAACCTCATGTTTTCTGATTGCTTTGAAGGTTGAAATGGAGTTGTATTGACATCCTGTTCAATGGGATTTTTCTGTTTGTGAAAAAGTCCTTTCCAGATTCAAAGGAAGTTTGAAAAGTTTTCCCATCAGATCAGATATTTATAACCACAACAAGGACAGTTTAATCTACACAAGCCATCTCTCAGGTCATGCATTTGCTCTCGGAACACATTAAATGTTACCTAATTAGCAAGAGTTCCACTCCACCTTAATTTCTTGCCTGGGCATTTTCAGAATTCCACCAATCTTGGTTAAAGAATAGTAAACTGGGGAACAGAAGCCCCACATTCTCAGACTTTAAAGCTGAAGTATGTCATTTCTGCGACACTAGCTCCACCAAATGGAATTACAAATATGCCCCTCGTCTGGGGCGGGTCTAAGTGGGTCGCTCAGAACAAACACAGGAATTTGTATTGCGCAACAGAGACATTTTGTAATTTTGTAAATACACACACACACGCACGCACGCACGCACGCACACACACACACACACACACACACACACACACACATATATATATATATATATATATATATATATATATATATATATATATATATATATATATAGTGTATATACAGGTATATGTAAATATACCAGATGAGATTTAATGAGAAAAAGGGATTATTATTATTCACAAAATATGATGCTGATGGGGCACATTTCCATATAGTCAAATTTTTCTTTGGATGCAAACATTACTGTTTTGGAGAATATTAACCTATGAATGGCTTACTTATAGTTGTCTCTGCATATTAAGCTGGCATAGATGGAAGTATTTTAACGTAGAAAAGGTTATATACTTCAGCTTTAAGTAGAAGTACTGTAGGTATCTGCCTGTAAAATAGTATGATTGCATCGCTTTATGAGAAATTTTCTAATATATATATATATATATATATATATATATATATATATATATATATATATATATATATATATATATATTAGGTATAAAAGTGATATTTTGGATGCCCAGTATTTTTAAGCTGTATAAATTGTTGATGCCCATGACTTATTCATGCAATTATCTAATCGGACAATCATGTGGCAGAAGTGCAATGCATAAAATCATGCAGATATGGGTCAGGAGCTTCAATTAAAGTTCACATCAACCACTGTAATGGGGAAAAATGTGATCTCAGTGATTTTGACTGTGGCGTGGTTTTTGGTACCAGACAGGCTGGTTTGAGATTTTTATGCACAACAGTCTCTAGGGTTTACTCAGAATGGTGCCAAAAACCAAAAACATCCAGTGAGCGGCAGTTATGTGGACATAAATGCCTTGTAGATGAGAGAGGTCAACAGAAAATGGCCAGACTGGTTTGACCTGACAGAAAAGCTACAGTCACTCAGATAAACACTCTGAACAATTGTAGTGAGCTGAATAGCATCTCAGAATGCACAACATGTCGAACCTTGAGGCAGATGGGCTACAACAGCAGAAGACCACGTCTGGCACTTTATTAGGACCATAGTGTTCCTAATAAAGTGCTCAGTGAGTGTATCTATGTATATCTAGGTAGTAAGTTTAAACTTAACATGAATAAAAGATTCTAACACTGTAGCTATAGCTACCATATAAGATTTTATCTTGGTTGTGAGGTCAGGGGCAATTATAATACTTTCTATGATATAAAAATTGTATAACTGAATTAAAATAGAATCTTGTACTGAACAGCATTTTATTAAAGTATCTGATTAAAGATGGTTAGGGCCACTTTTTAAATCCATGGGGCCTGTGACAAAATTTAAAATTTGTAAATATGCAAGGTATGCTATGCATGGGGCGCCATGTAAAGGGGGGTGCTAGTGGCTCACTAAAGGTGGCACAATCGGCCTCCTCGACCCCTCCAACATCACCCCCCCCAAAATCAAATCATTTTAATGCAGATATCACTTCTGTTTTTGTCTTAATCATATATATTTTCCTGACAGCTACTGTAAATTAGTTCATTTGAGATCATTAATTAATACATACTGGGCAATTGTAACATACTGACAACTTGTATTAAATTCGATATTACAATCAAGTTTTTCTCAATGTAAATATTTTAATGGTACTTTTACTGCTGGCATTATATATATATATATATATATATATATATATATATATATATATATATATATATATATATATATATATAGCTACCTAAAGATGGCAGGTAGATTTGTAATAGTCTGTGAGTCATGAAGGAAAATGTAAAAATTGCCCCCAGTCTCCCCTACATACTGTAACTGCAACTGTGCCACTCCCTGCTTGTGCTTTACTGTATCTAGTGTCTTAAGTGACAGCGGAGTATTAATGGTTTCTGTCAGGCTGAGGGAACCAGGCTTTTGCACTATATAATGGGAATGATTTCTCTAATTTCTCCGCCTTCCTCTTATTCTGCTCCTCATCCTCCTCCCTCCAAACTGGCCTATTAAATGCAGTTCCTGCACACTGGGAGCCATCATCTTCACTTAAAACAAAGGGGATTGATCAGGCCTGTCTCCCCCTCACTACCACTCCATTCCTGGAGACCAAATTACGGCCTGTGAGCCTGACTGGTGGTGCTGAAAATAAATGGGTCTGATATAATGGTTGAAGGCTTGCAACCTATGGGTAATATTCCTGCGAGAGGGAGTGAAAAAAATTATAGAGAAGAAAGAAATCATTTTACTTGATATTTTTTCAGCTTGTATGGCATTGAAGGTTGCCCTCAATACTATTGTCAGTGTTGGGTAAGTTACACCAAAACAGAAATCCACTACAAAAAGTCCTTATTCACAGCAGCGGCATCTTTGATTTTTGACGGGAATGACAACAAGGCCATGAGGGACGTACAGTCTCTTCAATGGGCTGTACTGCAGTTTAAAGTGTTTTTGGATCGTTCCGAGGACGTTATAGACAAAAAACTCCAGACAACATGAGTTGCTGAAAATTATATGTGATCTAGGAGCTTTTTACAGCTTTATACCATGGGTGCCATTAAAGAGATGGTAAGTCTATCCCTCACAGCAGCATTGTCATTCCCATTAAAAATCAAAGATGGTGCTAGCGTGAATAAGGTCTATTACTAACTACTTCTCTAAAATTATAATCAGATTACTTTACTGATTACTTCATTGAAAAGTAATCACATTACTGCACTTTTAAGTTACTTTTTAAAACACTTGTCACAAATATATTTTTTTATGCTCAACAAATTCAAAATAACAGACAGAAGTACATGAACATATGAATTGACATTTTAACTATATTTCACATAATGTTTTTTTTAGAAATATTCGTAACCCAAGTAACTTAAAAGTACTGTAATTACTGTCATTGAAAGTCAGTAACTGTAATCTGATTACAAGAATTTTAAATGTAATGCATTAAACTACATTTTGTGCCTAAAAGTAATTAGATTTCTGTAACTAATTACTTTGTAATCCAATTACACCCAAAACTGATTATTGTGAAAATGTTTTGTTATTGCTTGCCCCCAACAAGGCTTATAACATATATACTGGATATATATATATATCAGAAAGAGTTGCACTTTACCTGAACCCACCCTAAATAACTATTTTATAGTATAGTTTTTAATATCTCCAACCAGTTGTGTTCATATCAGAATGTAATCCAAGCAGTTACAGACTCATAAAAAGAAAGTAACATGTACCCTCATTCTGATAGTTGGGATTATTTGCTCTGCACATCCTCTATTTCACTTCCTCTGTCTCTCGCTGCCTCTGTCGATCCGTGATTGAACATTTACACCTCTCTTTGTTACAGATGGTTTCATTTTATACGAGATAAAACCACGTTTGGTGGAACTGATTAAACAGAGAACAACATCCCCATCTGCCATTTATTCCCCTATAAAATTGCTTGGGCAGATGCTGACATCTTTGGACATGATTGATTCACCTCTGACTGGAGCAAAAGGGGAGGGGGGGGGGGGGGCTCTCATAGGGCTCCAGCTGCCCATCCAACATCTACACACACACACACACACACACACACACACACACACACACACACACACACACACACATACACATACACACAGATGCAGTCACTTTACCAGTGCAATCACAGCTTGCCTTGATTAAACTCGGGCAGGTGAGTGCAGGACACTTTAATCATGATCAGTCCTTGGCTAAATAATTCCCCCTTTGTGTCAAGGACTGGGTGTGTTTGAGTGTCCATATGCATGTGAACAGCACCAAGCTGCTTTAGACAATGTTTACATCTAATACTGTAAGTCCATGACATCCCACATAGGCCTATATTGTCTTTTTGTGAATTGATCCAGAACAACTATATATATATATATATATATATATATATATATATATATATATATATATAATTTACTGTTTTCATGTCCATTTTAATATTTTCAACAAACATCCTTTTTTACTTTCTTATTATTAACAGTATCCTCATTACCACATCAACATGGAATCTGCGCCCCAAGAACTCTTGGAAGAAATGTAACAGATGTCATTCACAAAAGCTCTATGTCTTTATTAAATATCTTGGCAAATTCAAATATTCTTTGACCAGTCAGTCAGATTGTAGTACTCCGACAGTTGCTCTGTTCAACACATTTATTTTAAAATCCAGAATTCCACAGATTTTCCTTCATAATTAGTGCAGAAAATAAAAATAATATTACATTTGGTCATCCAGTATCTAGGGTTGTCAATTTAACATGATAATTCAGTGTGATTATACCACGGGTCTATTGAATGCTTGATTCTGATTGGTTGACAGATATTCTAAGGTGGGCAATTATTGTTCAGTAAACGCACGACTATGAAGTAGTTCCAGGTCTTGTTTCAGGTTCTATATCACTTCCCTCAATTATTTCAGTTATTTCAAAGAGCTGTACAGGCTACCACAGCAAAATAACCATATAAAACAAAGACATTGGTTTAGTAAATCGGATAAAAACAACAAACAATGTCTATAATATCCTAAATGTATTAACATTTCTGTTGAAAAGTGTCCTTGCATTCCCTCTCTCTCCCTCTCTCTCTCTCTCTCTCTCTTTTTTGCTCTCACCCACACAAACGACAAAATCGCTGACAGTGCGAGCGAGGCTTTACACAGACACACAAACATATGCATACACACACAGAGACTCGAGTCATGACCAATAAACAGAGCTTTCATGACAGCGCACCTCTGCGACTAGTTGGTTAGCAACGGAAAAGCTATTTACAAGAATGGCAACACTACAACGCTGCTGCTGAGAAGTATACTTAAACTTACATCGTGGCAATTTCAAACCATGTTACTGTTGACAAGATGTTGGTGCAGCTATCATTATGAGGACTCTCCACAGACATAATGATTTTTATACTGTACGATCTATAGATTCTAACCCCTAACCCTAAACCTAACCCTCACATAAAACTTTCTGCATTTTACATTTTCAAAACAACATTGTTTGTATGTTTTTTTAAGCAATTTGAATTAAGGGGACACTAGAAATATCCTCATAAACCACATTAATAGCATAATACCCTTGTAATTACCAGTTTGTAACCTAAAAAAATAGTCCTCGTAAACCACCCAAATCCGCCCACACACACACACACACACACACACACACACACACACACACACACACACACACACACCAGTAAGTTAAAAGCAGCTCTGTCTGACGTTTTCGAACTATCAACGAATGCTTGGGCTGTATCAAAGTAAGAAGCTGAATCCGTGGTGTAAGAAAGTAGTTCCACTCACAAGAGCATTTTAGGGAGGAAAACAGAAAATGTCCAGAGATAAACCCTGAACAATGTCTTAATGTGTGTTAACCATGGTATAAGTGGAATAATTGACTCAGGCCCATTGAATTATTGAAAAATAATGCACACCCATCGTGACTGCATTACCACCCTGGGGGTGTGCATTATTTTTCAGTAATTCAACAGTCCATCATCAATTATTCCTTAATTAATTATACGAAAAATTATGCGTAAAAAAAAAAAAAAAAAAAAAAAAAAAAAACCGCAATTAATCATGACCTGTATGTAAATTCTGGGATAAGAAATGCTCGTACCATCACAGCAATTCAAGCTTGATGTTCCACTTTGATGTTTTTGCAAATCTGTGGCAGTAGGGGGCAGTCAGTAGCACCTCCAAAAAAATAATACTTAAGCCACTTTTTGTATAGTCTAAATGATTTACTTGTCTGCTGCCATAATATATGTAGGCAATATGATGTATTTGAATTAAATAAATTATTATATTTATATTATATTAAATTACATTTATTACATATTACATTCATAATTATTTAAATTATTATATACTAAATTGCCTTTATTTGGGGTCCTTTTTCAGTACATATTGATATATTAAATATTGATATATTAATGCGATTAATTAAATTAATTAATTGGCACATCATGTAATCAAGCAGATTAAACATTTTAATCCATTGACAGCCCTACTCATAACTTAATGTCATTACTTCATAACAAGGATGTAACCACATATTCAGAATTGGGGAGAAACAAATGTAATAATTTATCATCCTGACTTTATTTCACCCAGCTTTATTGTGTCCTGCTTTGGGAGGACATTTCTCCTTCACTTAATTCCCCCTCAGTAATTACTTGTAAACATACAAGGATTTTAAAACACCACCTTAAAATGCATACCAATCAAAGGCAGCAGTGCGTGAGATGAAGGGACCTGTCCTGAAATCTTGTAAAACTGCTGAGTTAGACCATCTCAAGCAATCAGTCGGCGGTTGCAGCTCATATACCCTTCTGATGAGAGATGAATGCTGTTAAACACAAGCGTTGGGTTTAACACAAGACATGATGGGGGATGTGATGCTGGTTACAGAATTCATCCCAAGAGAGCTAATCTCACTGCAAAAAAAATAAATAAAAAAAGCAAAAAATTTGTCTTTTTTTTAATTTTTTTTAAGCAATATGTAAACATCTTTAAAGCAAGATAAATTTACTTGAGAAGCTAAGTTGTTTAAGATAATAAAACTTGTTTTCAGAGAATATTTCTTGAATTAAAGGAGTAGTTCACCCAAAAATGGAAATGCTCTTATCATTTACTCACCCTCACGTTGTCTCAACTTTTATGACATTTTTTTCTTCCACCGAACACAAACATAGATATTTCAAAGGAGATAAGATGTCTGTTTGTTCATAAATGCAAATGAATGGTGACCAAAATTTCAAGCTCCAAAAAGCACATAAAGGCAACATAAAAATAATCCATAAGACTCCAGTGGTTTAATCCATGTCTTCTGAAGAAATCAGATCGGTTTTGGGAGAAGAAAAGACCAAAATATAACTCCTTTTTCACTGTACATCTTGCCATTGCAGTCTGTAGGCATGATTATGGTTTCAAGCCCAATTACACTCCCTAGTGCCTTACGCATGCGCAGAGCGCTAGAGGGCGCTAAATGTAATCGAGCCTTAAATCATGATCGCCAAGGAGACTGCTGATGTCAAGGTTTAGTGAAAAAGGAGTTACATTTTGATCTGTTCTCACTCAAAATGGATTGGATTGTTTCGGAAGTCATGGATTAGACCACTGGAGTCTTATGGGTTACTTTTATGGTGCCTTTATGTGCTTTTTAAAGCTTGAAAATTTGGTCACCATTCACTTGCATTGTATGGACAAACAGACATCACATCTCCATTAAAATATCTTCGTTTGTGTTCCATGGAAGAAAGAAAGTCATATACGAGTTTGAGACAACATTAGGGTGAGTAAATAATGAGAGAATTATAATTTTTGGGTGAACTATTCCTTTCAATTTATTTTTCTTACACCATGTTGGCAAATTGTTTTCTTGTTTTAAACATAAACCTTACTACATTTTGTTACATTTGTTTGACCTAATACAAGAAATCAATTTGCCAATGAAGTCTTAATTTCTTATGCAATTTTACTTCCTAAGCAAATGTTTCTTATTTTAATAGTTTTAATAGAAAACAGGACTAAAAACAGGACTAAAATACTGATTAATATATAGTGATGAATATACAGTATACTGTAATGCAAAATATATTCATCAGTATTTTTTGTCTTATCTTAATATAGAAAATCATTTTTTGTGGTGCTCTTCCAACCCACTTTACAAACACAACAGAGAGAAAACAAACCAGACGGACCTTTCATTTTAATCTAGACTACAGTTGGATCAAATGTTAAATTGTGTGACAGTTATTATGATGCATCACAGACGTGGCTCAGAACAGAGGCATTCAAATGTATGAGCTTGGTTATGCCAGCACTGGTCTTTTAAGAACTTGTCACTCCATGATTTGACATTGGGTGGGCGGCTGTTTAACAAAACAACCTTAAACAAGCTTATCTTTATTCAGAGTTATTTGTTTAGACACCTCATCATGTTGGGTGAATTTGCATATTAATTGAATTTGTAGCTGCTGCTGTAAGGTGACAGTTTTCAGTGTGCTGTTTGCAGGCAACTCACCTCAACACAGTGCAGAGAAGTGTTTTTTTTTTTATTTTTTTTTTACTGAAAGGAAATTGCTTTAAGTTTGGGAGCTGTAACACATTTAAACCTACATAGGGCAAATCATATTAGGAAGAGTAAGAGAGAAGGATCAGGTTTTACATAAGCCAGTTTTATTATCATCCCTCATGCATTTTGCAATACTTTTTGCCAGTTTCTGTGGGTAGTTTGAGTCTTTTTTTTTTTTTTTTTATTCTTCTAAATGTCTAGAAGGTATTTTCTTAACCTAGAAGAACACTGTAATTATATTTTTGTCCCAATAACTTGCATGAGCCAAATGTGAACCTGTGTACAATTTCATAAAGACAAAAAAACAAACAAACAAACAAAAAAAAAAAAAACATGAGTGGTTGCCCAAGTCTCTATGTTCCCTGTCTGTCACTCACTCGACTTTGTGTCGATGTAGTGACACTAGGGGTTCAATCTTGAGAGCCTCAATCACCTTTGCTTAAAATAGAAAAGGCCAATGAGAATTGGCGAGTGGATTTGCATGCCACTCTCCGCTCCTGGACATTCGGATATAAAAGGAGATGGCGTGCACCACTCATTCAGACTTTTTCTTAGGAGCCAAATGCATGCTTATGTTCATCCTTTGACCTTTCACTTACGCTGCTGGATTTTACGGCGCATATTAGTGGTCATCCTCGCATGGTCGAGTGTTGTGCTTCCCCTGGGTGCTTCTGTGGCTGAGTCCGCAGGTGCTAAAAGAGTATATTAAATATTTCAGTATATTTCATTCTAAAAGAGCTCGCGCAAACGCTTGCCGTCTTTATTAAAGATGTCCTTCCGCGTTTGTGCTACTGGATGTGGCCGTTATCTCTCCCCTCCGGACAGCCATGAAATCTGTCTCGAGTGCTTGGGGCACCAGCACGCCGAGGCAGCTTTTGTGGAAGGGTTATGTTCTCATTGCGAGAACATGCCCATCAGAACGTTGCGGTCACGGCTCACTTTCTTCTTCATGAAGCAAGGAGCCACCGCGGCTGCTCCCCAACACGCTCTGTTCTGGGCTGATGCTCAGCTGGCCGCAGGCAATCTGGATGTGGATATGGGAGCGTTTTCGCCGGCTCAACCCCCGCGGACCTCCCATCCCCCAGCATGCTCGTTTTATCTGGAAGAGCTGTCGAGCGATACAGGTGTTCTGCCTCAGGGCGGATTTAATGTGTCGTTCACAGCTCGCGACGAGGATGAGCTTTCGGTTGCAGCATCAGAGGGTGGGCTTCTGCTGTCGGAAGCAGACGGATCTTCTGAGCTCCCGCCCACGGGCGGTAGAGCACAGGATGAGGCGGACGCTGAGATGGCAGCCATGCTTGCCCGGGCGGCTGCGAACATCAGGCTGAAGTGGAACCCTCCACGCTGCCCTGAGCATTCGCGGCTGGATGATTGGTTTCTGGGCTCGGAGCGCGACTCATGGGCCGCGCTCCGCCCCGGTGCCTTTCTTCCTGGAAGTGCACGAGGAGCTACCGAAGTCGTGGAAGGCACCTTTTTCTGCCCGTACACGCTTCGCAGGCTCGTCCATCCTAACTACCATCGATGGCGGAGTGGCTAAGGGATATGTCGAGCTCCCCCAGGTAGAGTGCGCCGTAGTGATGCATTTATGCCCGCAGGGTGCAGCCACCTGGCGCGACCGACCAAGGCTCCCTTCCAAGGCCTGTAAGTACTCTTCCTCATTAATGATGAAGGCTTACAAGGCCGTGGGTCAAGCCTCTTCCGCCCTGCATACCATGGCCATCCTGCAGGTCCACCAGGCTAAGGAGCTGAAAGATCTGCACGAGGGTAGAACTGACCCAGGGCTGATGCAGGAACTGCGTACTGCGACCGACCTCGCCTTTCAGGCGATGAAATTCACAGCGTGCGCCCTGGGCTGGACAATGTCCACCCTTGTGGTCCAAGAGTGGCATCTGTAGCTCAACCTTGCGGAGATGCGTGATGACGAGAATGTCCGCTTTCTTGATGCACCCATCTCCCAAGGGGGGCTTTTTGGCAAAACCATCGAGGATTTCGGCCATCAGTTCTCGACGGTGAAAAAGCAGACCGAGGCAATTAAGCACATCTTGCCATGGCGCGACTCGGCTGCCTTCAGGCCTCTGAAGTTCCGTGCCCTATCTGTTTCTCGCCAGAGCCATTCCTCTGAGGTGCCGGCCCCGGCTCCCGTACCATCGGAGCCTGTATGCCGGCCTCAGAGAAGAAGATCCCCCTGCTGGAAGTCGGCTCCACCTGCCCGTCAGCTGGCCCCCAAGAACCCAGGATGGGCTTCGAGGCGGCCCTGGCACGGGAAAACAGGGGATGAGGTGACTGACTCTGACCAATCTGGCCCGGGTGAACTCTCCAGCCCCACCATCGCCCCTGGGTCAGCGCATGGTAAGTATTATATCACCGGGTGCCCTCTGGGCCTCAGTGCCCACATGGTCGGTAAAACAGCAGTTTTCTCATTCCCTGGGTCAGTGCACTCGTGATGGCCAGGCGCTGGATGTCTTTCCCATCAATCAGGCGAATGCGAGTACCTCTCGTTCTCCGTCGAGAGACAGCTGGCGAATAGGTAAGTGTGCTGGTCTCTGGGGTCGCTTGCCCGCCCCAGTCATCGGCCACTGTTGCGGGCTTATGGAGCAGCACGTCCCTGGGCTGTCTTCCAGGTGGGGCGCCTGTTCTGCCTTGCCGTGAACCACCCTGCCCGGGCACGGTAAGTCCAGTCATCCCCTAGGTGCCACTGGTGCGGAATCTGGAGGCCTGGTTAGTGCTCTCCAGCCCCTAGCTGTGGCTCATCAGGATGATTCACCTTGGCTACACAATCCAGTTCGCCCGATGCCCGCTCAGATTCAGTGGCATCCTCTCCACTATGGTGCGGGGTGAGGGTGTCTCTGTCCGCCAGGCGGAGATTGCCACCCTTCTGGCGAAGGGAGCAATAGAGCCTGTCCCCATACCCGAGTTGCGCAAGGACTTTTACAGCCCTTATTTTTTCGTGCCCAAGAGAGGGGGAGGGTCGCACCCAATCTTGGATCTGTGCACTTTGAACAAAGCCTTACACAGGCTTCCGTTCAAGATGTAAACGCAGAAGCGCATCCTGGCGTCAGTATGAAATAAGGATTGGTTCGCGGCCATCGACCTGCCATATCAGCCATTCTTCGGTTTGCCTTCGAGGGACAAGCATACCAGTACAAGGTCCTCTCATTCAGTCTGTCCCTGTCCCCATGCATCTTTACCAAGGTCTCAGAGGATGCCCTGGCCCCACTGAGGGAGAAAGGCATTTGCATTCTCAATTATCTTGATGACTGGCTAATCCTAGCTCACTTGCAAGATCTATTGTGTGCGCACAGGGACCTTGTGACCATCACGCCACAGTGCCATCAGACTTTCAGCCCTTGGTCGGACCTGTTTCTACAGGCAGGTGTTCCCCTAGAGCAGGTCACAAGACGCATCATGGTCATGACAGACGCCTCGCTCTCGGGCTGGGGCGCTGTGTGCAACGGGCAGGTGGTCTCCCTGACTCCTTTGGCAGAGCATCAACTACTTAGAGTTGCTGCCAGTATTGCTGGCCCTGTGGAGGCTTCGGCCATTGATTCAGGGCAAGCATGTGTTGGACCGGACCAACAACACAGCGACTGTAGCATATTTAAACCGCCAAGGTGGCGTACGCTCACGTCGCATATCGCAACTCACCCGCCGCCACCTCATCTGGAGTCAGCAGACATTGAAGTCGCTGCGAGCCACTCACCTTCCGGGCGTCCTCAAGAGCAGCGGACATGCTCTCACGGCTCTTGGTTCTTGGATCTGATGCTCCTGGTAGTAGAACCTCCTTGGTGCATTCCCCTGAGGCAGGACCTTCTCACTCAGGGGCAGGGCACGCTCCAGCACCAGTGGCCAGACCTCTGGAATCTCCACGTCTGGCTCCTGGACAGGACGTGGAAGACTAGTGGAACTTCCGCCAGCAGTGGTAAGTGGCGTCTCTTCGCGAACTGGTGTTCTTCCCATGGGGAAGACCCACAGAGACACGCCGTCGGGTCTGTGCTGTCTTTCCTTCAGGAAGGGTTGGAGAGACGGCTGTCTCCCTCTACCCGCAACACACTGGATGGGAGGCCCTCACGACAGCACGACCTGATCAACAGGTTCCTCAAGGGCGCGAAGAGGTTGAATCCTCCTACACTGTGCCTGATTCCCTCTTGGGATCTCTCTGTGGTTCTACCTGCCCTATAGAGAGCCCCTGGAGCAGGCCGAGCTCAGTACTCTGTCTCTGAAAATGGCCCTCCTGGTGGCGCTCACTTCCATCAAGAGGGTGGGGGACCTGCAGGTGCTCTCAGTTACCAGAAAATGCCTGGAGTTTGGGCCGGTACACTCTCACGTGATCTTGAGACCCCGGCCCGGTTACGTGCCCAAAGTTCCAACCACTCCTTTTTGGGACCAGGTGGTGAACCTGCAAGTGCTCCCTTCAGAGGAGGAAACCCCGGCCTTGTTGTTGCTGTGTCCCGTTCGTGCCCTGCGAAATCTATCTGGACCGCACGCAGAGCTTTAGATGCTCAGAGCAGCTCTTTGTCTGTTTGGAGGACAGCAGAAGGGGAAATCTGTTTCCAAACAGAGGCTAGCCCATTGGATTGTGGATGCCATTTCTCTTGCATACCAATCTCAGGACTTGCTGTGCCCCTTGGGAGTCCGGGAGCACTCCACTAGAGGTGTTGCGTCCTCCTGGGCATTGGAAAGGGGGACCTCTCTAGCAGACATATGCAGAGCTGCGGGTTGGGCTACACCCAATACCTTTGCAAGGTTCTATAACCTACGCATAGACCCGGTTTCGACTCGAGTGTTACCTGGTAACAGCAGGTAGACCGGGCGGCCGGTTGGGTGTACTGCTTGCATTGCACCTTTCCCCTTTTTCAAAGGTGATAATGTGCACCTTTTAATCCACAACAGTTCCCCGTATCCGGTGAACCCCAGACACCTCTTTAATTCTTAAGCGCTGTTCGGTGACGAACTCGGCGGAGGAGTAACGACACCTGGCCCAGTACTCGTGGTATTCCCCTTTTCAGGTGAGCCCGTATGCTCGGGCTCAGTGCTTCATGCATGGTGATTCCCCCTTGGTAATCCCGTATGATGAGTTTCCACTGTTCGGTTTCCCCTTAGGTGAACCCTGTGTTTCCCCTCGCCAGAGGTTTCTCTGCCTCGGCCACTGTGGCTGCGTACCCTCTCTGTAGATAGGGTCCTCTGGTGGTATCATTCCATATGTGAACTACCCCGTTGGTAAGTCCATGTGAGGTATTCTCCACATGTTAACCTCCCTCCGGTAGGATGTGGTCTCTGTAGTGATCTCCTTCCTGGAGAGGAAAAAGCACATCCCAGCGCTATTCTAGAAAGTTATCGGCGGGAAATTGTTTAACAGCAAATCAGGAGAGGTACCGCCGGTAGCCAACTTGGGTAAGTGCCTCCTTACCCCTTAACGTGACAAGGGAGACACCTTACCTAACTCACTGGAAGGTCACGACGTGGTTGAGCGCTCGCTGCGAGGCACGCAGCAGCTTGCCCGTGTCCACTCTTCCATACCTCGTGACACGGTTCAGTGCCTGCGGTGTTTCATATAGGAACCCCTAGTGTCACTACATCAACACAACGTCGAGTGAGTGACAGACAGGGAACATCTTGGTTACTGATGTAACCTCTGTTCCCTGATGGAGGGAACCGGTCGCTGACATGGCTGGGACTCTCTATCGGCTCCTCAGCATAAATCTGAATGAGTGGTGCACGTCATCTCCTTTTATACCCATATGTCCGGGGGTGGAGAGCGGCATGCAAATTCCACTCGCCAATTCTCATTGGCCTTTTCTATTTTAATTAAAGGTGATTAGGGCTCTCAAGTTCGAACCCCTCTACATTGACACAACATCTCGTTCCCTCCATCAGGGAACAGAGGTTACATCAGTAACCAAGACGATATGCTAGTCCCTAGATATGGCTTGGGTCCCTCTTTTAATGTAAATCTATGGGATAGTTTTCCCACCCATTTTATCATCAGCCAAGTGAAAATTGTAAATTCACTTATAAATGTAAAAGCACACCATACATAGGTATTATTAGTATCTGTAGCGCAAGGGGTGCAGGATGAATATTGATGAATACTATCCTTAAGTATGACCAAGCACCACTAATTATATCAAAAGTCTTATATACAGACCTAGATAATCCATGAACAACTCAGATTCTCAGTAAAATTGAAAATGAATAGGGGTGCACCAATAAAAAAATTTTCAATCACACTTTTCAAATCAGTGTTATTTTTATTTTGTAATTTTTTTGGAACCCAGTCAACTTAAATATTATTGTAATTTAATAATAATAATAATAAAATATTAGTATTATTAATTTTAATAGTAACAACATCAATATATATATATATATATATATATATATATATATATATATATATATATATATATATATATATATATATATATACATATCGTCCGAATATCCATACTTCCCTACAACTATAATATGCCAAAAAAGTATGCAAATAAAGCAGTATGACCGAATCCTCAGTATTCATGAACCAGTAAAGCTAGGCTTTGAACACGCAATGTTTTTCAGACAACGCAATGGATATTATGTCATGTGGGAGGGCCTCTGGTGTAAGTAAATAATACATCACAAATAAGAAATAAAATGATATTTAAAATGTTAAAATAATTAAACATTAATGTTATAGGCATTAACTCCCACCACACCTAACCTCATAGTTTGAAATGAGATGTATACCCCTGTATGCATGACATGTTTTAGTTGAATAGTTTCTCATGATGAGAGATTTAGTCTGGCTGTCAGAGAGATGCTGAGTCTCAGTGTGATTGGTGAATTTTTAGATATCCTGGCCAGCAGGTGAATTTTTATTTGGTCAAATCACCACTACCAATTAATTTCCCATTGAGCTGATTGTGTGGGAAAGTGTAAGTGTGTGTCCATATGAGTTTGTGAATTATAGAAGGAAATAAAAGCAGGATGATGAGAGGGTTTGTGAGGGTGAGGAAGTCTCACTGTCTATGATGATTGACCACTCCAGTCTCACTCTGCTCCTTTCTGCCTGCCTAATGCACCCTCTCCCACAGTGCACCATGATAATGAGTGAGAAATATCTGACAATAGCCTTCTCTCCCTCTTTCTGCCTGTCTCTCTCTCATTATTATCTATGCTTCAGTCCAACCCTCTGGGAGCGAGAATATTCCAGGTCGACATGTTTCTGTTCTCTTGAGAATATTTCTAATGTATGGACGTGTCATTCTTTTGCACCTTCTTTGGACAGCATGCTTCAGGACAATGCTCGGATATGACAGATTGGAAGCCTCTCGGTGTGTCTGTATGTTTGTGTACCATGGGCGGAGCTTGCCTTCACGTTATGAGGGTGCAAGTGATAAAGCCTGTGTTAGGCACAAGCTCCAAAAAAAAACCACAATAATCAAATACATTCCTACATTGGAAAATATTTATTACATCTATATTTAGTTAGCCAAAGCTACTTTTTTCAAATAATGTTGCTATATATTCTAAAATCTATTCTATTCTAACCATTGTCTAAACATAGCTAACCGTTGGTGCACAGCACCCATTAAGGCTCTGCTGTAGGTGTGTCCCACATACAAAATTGTTCCCAGAAGGGGGCTAAATCTGACAAGATCTTCCTTTAAGGACATTCAAGGAATGAACCAATGTTCTCCATTGGTAAAGCAATTCATAAATATTGATAATGTATTTTCTTTTTTCCTTCTTGAAGGTGTTTTGAAGAAGCCATTGATTATAATCTTGAATCTCTAACCCTAATTTTAATATACTGTTTATATATATATATATATATATATATATATATATATATATATATATATATATATATATATAGGTATAATTATAAATAGGTATAATTGAATTGCTTTACAATAAGGCTGTCGATTTTAAAACTTTAATTCAGTGTGATTAATTATATTTAAAATAAAAAAAAATTCTTAAAAAATTAACGCTATTAATCATGTCCCCGGACTGTAATAAGGAATATTCCGACAATCAGAGCAATTCAAGCTTGAAGTACCACCAGTTTTCAGCAGGGGGCAGTAAGCGAAACTCCAACTGTACAGGCAACGTGCAGCTGTACAGACATCAAACCACACTCATGCTTGCTTGACATTAATGACAGCACAAGACAAGGACGGACGTATTCTTGCTTTCAGACAGCTGGAAAGAGTGCACTTCCGAATGTAGGAATCTTGAGACGTGTAATTCTACATTTTAAACTACATTTAAATTGACACAGCGACCTAAAAACTCTGTGTTTATGATGCGACGTAATCAAAGTGATACACTCAAAGTGTCCATCTGACGCAAATGTTCATTGACCAACTTGATCACACAGGAAGTCGGAATGTTGTTTCTGATAGTTTGTAGGATCGGCCATGTTATTCTGACTCACTGACAAGCGCCATCTCCTATCAGACATTTTTGCATCGGCTTCAGTGTGTTTACCATACCTTGTGAGGTGACTGGAAGCATGTTGTGTCAGCAGCGTAGAAAACCAGGGTTCGTATCTGGTGTTGAAACCAGGAAGTAATCGCGTTCACATAATCAGTGACGAGGTTACATTTGTTCATCTAACATTACATTTTTACTCCACTGATGGTTAGGTTTAGATTTGGGGTTTGGGTTGGGGGGGGTTCAGCTTATAAAATATGCATTCCTCTTCACTGTATTACAACATGTACAGCTAAAAACAACTCGCTTCACAACTGGCTTTTGACTCCTCTAAGTGGACATTTCACCTGTAAAATAGTGCTCACATGTGCCCATATGCCTAACAGGGGCAGTGTTTTGAATTTCGGTAAGCACACACACCGATTTAACCTAAAGAAAATCAATCTGCTCTTTCCAATTTCACAGTGAGATCAGTCTTCATTGACAGGTCCATGGAAAAGTCCTCGGACAGACTGACGAATTTATTTACAAAATGGATTGCTGTGGACTGCAGTCCAATGATTGGCTTATGTTCAATAATATGGAAACAAACAATGTATTGGCTTCTAAACTATATAATAATGTAATACATTTTAATTATCGGAATTATTATATTTATAATAGATATTATTTTCATAATCATTTAAATATAAATTTGCAATTATTTAATCTTTATATATTGAATTAATATTATTTAAGGGCCTTTTTTAGCAAATATATTATAAGCGATTAATTGCAATTAATTCGATAATATCATGTAATTAATGTGATTAAACATTTTAATCGAGTGACAGCCCTACTTTACAAACGTTGCAAATCTGCTATGAAAGGTCTCTAAGGGTTAAATTCTAAAAATGAGAATGGTTTCTTTTAGGGGTAGGTTAAGGGTTGGGGTTATTCTATAGTTACACGCTTAATATAAATAATACTAGTCTAGGGTATGTTCCCATTTAGATAGCTAGATAAATGTGTAGGTCAGGTTTTGTCTTCATTGTGGGGGCCAAATGTCCTCAAGGATAATAAAACCTAAAATCACCTACACTGTGGGCACCAGCCAATGGTCGCAGAGAGGAAAACTTCTTAATAAACATACTAAATAATGTTTTAAATAAATCTAAAACTGCAAAAAGGTTTCTGTAAGGGTTAGTATGAGGGGAAGAGGATAGGAAATATTATTAGTTCAGAATAAAAATGATAAAAGTCCCAGGAAATTCTCCACTATGATGTACTGTGTTTGAGAGAGAGAGAGAGACTTTTCTGTAGCTCTAGAAGGGCAGGCAGGCAGGTGATTGAACACAGGGAAAGTGCTCATATGCCAGATGCAATTAGGCTAAATGGGATTAGGCCTATCACATTTCTGCTGGCCGTTGCCCTGGAGCCACCTGGGAAAGAGAAAGGTGGAGGATGCGGTTCAGAGGAGGAAATGAGGAAGTGTAGAGTAAGCATCTCAACTGAACTCTGACCATTGATGGAAACTCTACACTTATATTGTGATTGGTACACTGATAATAATCAAGATATTAATAGAGTACCATAATACTTTGTGCTAATGGTGCATTTCCGGTATACATGTAGCTAACCTCAAGCCAGAGAGAACATTTTTGTTGCCAGTCAAGTTTAATTTTAGTTTCAATTTGTCATTTGTCTCAGATGTTTCTCTTAAAATAAATTAATAATTATAAAAAAATAAAATAATAAATACAAAATAAAATAAAAAAAACTGATACATACAGTAGGAGTATAGCTAAAAAAAAAAATAAGAAAAAGAAACTTTTAAATGCAGATAATTGGGGTCTCTTTTCTCAGGAAGGGGGGAAGTGGTCTCCATTTGCTCTCAGTTCAATCCCATTGCTGTCAAGAAGAAACAATTGCAATATTAATGCCATTTCATTTGTATTTTTCTTTTCCTATGGGACAGAATGGAGAATTTGTTTTTCAGTTTTCCTGTAATGACAAGGTCAGTATTTGCTATGCCCTATGAATGAACACTGTCAGAATACAGAGGCATTATCTGGAGGAATTCCAGCCAACAGACGACTGCAGACGAAAAGCATACACCTGTTTTATTGCCCTGATTTACGACTGATATAATTTTGTGTCAACAAGCATGTAGGACCATGCATGTTTGTTTGTTTTTTGTGTTTTTTAAAAAAAAAATTTTTTTTTTTTGCAATGCAGGAGATGCGAGCTGGCATTTATTGTTGTTTAGAAATTTAGAAACAGAGCTGAAATGCAATGTTTTTTTCTGCTTTTGATTAATGTCAACATAAATAAAGCAATAGGCGAAAGAAGAGACTAATATTTTCACACTGTGTGATTTTCATCAGAAAGTGTCACAGATCCTTTTTCTTACCCGTAGTTTTGGAGCGAGAGAGAGAGAGAGAGAGAGAGAGAGAGAGAGAGAGAGGAGGAGGAGGAAAAAAATAAGGATTTTGTTTAATGGAAATGTTGCTGAAACAGAACTAATGGTGGCCTGAAATGGCCACTGTAAGATGAGCTACCCAGCTGTGATGCCACATTTATTAATGTAACCTCCCCCCCCGCGCCCATCCCCCCACAATCTTAACCCGTTATAAATTGATATTACCTCAGTGACTCTTTGTTTTAATAGCTTAAAGGAACAGTTCACCCAAAATTAAAATTCTGTCATAATTAACCCACTGAAAATCTTAACCTTTGCCTTAGCTCATTGATATCAATGTTATTCTTCCAACAAACCAAATGAATGGCTTTACAAAACTTGGAATTTAAAGCACAAGTCGTATGCACAGTAGCCCTACCTTATTTTCAGACAGTGTAGCTGGTGGACAAACATAGCCATGTTTTTCACCAGCAAAAAACACTGGTCAATCAGCATGGTCTTCTAATGACCATGGGAGTCTTGCTGGTTAAACCAGTATCCAAAACACAACATGTCCTGGTGACTAGCAATGGTGGTCTTTTCAACAGGGATAGAAGCCTGCATTATTTAATCACAGCTTTAAGATAAATGTGAACATCAAACTCTACTGCTGTACTAGCATTTCTCAGATGTGAATTCATCCTATTGCAAGAGTGTGTACTGTATGTGAACAGCAAGGTCACACACATGCTCCCACGCTCACACACTGTCAAAAGAGAGGCCGATGTTTTCCAGCTCACCTCCGTGATTCCTGGTGGCAGCTGTATTGAGACAGGGTCCTTTAGTCTGCCAGTTTCAGCCACTGTCATTGTTCCCACCAAGAGTAAATACTGGCCTCGTACAGCTGTTCAAATGCAGCCTGACTTCCCTATGTGTTTAGGAACAAGAGTCACCTCTCAGTGATTTCAAACAAGGACACGGCCATGGGAAAGGATTGCAAGCACCACAAACTCACTGTACACAAACACATGGCAGTATAAAGTACCCAATCATCAGTAAAGTCAAGTAAAGGTAAATATAAATTATACCTGAAGTAAAACGTTAAAGTAGCCCATGGAAAAATACTCAAGTAAAAGTCTTAAACTAACTAATTGTAAAAGTTCCTAAAGGGTTAGTTAACCTAAAAAAAAAAAAAAAAGAAAAAAAAAATGATTTTATTTATATATATATATATATATATATATATATATATATATATATATATATATATATATATAATTTCATATTTACTCACCCTTTCTTTATTCCATTCAGCACAAAAGAAGATTCCAATGCTACTAGTGCCTATTTTTTCCAACTTTTAGTAAAAAGGAATAGGGCATTATTCTAAATGCCACCTTCACAGTTTGGGGTGGCAATACATTACATTAATGCTGTCTCTCTCTTCCATTCTTTTGTCATCATCTCCACACCGGACTGTGGGTAATTAGATATCTCAGCAGCTCGAGAGGGTCTCGTCCCTCACGGGGCAGATAATTTAAAATGGTGTGCAGGGACGTGGGAAAGAGAGCGTGAACTTGAGGGAGCTGCCACTTTGTCACATAGAGCAAATAAATGACTGGGAGTGCAAGTGAATTTTCCTTAATGATGAGGAATTTTAAAAAAGCCAGAGTGGCCACACTGAGTGGACAATATGTTTTCTGCACGGGGAGATCAGTGAACTGGGATATGGTGAGCTGAGATACGATATGGCCCATTAATTATTGCATCCACTGATGGCATGACAAATGGCCGTGTCCTCGCTCTCATCCCGCTGACTTACAGCAGACCGCCATGCCCAAACTCAGCATGCTTATTCAAACTTTCCATGCAAGGATTCTGGCACCACTTTTGTTCATTTATCTGTATTTGTATTTGTATTTTTTTTTATTGATAAATAGAATAGAATTTCATTTAAAAATGTACTTTTCATTTAGTCTTGATGCACTTCTGGTTTAAACCTTCAATCTTCTGGCAGGCCTGCGAGAAAAAAAAAGAAGATAATTGTCAAAATATTAATAACTGCAGTCTTAACAAACACAAAATAGGTATTGTTTGAAATCTTATAAGCTCTACTTTATAATGCATGTAGACATTATGACAAAAACTGAACAAGTAATTTGAAATATGCAGACAAATCAGAAGTGTTTCTTTTTGATAATTTATTAAAAATGTTGCACTGTACATATTATTGTAATCAGTAAAAACATCCTGTAGAATACAACAGCCTATTTCTTTTAATCACAGACAAAAATATAGAGAGTAATAGCTAAGTATATGACTTTGACATTTATGTTTCTTGTGAACAGGTGTTGCTCATACGTTTTTGCTTATAACTTCACAAAATATAAACAGAACATCAAACATCACATAACATTACTTGGAGGAGGCAATTTTCTTTCAAACGATCCCACACACAAGATAATCAAATGCATAGATCATTAGATAATTGTCACAAAGCACTATGTGCACACAGCATCTGGCTATCTGGCATCTTTCAATCTGGCTGAAAACAATTCCTGAATCAGATGACGTCATCAAAAATGATGTAGCATCATGGAACACTAAAAATCAGTTGGATTGGGTTTAGATCGGTGCAAAAAGTAATCCATATTTGGGCAAATACACATGTGATTGACTGTTACATATGGCCACAAGGAGATGGTGTCAAGTACATGACACAGACTCGATGATGACTCAAATGTCAAAGAATTAAATTACATTCTGTGAAATCTCAATACTAAAAACATGCCTGCATGCTATGCAAACCTTTAGTCTTTGTTGTGTTTGCATGTTTAATGAATTCTTATATACAATTATTATTTTTAAATTTTTTTGGAGAGGCTTTTGGACACTTGGAGATGTTTTTGGACACATGGATACATTATTTTTGTAATGCTATAACTTTTGATTGCTTTGTTGAATCAAAACAAAATTGTACTCAGTTACTGTTGATATGATTGGGAATAAATCAAAAGCAGTTTTCAGAGCTACCTTATTTACACCCAGAGATATATAATGTCAAATCAGTAAAAATAGAAAAAAAGTGAATTGTTCCCCTTCTGTCACTCACTCGACGTTGTGTCGATGTAGTGACACTAGGGGTCGCCCTTGGGAGCCCCAAACACTTCTGATCTCTGAGAAAAGTGGAATTTGCATGCCACTCACCCAGACATACGAGTATAAAAGGAGCTGGCTTGCAACCACTCATTCAGATTTTTTCTTCGGAGCCCAGCGGTTGTGTTCAGGGAGCTGAATTACTCTGCCGATCCATTCACCTCTATCCAGTGAAAGCTGTTGGATTGTCCCTGGGCGCTTCAGCAGCTAAAAGAGTATATTCTTTCCTCATAAAGAGTATATTTCCTACTAAAAGAGTGGCACTTATGAAAGCATCTTTTTCAAGATGCCCTTTCGTTTGTGTATTATTCCTGGTTGCGGTCGCTATCTCTCTGCTTCTGATGGCCACGATCGCTGTCTCACGTGTTTGGGTGCTTCCCACAGGGAGACCTCTTTCGTGGATGGTTCTTGTCCTCATTGCGAGAACATGACCATTGCAACGTTGCGGTCGCGGCTTTCCTTCGTCAGAGGGAAAGCCATCCCAGCGGCTCCCTGCCTCGGTCCTTCTACCTACGGGTATGAGGCAGAGACGGTTAGCACTGGGGGCGATTTGGGGACCTCTATGGGAGCTTCTCCGCTGGGAAACCCCCCGCGGACCTCCCATTCCCCAGCACGCTCATGTGCCACGGTTGGGTTCTGGGATGAGACCGCGGGCTCGTCTCAGGGCGAGTTTGCGATCTCATTCGGAGCTCGCAAAGAGGATGAGTTATCGATAGCAGCATTGGAGAGCGGGTTCACCCAGTCCGCCACAGAGGACTCAGCTGCGCTCCCACCCTCGGGTGCGGTAGCCCAGTTGCGGGCTGATGAAGAACTGGTGGCCATGCTTGCCCGGGTGACTGCGAGCGTCGGGCTGGAGTGGAGTTCTCCACTCCCCCCTGAACCCTCGCGGCTCTACGATTAGCCGCGCCCTGCCCTGGTACCTTTCTTCCCGGAGGTACATGATGAGCTCACGCGATCATGGCGGGCACCTTTTACTGCCTGGACCCGGTCCACGGGCTCCTCTGCTCTCACTACCCTCGATGGTGGGGCGGCCAAGGATATTCGCCAATTCCCCAGGTTGATCAGACCGTTGCGGTGCACTTGTGCCTGCAGAGCACCGCCACCTGGTGGAACGGTCTGAGGCTCCCATCCAGGGCCTGTAGGCTCACGTCATCATTGGTAGCTAAGGCCTATGGTGCTGCTGGACAGGCCGCCTCAACCCTGCATGCCACGGCTCTCCTGCAGCTGCACCAAGCCAAGGCACTCAAAGAACTGCACAAGGGTAGTCCTGACCCGGGATTTATGCAGGAGCTGCGCTCGGTGACCAATCTCACCCTCCAGGTGACAAAGGTCACGGCGCGGTCTCTCAGGCAGGCGATGTCCACCTTGGTGGTCCAGGAGCGCCACCTTTGGCTCAACCTGGTCAAGTCAAGGGAAGCTGACAAAGTGCAATTCCTTGACGCCCCATCTCCCAGGTTGGCCTATTTGGCGACACCGTCTGAGACTTTGCCTGGCAGTTTTTGACGGTAAGGAAGCAGATAGAGGCCATCCAACATATCCTGCGTGGCTCAAGATCCTGCACCCCGTCTGCTCGTCGCCAAGGGCGTCCCCCTGTGGTGACAACACCAGCTCCGCCACAGCCCGTCTCAGCAGGCTGGCCCCAGCATGGGGCTGCCCGCAGGAAGCAGATGCCACCCGTCTCACGGCCAGCCACCAAGAACCCAAGAAAGGCTTCAAAGCGCCCCTGAGACGGGCAGCCCAGGAATTCGGAGACCCGCTACACAGGAGCTGGTAAGAGCACCACTCCTTCCCCCGGTGGAGGGCCGGGCGGAGAATCCTTGTTTACCTTTTCTTTTTGTTTTGCCACACACCCAAAGGGCTACGGTACCCACATTTTCAAGAAAAGAGCGGTTTCCTCACTTCCTGGGTCACACAGTCAGTGTCCACGGCTGTCGTTTTCACGACCACCGGGCACCGTTTCTTTTTGGCAGGTACGGCGCCTCGCCTCCTGCCCCCGTGTGCCCAGCCGTGGCACAATCCCACCCTCGACACGATGGTCATGATGGGTCACGAGGACGATTCCCCTCCTCCCCCGTCCCAGACCCGTCCCTAGATTCAGCATGGCCACGAGTGGCACCTCAGGTTCCGCCCCATCGCGAGGCCCCACTCGCCGGTACGTCCGACGCGATTGTCCCTTTGGTCCCCCTCGCTCGGAGCTTGGGGTCATGGCTCGCGCTCCCCAACCCGTCGCGGTGGCCGATCAGGACCGTCTATGCGATTCAGTTTGCCAGACGCCCGCCCGGGTTCAACAGCATCCGCTTCACTTCAGTGAAAGGCGAGAACGCTGCGGCCTTGCGCATGGAGATCGCTTCCCTTCTACGGAAGGACGCGATAGAGCCTGTTCCTTCAGCCGAGATGAGGAAGGGTTTTACAGCCCCTAATTCATCGTTCCCAACGAAGGCAGTGGGTTCTGATCTTGGACCTGCAAGTTCTGAACTGGGCCCTGCACAGACTCCCATTCAAGATGCTGAAGCAAAAACGCATTTTGTTGTGTGCACACTGGGAAAAGAGCAAGCTCTCCACGGTTCAGAGCATCTCCCCGGTTCAGTGCAGAACTATCTGAGAGGGTTCAGGCGGAAAACGGCGGTCCCACTGAAATTATTTCAGAGGCCTCTGGGGCATATGGCGTCCTCAGCGGCGGTCACGCCTCTCGGGTTGATGCATATGAGACCACTTCAGCACTAGCTTCAGACTCGAGACCCGAGATGGGCATGGTGCCACGGCACACACCACATGCTTGTCACGCTGGTCTGCCGCCGTCTGTTGCCCTTGGACTGACCTGCCATTTCTACGGGCAGGGGTTCCCCTAGTGCAGGTCTCCAGGCATGCCGTGGTTATGACGGACACCTCCTAGCATGTCTAGGGTGGTATGTGCAACGGTCATGTAGCCGCCGGTCCTTGGACTTGTCTGCAAGTTGCTGGCAGTATTGCTCGCCCTGCGGAGGCTTTTGCCATTGATCCAGGGAAAGCACATGTTGGTTCAGATGGACAACACAGCAGCGGTAGTGTACATCAACCACCAAGGTGGTGTGCGCTCTCGTCGCATGTCGCAACTCCCCCGCCGTCTCCTCCTCTGGAGTCACCAGTGACTCAAGTCGTTGCAAGCCACTCACATCCCGGGCAACCTCAACAGCACAGCGGACACGCTGTCATGGCAGGTCACACTCAGGGGAGAGTGGAGACTCCACCCCCAGGTGGTCCAGCTGATTTGGAGTCGATTCGGTCAAGAACAGGTGGACCTGTTCGCTTCCCGGGAATCCTCCCACTGCCCGCTCTGGTATGCCCTGACCGAGGCTCCCCTCAGCACAGATGCGCTGGCACACAGCTGGCCCCCAGGGCTATGCAAGTATGCGTTCCCCCAGTTAGCCTACTTGCACAGACATTGTGCAAGGTCAGGGAGGACAAGGAGCAGGTCGTCCTAGTAGCACCTTACTGGCCCACCCAGACTTGGTTCTCGGACCTCACGCTCCTCGCGAATGCCCCCCCACGGCGAATTCCCCTGAGGAAGGACCTTTTTCTCAGGGGCGGGCACCATCTGGCAAACGCAACCAAACCTCTGGAACCTCCATGTCTGGCCCTTGGAAGGGACGCGGAAGACCTAAGTGGCCTACCACCTGCAGTGGTAGACACAATCACTCAGGCCAGGGCTCCCTCTATGAGGTGCCTGTATGCCCTGAAGTGGCATCTATTCGCTAAGTGGTGTTCTTCCCGACGTGAAGACCCCCAGAGATGCGCAGTCAGATCAGTGCTTTCCTTCCTGCAGGAGAGGCTGGAGGGGTGGCTGTCCCCCTCCACCTTGAAGGTGTATGTAGCCACTATATTGGCACATCACAATGCAGTAGACGGTAAGTATTTAGGGAAGCACGACCTGATCATCAGGTCTCTGGGAGGTGCTAGGAGGTTAAACCCCCCAAATTGCATCTCATCCCCTCGTGGGACCTCTCCGTGGTCCTTCGGGGCCTACGGGGAGCTCCATTTGAGCCCCTAGAGTCAACTGAGCTAAAGGCACTCTCTTTGAAGACTGCCCTCCTGACGGCGCTCACCTCCATCAAGAGGGTAGGGGAACTGCAAGCGTTCTCTGTCAGCGAAATTTGCCTGGAGTTCGGTTACTCTCACGTAATCCTGAGACCCCGACCAGGCTATGTACCCAAGGTTCCCACAACCCTGTTTAGGGATCAGGTCGTGAACCTGCAAGTGCTGCCCCAGGAGGAGGCAGACCCAGCCTTGGCGTTGCTGTGTCTGGTGTGTGCTTTACACATCTATTTGGATCACACACAGAGCTTTAGGAGCTCCGAGCAGCTCTTTGTATGCTTTGGTGGACAGCGGAAAGGGAGCACTGTCTCCAAATAGAGGATCGCCCACTGGGTCATTGACGCCATCACTATGGCATATCACGCCCAGGATGTGCCGCCCCCCTTGGGGCTACGAGCCCATTCTACTAGGAGTGTGGCGGCCTCCTGGGCTCTGACCAATATCACCTCTTTAGCAGACATCTGCAGAGCAGCGGGCTGGGCAACACCCAACACCTTTGTGAGATTCTATAATCTCTGGGTTGAGCCGGTCTCGTCCCGTGTGTTGTCAGGTATGAACAGTTAAGTTCCGGGACAGCTGGCCGGGTGTACCGCTGGCGCATAGAACCTTTTCCCTCCCCTGAGGTGAAGATGTGCACTTTTTACCCCCAGTTGTGTTCACGAAGTCGTGGACCCTGGATGTCATTCCTCCATAGCCCTGTGGCAGGCGGGTTTACGGAGAAACTCGCTGCCGGTCCAGTACATGTGCTAACTAGGCCCTGTACTGGGGTAGGTGCTCCACCTGCGCTGGTTGCCTATACGTAACCCTGTATGATGTATCTTCCACAAAAAGAGTTTCCCTGTTGGTAAACTAAGTCTTCCTTGGTCACCGTGTTTGTAGAACTCCTCCCCTCTCGGGTAGGACCTACCACGGGACTTCTCCACATGAGATGCTTCCGACAAGACTCGGTAAGACCATGTGAAGTATTTCAACTCAAATGCCCCCCCCCCCCGGGCGGGGTGTGGTTTATGCGGTGTCCTCCCCCTGATGAACGGACCCTATATGGCCCCCAGCTGAACTATTTTGTTCCTTTTGGGGATTAAAAAGAGAAGAGGCCACGGCTGGGTCAGCTGGTCCCTAATTTTGGGCAGTCGACTTGTCCCCGAGGTCCAGGGGACCGTTTGACGCCTGTAAGAGCATTGGGGTAGGTTAAATGATGGCCTGGTGTGCTGGCTACGATGCACGCAGAGGTCTGCCCGTTAGTCCACGTAACACATTTCAGTTAGTCATGGCGTTTTGTATTGGGACCCCTAGTGTCACTACATTGACACAAAATCGAGTGAGTAACAGAACAGGAATGTCTCGGTTACTGTCATAACCTCCGTTCCCTGATGGAGGGAACGAGACGTTGTGTCCCTCCTGCCACAACACTGAACTACCAACTGAAAGCTCCTCAGCACAAAACCTGAATGAGTGGTTGCAAGCCAGCTCCTTTTATACCCGGATGTCCTGGGGTGTGGCATGCAAATTCCACTCGCCAATTCTCATTGACCTTTTCTCAAAGATCAGAGGTGTTTGGAGCTCCCAAGGGCGACCCCTAGTGTCACTACATCGACACAACGTCTCGTTCCCTCCATCAGGGAACGGAGGTTACGACAGTAACCGAAACATTTCTTAGGCAGAGAGTCTCGGAATTTATCATAATCTATATCATTAAAAAAATTAGATTTTTTTATTTTATTTACAATGATACCAAACACCCTACTTGTTTAAGGGGTTAAGCCCCACCCACATCTGGTTATATCCGAATACAGATGCACATAATTCTGCCATTGCAACAGATACAGATACAGATAGTGGCTTCGCTGCACACATGTAGGGTTCCTCATTGTAACTAATTAATTTTTTTTTTAATACATAAATACCTGAATGACATAAACAGTCATTGTTAAAAGGGATTCTGTTGTCATTTACCCACCGTCATGTTGTCCAAAACCTGTATGATGAATATTTAGGGCGATCATGATTCATGAACACCCAACGGACATCAATATTTTCACTGTAAAATGACTTTTTCAGGTTGTTTCACAACAAAACTTCTCGTATGCCTTTAGAAGATTTCGAATTTGACGTGGGAGTAGCATTGAAAATTGACTGCCATTGTACAGAAAAGATGGCCTTTGATATTCATTAAAGCATGAATCTGCATAAGAAAGAAAGTCAGACATGTTTAGATAGACATGAGGGTTTTGAAAGACATTACTTTCTTTCTTCCGTGGAACAGAAGATGGGAAGGAGGAATCGAAATTGGGTTTAGACCAAGCAAGCAAACCAAGTGTTCAATGAGGCCTAAAGCACAGGGAACTTGTGCAGTGTGGTTCAGCAGGGGTGTGAGAATGCCAACCTTTGAGACTTTTTATAGCAGCAAACAGGAGTGTATGTGAAGAAAAGAGGCAGTGTGCAGTGTGACGTTTTTGTGGTCAGCTGCAGGTTTGGCCAGCAGAACAGTGTGCATTGTGGGAAGACTGAGGGGGCCAAGAACACCTGCACATTTCAGATGAGCCAGCCAGCCTTTAGGCCAAAATTATGTTATGACTTGTTTTTTTTTTTGTTTTTTTTATAAAAAAAAAATATTATTTTTATTTCCACCACCAATGTAATCATCAAAATATTTACTGCGTATCTCCAGAAATAGACTTGTGGTTTAGCCTCCTGTGTAACCCTCCAGGTATTTGTATGGGAAGACTGAAGTTGTTTTCAGTTATGATATATTTGTTTATGTCCTTGGCAGAAATAATAAAAGTGGCAGGTGGAATTCATCATTTTTTTTTATTACATTTTGCTTAATTTACTTACCTTTTTTGAATGTTGAGAGATGTTCATTTCTCTACTTTATGCTACCCTAAAACAATAAGTTCTAGACAAACAAAAATGTACCACAAAGTACCAAGATACTACCATGTTTTTGGACATGCATCATGGTAGTACCATAGCATTGTAATTACCAAGGCACATGAATATTGTAATCATTCAATCTTTAAACAAATGTATTTGCTGTGTAGATTATATGAATAGACTGATATAATATAAACTATATCAAATTAATATAATATAAAAAATAAAAAAAATATTAAATTAAACACTCTATTCCATTAAAGTATAATGCAATCGTCACTGCTAATATTAAATAGGAGTAGACCTATTTATAACTTTTATCTCTTGTTGATGTTTAAATAACCTTTAAGTTAAAGGAATATATTAATACAAGTTAAGCTCAATCAATAACATTTGTGGCAATGTTGATTACTACAAAAAATTATTTTTGACTTGAAAAAAAAAAAAAAAAAGCAATAATCTGGGTTCCATTGAGGCACTCACAACACAAGTGAATGGGGCCAACCTGTAATTGTTAAAATACTAATTGTTTTAAAAGTATAGCACCAAAATGAAAACAATATGCGTGTTAACATGACTTTAGTGTGATAAAATCACTTATTAACCTTTTCTGTGTAAAGTTCTATCCAATTTTACAATGTAACTACCATGAAGATGTAACACTGTAAACCCTTGAACCCTAAAACAACCTTAAAAACTATGATTTTAACCACTTAAATAATTCAATTTTTAACAAAGTGTGAAGCTTATATAAGTGCTTTTACATAAAGCTTCACATTTCTGCCTTTTAAACCCTCCAACAATTGTTTCCATTCACTTCCATTGTAAGTGGCTCACTTTAACCTCAATTTTAGCTTTTTTGAAAGAAAAGGAAAGACGAGTTGAAAGTACTCTATGTTTTCATGAGTGCAGTTTAAATGGAACACTTGTACTTTTACTTAATTACATTTCCAAAGAAAAAATAGTACTTTTTGCTCCTTACAATTTTATTTAAACTTAAAAAGTACTCTACATTTTTGCAGATCATTTTCTTTTGTCTTACTAGACTGAAGCTGCCTTTCCACTGCATCTGACAAACAAAAGTTGACAGACCAGAGGTCAGTCATTTCAAATGGAGTGTCACACGTTGGCTGTGTGGAGTTCCGACCATCTGAAGAGGTGGAATTTCAGATCTGATTTGAGCTTCGGATACGTTGAAATATATGTGCAGCTAGACAGTATGTGATCGTCTGACTGAATATGATGTATTCATTCAAAACTATGAGGATGAAGAGAGAAACACTGATTGTTTTTGTCCTAAACTTTATTCTAAACATCTACAGATTGGACAGTAATGAAGTCAAAAATGATCATTCACACAAATATACAGTATATATATAAAACAAAAGGCTTTCATAATTAAATTAGTACGTCAATTATTTCTACACTTGCCTTCGTATTTAAATCATATCTATGAATTTCTACTCCCTATTTGCTGAATTATTGTTGTTGTTGTTGTTGTTGTCAGGCAACTTTTAATTGTAATAATAACTATAAAACCAGCAATAATAATGATTTTGAATTCATCCATCTGCTCAACAGCAAGGTTTGGTAGCAAACATTACTTACTTTCTTCAAAGGTTTTTTTTTTTGTATTTGTATTTTTTATCTTTCTCTATGTCTCAAGGGGCTGGGTGCTCTGACATCACAATTTGTGAGTACCTTCTCCCATGCAACGAACATTGCAAATGTGACATGAAAAGCACAATTTTTGATCAACCACGTCATTTTGTGGTGCTTCTATGAAACTTTCGGCTCACGTGTGGACTCTCTTCAGGACTCGGACCCTGGTCCTTTGTATCGCATATGCAACACTCTATCAGTTGAGCTTCTGTGCAGTTTGATCACACTTAAACAAGCTTGCAAATGTAGTTATGTAATGCAAATGTTAAAATGAGTCATGCTCTATAGTAAAAGTGTTTACATGTCATAAGATTGCACTGTGTGAGGAACAGAGAGAAAAGTAAATGTTTATGGACTCATAATCTGCTGTTTTACTCATGATTTTAATGAAAGGGTATAAAAGTAATTGTTTTAGCTTCTCTAGTGTTAATTCCACCAGGAAATTACTGTGTTATGTACAACAGGCCACATAAAAAATCATTTTGCAAAAATTTAATTATTGTAACATGCCACTGAGGGAGAAATATGACAGTCATCAGAGACAGTAAAAAGGCGACTCAACAAACCAGTCGAATTTAACAACATCTTCTCTCACACAATCATCTCTCTTGATTTAATTCTAGCTAGGAAAAATTTTTACTTTTTAAATACTTAAGTACATTTTAATGTGAATACTTTTATACTTTCAATCAAGTATGTTTTTGGCTAGATACTTGGACTTTTAATTGAGTAAAATTTTACCTCAGTATGCACTGTAAACACAGATAAGTTGATTGTATTTAAATAAAGGCAACTGATTGCCTTAACATTTTTAAGTAATGCATAGTAAACAACACAGATCTATTTGAGTAGAATAAACTTAAAAGTTTAAGTTTAAAGTTTGGACATGTAAAATCAGCCTTGCTGCTCACCTGTTTAACTCATGATTATAAGTTACAATGACTACATTTTTCATGTGGTATTTAGTTTTCTTTATTGTATTTATAATACCCAAATGTTTAAGTTATGAAAACTTTAATTATTTAAATTGATTAATTAACACACACACACACACACACACACACACACACACACACACACACACTCACAAAATATTTAGAGATGACATAACAAAATGTTTACATTTTTGCTTTATGTGAATATGGTAACCAGATCTAGAACCACATTTGAACACTGCATTAGTGTGCATTTTCTTCTTTTCTAATATTATTCTTCATTCTAACAGTGTTAAATATTTTACAGCAGCCCATAAACCTGTTACAATGGTACCTGGTACTTCTCAGTTTCACTTATTTGTAGAAATTTCTATTAAGAATTTGCATTACAACATTCAACATAGAACCCCTTATTAAAAAAATTTAGCAGGGTAAATTTAACAGTGGATTCAACTGAAAAATACAAAATCAGATTCAAGATTGAGAAAACACATTTTTGACCAGATGGAACACTAAACAAAAACAGCACTAGCAGATTGTTTAAATATATCACTGCAGTCTAATTGTGCCACACACAAAAAAAAAAAAACAAAAAAAAAACAGGAACATTAAGAACAGTTGAGCAATAATCATAAATGTGTCTTACTCAGCAAGTTGACTTTTCAGGTTTTGAAGTTTGGACAACAGCTCACTTTCCCCCAGGTTTAGCATGACCTGCTGAATAAATGTAAAAGTGTTTTTCATGCACTTTGGGTACTCCAAGTGCAACAGATAAGTTAGCCCAAACAAGAGACACATTGCCTGAGGTAGGTTATTCAGGTCATCAGTGACAAGACTGCCCTCCAGGATAACCTCGACTCTTGATGGGTTCAGCTGAGGAAGCACCAGGTTTTAGGACACATTATCCTCAAGGCAGAGTCCCACTGAAATGTTTAAGAGGCCTGCATCATTAAGATCCTAACAGAAAAAGTAAAACATTTGTGTTAGTTTTATGTTAGAGGTTTGTCTGAATTTTTTTTCTGGCAGGGCCTTGCTATAAAGCGTTCGGTTAAACCAATAGTGACTAAATTAATTATGCTGGTTACAATACTGTATTAATGCGATGTTGATGATAATATTCATATGTAGTTTAACAATTCAGTTACACAAAATTCAAACAAACATTAAAATTGGTTTATAGTTTACATAAGCTTTAACAACAATAAAATAATTTCTTTATATTACTTCAGTCTAAATTGAATTTTTAAAACAACTTACCAAATTTCAGAACATGAAAAACAGGTTAAGGCAGAAAATGGTGTCGTCTTTTTACTTCAGCCTACTGTTGAATTTACTGTGTAGTCAGTCTTGGCATCTGAAAATACAAAAACGAAACTATTTTTTAAAATCACGTCACTGCATATAACTTCCAGTCTAGTCCAGAGTTTTTGTCAACGAAGAAGGCATCTTGATAAAAAGACAGAAAACAGTAACCATGGGAAAGGCCCAATATTTTGTTATCATCCATTAAACAAGCCCAGGATTGTCTTGAGTGAATTAACCAATGAGGATCTGAATAGGGGGTGGTCCTTTCAAAAACCCCTATCAACTTACAGATACTATTGCAACCAGTGATAACCTTATAAAAGTACAATATACTAACATTGGTTAAGTAATGCAATAACATTTTTTTTTTATTATTTTTTTTTAAGAAAAATATACTTAAATTGTTTGTAAAGAAACAACTTTTGGGCTAACAGTGCATATTTTTGCTTAAGTATAATTTCTGAGTACTTTTTACATCCCTGGTTTTATCTCAGTGTTTTTCAGTGCATGATAACAGATAGTAACAGTTTGTCCTTGACCTGTTCTCTCAGCACCTGGGGAAATGAGTCTATCCGCTGGTTTGATTCCACTCAGCTAAGTGCTAAGCCAAGTTGTCATCATCTTTTTATTAAAAAAAATATTTTCTTTGGTGTCTCAAAAAGATGTACATTTGTGAGACATGACAGGTCAGTATGGCTTTAATCACTAATGTAGAAGCCTCCTGTTGTTTTATCATAAATGAGGGGCCCCTGAGGTGTGCTACAATAAAGCACAGTTTAAATGCTTTTATTTCTCTAGCGCTCTTCCTCTCTGCACTTCTCAGACTTAAATAATGGACCCTTTTTGTAAGTCAAACGGTAGGTTGCGAGTCAAATTAGATGAATTCTAATAGCTCTCCCACCCCACACACGCAGGTACACAAACACACTATTCCCTCAACTTGTGCAAGGTACATTGAAGGCAGTAAGTGTGAAGGAGGCAGAGCTATGCTTCATTTTGAGGTAATGACAGTCCCTGCAGATCTATGCAAATGCCAGCTGCTGCATTGGCTGCTGTAAAAGATGGTAGCAATTAGGCCTTGCTTTTAAAACAAGGTGTGTCAGGACCTTTTAATGGTGTGCTGTTCCTTGGCTCCCACACATTTGGTGGCTTATGTTCCTGTGCCAGAGAAAGCCATGGCTAACATATGAACGTGCGACTCAGGAGGTCTTTGTGTAGGTTTAACGTGATTTATGATGTGTACTTTTACTGTTGAAGTTCGGGGCTTGTCATCAATTCTAAATAGTTTTAATAAAAATGTATCATTATTATTACAGTGTTCAAAGTGCTTGCTACATTTTTATACACAAGAGTATTTATTGCAATGAAATTAGCATATCTATCGTCCATATACCTTGTCTATATACACAATCAGGCTATATTAACTAAAGAACTGGTTTACCAGTTCTCTTGACCAAAGAATTTTCATAATGTTTTCAGTTGTTTTGCAGTCGTGATTACTGTTTAAGTTTTCTTTTAAAAATCACTTTTATAGAGATAGCACTCGTAAAGAGCAATTTCAAGACAAGAAATAATATATTCACTAGTGATTTACATGACTTTTAAAGGTTTTTATTACAATAATTTCCATGTCTTTTCCAGGCCTGGTAAACACCATTTACAAATTCCCTGATATTTCCAGGTTTTCCATCATCGTGGGAACCCTGAAGAGATTACGTACGGCCAGCTGGACACTATTGCAAAATAATCATCAACAAGGTGATCAGGGCGTGAAGCAGAGTGGTCTTGTATCATCATGAAGAGGCTAATTTTCTTATAATGACCTGCTGACTGTACATGATCCCGCTTATTACATAACTACTACCATATAAGTAAATAAATGGAAAAGAAACATTTAGAGATTCATTTTTTGTATTATGTAGATCTCACTGATGTATTTCTACTTGATTTAACCCATAAAAATGACTTTTGTAGGTGTAACATAATTTGTCAGGAAAATGTATTTAGATGAAATAAAACATGTTATTGAATAAAACCAGTTAATTAAGATGAAACACATTTTTTAGGCTACTTTACAAAACATTTTTACAGGGCATTCAACTTAGCGGTCATTGTACAAAAATATATGACTTAAGAAAGCTGCGACTGACCAATCAGAATCAAGTCTTCCAAAGAGCCGTTTAATAAAACTAGGTGTTTTCTTTGAAAGGTTTCTATTTTTGGGCCCCTGGTGTTTTAGACCTTGATGGAAGTATAACAAATAACTGGTATTTAGACTACAATTTATTTGTCATGGGCCTTGAGTCTTTAGCCTTGAGTGGAGTGCACATGTTCGTAAAGGGCACTGTGTGATGTGCATATACTGGATATATTGAGAAATGAGCATTGTTATCTCAATGGCCCTGAAACGTTTTGAACATGGAATACATTTGCACTTTTCAGTGAAAAGAATAAAACATATAGAATCAGCATGTGAATAGAAAGCATGAATACATAGTATCAGCTCCATGAATAGGGTAGACCAGGGCTAGTTGTCACACTTTTTACTCCAGTGAATATTTCTTAGGACAGTGGTGTACAAACCTTTTCTACCGGGGGCCAGGTGCAAAAAGAAATAAGGTGTCACATGCCGCTCCATTTTAATAATAATTATAACAATAAAAAAGGCTAGATGCCACTATTGCATTATCTTTATATGGTATGCTTAATATTATGCAAGCCTTAATCAAATTATTTTTGTTAATAAAGGATACTTCTCCCACCAAGAATGCTTGTAATAGAGCAGTGATGTAGGGTCAGAAATTAAGGGGGGCAAGTAGCATAAATGCTCCCAGAAGTGACAAAAAATGCCCCCTAGATATTTGTTACTTTACTGCCTGACCATGCAATAAAGTAACAAATATTGTACTGGGTAAGAACTTGTTACTTTCAGTGCCCCTTCAATGTTTTTTTTTTTTTACGTCAATTCAGTGTCACTTCAAAGCTCAAGCAGTTTTGGGTGAGATGCATAACAATAATCAGAATATGTTACATTTTTCTGCTATGACACTATTCAAGTAATAACTCTTCATTCATTAGTAATTCAATCATAGTTTCTGTTCTGTTGATTCTTGTGTTACATATGCGATTTTAATTTGATAAAAATTGTGCTACCTTTATTTGCTTGGTACGCAAGTGTGAACTGAGCGTGCACAGTACAGGAAGAGATGCGTGAGTGTTTTGAACACTCTCTCTTATGCACTTACTCTCAAATGGTGCTGAGAAGTCCGTGAATCATTTTTCTTGTTTCAATGAAATATCAAAACAAACCAATTCACAACAATTAATAAACTTTCCAGCGGTGCAGAAGACATTCTCGGAGAGTGTGCTCAATAAACACTGCGCAGCTACTCGTGCTGCACAACGGCAGCTCTACTCAGTTGTATGGTGCATGCATTGGAACATTTTATCGAGAACGAGTACATCTATCCTGATAATAGTCCTATAACAAATGCATCGTTCTTTTTGCGTGTCGCTTCATCCACGTAAATCTGGAGGATTCCAAACTCCTGAACTCTTCCAATGGATGAAGCTGGTGGCAACTAAAGAGAATGCACTAATGGAGACAAATGCGCTGTGAAATGTGGCTGTACGTGATAGTGACACCCAGTGTTCAGAATATGAATTTCATATAATTACTCAATAGCGGGCCAAATTATGTTCTATTTCCAAAATCTCTCGGGCCACATCAGAGCAGTCAGTGGGCCGCAGATGGCCCGCGGCCATAGTTTGGACACCCCTGTCTTATGATATGTCTATTTTTGAAAGTCAGTCTCTATCAATCAATCTCTATCCAGGCACCAGTGGTATCTCAGGCTCATTATCTCTGGTGGGGCACAAACAATCACTTAACCCAACATGAATCCAGGAGTTGTGTTAACCTTGAATAACATGAAGGACAACAGGCTAGCCCTGTGCCGCTAGAGAGCACAAAGTTACATAGTGCAGCTTTAAAATACATTTCTGATTATGCCACGCATTTTGCACAACAGCGCCACATCTGTTGGGGCACAGCCCCACCTGCCCCAAATGTAGAGATGCCACTGCTTGGCAAAAATCTTAAAGTCTTGGGAACAAAGAAACCTGTTGTCAAACCATATGGCATTTGTAAAATGCAAAACAATACATGAAAAATATAAATGGTCATGTAAAAAAAATATTAAACCACTGTTTTCTCCAGCAAGTATTGTACTTAATAAATTTGATACATGTTTAATTGTTAACACAATTTTAACAATTTGCACCAATTAAAATGTGACAACCTTATATTTACAGAATACAAAATTCTCTTGTCCTGAGAACACAGTTTAGCAATGTTTGCCAATGGAATTTTTTATGGTTTGCACTAGTTTACCCTACAGCTACAGCAAAAAAATTCTGTATATTACCAACTTACTGAACCGCTGCTAGTGAAAACTCAAATTTGTATAACTGGACTTTTGACTTACTCAGTTTTTACCCTTGTGACAACTTAAGACAACTAGCCCTGATGTCCCTTACATTGGTTGGAATGCATGGATGTAGCTGTTAATGTCTCTCATTTCCTCAGCAGAGCTATTTTCTGCAGGTACTTGGACAGAAGATTCGCTGTATGGGTGAAGCCAAATGGTTTTGTACCGGCTCTGACCATTGAAAAATTCTAAGCCAAAGCAGTCATGTCTCTCAATAAACCAATGTCTCTCCTTAAAACTTCACCAATCCAAATACATTATTCAGGTGCTTTTGGAGTGTTTGCGTCCAGGTAAAATTGATGATCATTCAAGTACTGCAGGTGCTTATCTGCAAAATACCTAAAAACATGAGGTAAAATTCCTTTCCATTGAACTATGAATTAGGGGGGAATTCACTAGGAATTAATTGTGCCTGCTGATTGTGTTGTTTATTTGCACATGTTGTCTGTGTCCTTTTAGCCCCCGAAGGAATTATGCTAATCAGGTAATGTTGCAAAACTTGGCCAAAAGCTTGCACCCACATTTCCCAAACCTGCGGGTTGGTTTTTAGTGCTGGGTAGATTACTTCTGAATTATAATCTGGTACTGATTACAAATTACATGACTTTTATTTTATTTATTTTTATTTTATCTAATTTGAATGCTTTTGAATTACTTCTGACATAATTCTTGTTTGTCTGATGTCACATTATCATTTGATTTGACATTAATAGCACCAATCAAACACACTGAGTTTTGTGAATAAGGCGCAATCTATAATAAGTCTAATGTACACACCATAGAAAGGAGGCATTCTTGCACTGAAAAGGATGATAAGTAATTAAAAAACTCATAGCACAATTAGCGCCTGCTTAAACTGAGTTGCGAATGCTTCATGAACAAGACACAGTTGATCCCACATCATCGGAGGAGAGGCCTAGTCGCTGGTTCTGCCTTCTCTTAAACATCAAAATACCTCAGCAGATGTAGATCAGTAAACGTTGGACATCTAAACCAAGCAGCAGCAGTCAAGTTGCTCCCATAGACACAAGAAATATTTGCATGCATTTGATGTGCATCGTCACATCACGTGGTCATCACTGCATTGCTCTTGGAGAAATATCCTGAAGACATTCAAGATCGTTGATTTAAAAAGAAATGTTGGGATTACAGAAGACCTTCCAGGGGGGATGGAGTAGAGCTGCTTTTGTAGTGCTCAGTCTCTGAGCTGGGGAATTTAAACATGAATACATTATAGGCTTAAGATTCATGAATGTGCATATGTGTCATGCATATGTTAGCGGAATAATAAGAGAGCATGCAAAAAACTAAACCCATTTGAGGCTATATGAGTTTGTGATCTATAAATGTGCATTGCCTTACAGTACATGTAAAAAGGGGGATGGGCTGTAAATGTATCTTAAAATCATGCGCTTCTCAAAACGCTAGTAGCTGCACAGACAAATGAAGGTGACAAAAGTGAGGTGAGGCTAGTTTTCAAAGGGCTATAGCTCAGTAACTGTAAGGTTTTAAGTCAAATGTCCTAACACAAAAATGTGTGTTTTCTTTATCAGTGGTTTTGTAGCTTGGTTTCAAACACCAATTTTAAGACCTTCCTAAATTTGATTTTTTTTTATTTTGTTAAATAAAAAATTTAAAACTCAATAATTCAAATTTTGTTTGGTCCTCCAAACTAAAGTTTTTATATAATAATTTTTTGCTTTAGCTGTTGGGTAAACATAAACACATAAATACACACTAATATATATTTAGGCAAGGATCAACTATATAATGAAGGTAGTTTTAACCAAAAAGTTAAGCTGTGTTCTGCAGGCAAGGGTAGTTTTCATATTACAGTATAGGGCAAGCTGCCACATGTGCTTAATAATTACAATTGTTTTTTTGCCAAAACAGTTGTTTGATATTTTTGTGCAATACCTTGTACATTTTTTTTCTGTTTCATGAATTGTTTTGTGTTTCATAGTTGTTTAACTGTAACTGTAAGGACAGATTCAATTAAGACAACTCACCCCATATACTGTAGTGTGACAACATGCCCCAATGTGTGTACAGTGCACTGTATTTTTTTCCTGGGCAATAATGGTGGAAATGTTCAACAGCTTTTTTTTTTTTTTTTTTTTAGCTATGACCTTTAGGTATGTGTGTATACAGAAATTGACTTTTAAAAAACAAACCTACCTTAACTAATATTCACTGGAGTAAAAAAGTGTAACAACTAGCCTTGGTTTCCCCTATATGTTAGAAAACAGCTATAACAGCAGGTACACAAAAAGTAACACATTATGTGTACTTAGTTGATAGGGCTGAATGCTTGCAGAGAGAGCAAGCCATGTGTCTGAATGAGGGTGACCTTGCCTCAGTTTCCATGTAAATGCATTCGTCTGTACACTTTTTGCTTAAAATGGCAGCAGTGATAAACAAACACTCATCTTCAGCTCACAGAATACAAAATAAAAACAGCAACAACAAAAAGAATTCCAAGCACCTCGCTTGAGTTTATGCACGTGCCCAGTATAGATTAAGCCTTGAGCTGTCAGAGCTAATTGAAAGTAATAGAGCCTGCAGTCATTGGATTAGCGTGTCAGACATTGATACTGTCGGGCTGGAAACAGTTGGTCCAAGGATTGAATGATATTAGAATTGGCAGAAGCTGTTTCCAAAAACAGACTGTGGAAGGCTTTGGGCGTTTTGCTTTAGGATCTTCAAAGGTGTGAATCTTGTTTTATGATGTGTCAGAGTTTCAACCTCCTGAGAGGAAATACATAATGCAGAGAAGCCTTGGGGTGAGCTGTGACCTAGTAATTTTTTACAGAGGAACTTATGAATGTTATACCTGAACTTAGAAAAATACTCTCATATTTAATGCAAAAAATTAAGGACACAACATTATGTTGTAGCAATAGTAAAATAACTGAACTTAGGGGAACTTTTCAAGTATACATACATACAGTATATATATGTATACTGCCTCAGTGTCATATATTGCCTTTGCTAACTAAAAAGGATAGAAAATATAGCTAAAGCAACAGCTAAGTTTGATATTTATTATTTAACCCTGATTATTCTTCATTTTCATTTAGCTGTTCAGTGCTTATGTGTGCTCTTCCTATGTATTCTAGTTTCTGCTAAACTTACAATTCCTCAGATATACTTTATATCTTTTATCAATAAATGACTGTGAAAGGTTCATTTAGTCTGCATCTGGACTGATGCTTTTAATGTTTTTGTTTGTTTCTTTGTTCTTTGACAAAGAAAATGCAGTACGAGTGCAAATTTGATCAACAAGAAATTCTCTTTTTTTTTTTTTTTTTTTTTTTTTACTTCTTTAATTGCATACTTTAACAATGAACCGTCAGAACCATCTGTTTGATGTTTAATGGCCCTGTACATCATAAATTGCTCTTAGAGGACAGGAGAGAAGAAGAAATTAAAATTTGGCCTTCATACAGTAATAACATGATAAATTATGCTCCGTTTTCTTCAGGCGACTTTGCTTGAGGAAATAGTCTAAGACGCCCAGGGGAGTAGCCATTCATCCATCACAGGGCAGCGTCGAGTCCGGCGCCACAGCCCTAAGGACTTGCTGGCCCACTGCAGCAAAGCAAGCTAATAGCGACACAGAACACAAGCACCGCTGGGGAGGAGACCAAGCAGTTGCCTGCTACGAAAACAGAGCAGTAGATGGGATCAAGGTTTGTTTTGTCCCCTGCGTTTTTGAGGCTATTATTTATTCTGCCTGGGAGGGTGAAATATCAGCGTCCTTGGCTGCTGGATCTCCTTCTCCCTTGCGCAAATGACAGATCTCATTATGAGATAAAAATGACAAAGATAGTTCTTGATGCTTCAGAGAAATGTAAAACCATTAGCAGGTCATTGTCATAGTTATAATGTGTCCTTTTAAGCAGCTTAGTGAACTGGTGGTGAAGTGTGATATCGGGATTAACCTATGAGGGAGTTTTGCTCTGCGCCTTTTAGCTGCCGTTGATGAAATTGTGACATGTGCCGGTCGCTTTTGGTGCTCCGCAGAGAAATGGCAGAGTTCTGCAGGGCTACAGAAAGAAATGAAGTGGTTTTTGACAAGAGAGAATAAAATCGACTGCAGTGTAAAGAGCTGCCGCAGAGGGAGAGAGGGTTAAAGTGTTATTTTCCTGGTCTTTCAGTTTTTATATTTCTAATTTATTCATTTCTTACCTGTTATGTGTGGCCCTATTGGGTACTTCAAAAAACATTTTGTAAATTGTCAACAATGGTAAACTGTTTTATACCCAAAACTGAAAATTCTGTCAATATTTACTTACCCTAATGTTGCTCCAAAACCCATTCATGAGTTCACTGGTTTGTATAGTCCCAAAAGACATTATGGTAAACAGATCTGGCATGCTATCCATAATAAATTGGCTCAATCGCAGGACTGAGCTTGAGCTCTGCAATCCACAAAATGGACAAACACTATAAAACCACAATAAAAGTAATCGGTACGACTCATGCATTATATTCCAAGTCCTCTAAAGCCATACGATCACTTTGTGCGATAAACAGAAAGCAATTTAAATCATATTTACCCTCAAATCATATCATATGATGTGGCATGGAGGGGGCGTGGTCATGTGTCTGTCTGCGGGAGAGGGAGAGCGGTAAGGCTCGTCACCTGGGTTGTGATTACTCTAACACCTGTCTCTCATAATAGTGATGGCTGAGGGAGCTATTGGGCCAGCCTGGTAGTTCTGGTACCGAAGAGCGACGGCTTGGTCCGGTTCTGTGTTGACTACCGGAAAGTGAGCGCAGTGTCCAAATTTGACGCTTATCCAATGCCATAAATTGACGAGTTACTCGATCAGTTGGGTGCGGCTCAATTTTACTTGACACTGGACTTAACAAAGGGTTGTTGGCAGATCCCTTTAACTCCAATTTCCCCTAAAAAACAGCTTTTTCCACACCGTTTGGATTACACCAGTACGTGACGCTTCTGTTCGGTGTATTCGGGGCCCCGGCCACGTTTCAGAGCCTCATGGACAAGATCCTCAGACTGCATATGGCATATGCCACCACTTATCTAGATGACATTATCATTTATAGTAATGTGTTGGGCCTCATGTATTCAGATAGAAGACAAAGGCAGGCCTAACACAGTCATAAAACCTAACTCAGTCCCCCACATAACAAGTCATAAATCTTACTGATAAAAACCACACCAAAATCAAACAAAGGGAGTCCAAAACAGACTACAAATCCCATGAAGCCTTGCTCACTAAAGGATCGAACTCTCAACTCCTATTGGATGAGGCACACGACAGAACGCACCTCAACCATGACATCATCAGGAGTAGAAATACCTCTGAAATGCTTCCGGGATTTGCTTCCAGCAACTTTGCTCGCCGTGTGTAGGCGCAGCTCATCGCTGCTCTCAGGTGCAGCCTTGTGGCACAAGGAAGTAACGTCCGACTTGAAACTGTGGCCATACAATCTCCATCTTGCTGGACGAGTTGAGATTACTCTGTGTTCCACCGAACACTCTAACGGATCCGAAGGAGACCGCCGAGCAATCCGCATCTTCATCCGTTTGCCTGCAGAAGTGAAGAGATAAAAGATTTCTCTTCCATCTTCAATCAAGTCGACATCGCTGATTTCTCCGCCAGCCCGCCGAGAATCAGCAGCCGTACCGCCGGCCGACAGAACGAGGAAACGGCCTCCAGTCATCACCCGAGCCTCGAGGAACCGAGTCTGAGTTACAGGATGGATGAACACACATTCTGCATCCTCATGCGATTCAAGTAAGAGGTTTACGTCTGGGCAAAGATAGAATATTATAGTGTGTTATTCTTGTGTATCAAGGTTATTGCTTGTACAGTTTATGGACCGCCATGTCAAAATAAAAAAAAATAACATTTATTGTGTTATTATGTCCGCTCATTGCTAATACTCAGGGTATTAATTATCACGAATTTGATCTGCTGTATTGTAGTCCAACTACATTGGACTGTTGTGCATTTCCGCCATCGCGGGTGAGACCGGCAAACTGAGTTTATCCATTAAAGAATCAAAGACCACGGGACGGTTTACGAGCCGTCCACCGCGTCTCTGTGTGATAAACTAACAGCTGCTTTCTCTCCCACGATCGCGAAACCGGCTTTGGGGCCGTCACTTAATTCTCTCTCTCTCTCATACTAACCACACACACACACACACGCGACCCCTCACAAACATTCTGGCACACATTTTTGGCTAGTAGAATATTAGAATCTAATATTGAGACTGTTATACTATCTGGTTATTAGTCCCTGATTCCAGAGTGGTGCCCCGTTAATGTTAATCCTTATTAATATTCTATTGATTTTTGATAATTGATAATTATCTTTGATGATTGTTGAATTTGAATGATCAATAAGCTAGTGTTAATTTTAATTAATGTTTCATCGATGTTAACAATTAATGATTATCTTTGATAAATGTTGATTTAAAGGATTAGAAAAAGCTAACATTGATTCTCATCAATGTTCTATTGATTTTAATAATTAATAATTATCTTTGATAATTATTAATTATTGCTAATAACCAAACCCGCTCCTAAACGTAGCGCACTACATTTACTGGAGCCCCATATGAGGTTTTAATGAGTTAATTACCGTCGATTGAGTGTCTGATCCAGAAGCATTGAATGAATTACACTGACCTTGAACCTGTTTCGTTGTCTGCTGACTCCTCCATTGCCCACAAACTCATTCCTATCACATATGATTAAAGCAAACATTTAATAAAAAAATGGCGGCTACATCAATAGATAGTATTCGATTACGTCATCAAACTAGCCAGACATTTGCCACAAATTTGCCACTCATTATTTTCACATGCAATTGAGCTTGTGATTCACTGCAAATGCTTGCCAGAAGTTTACAGCTCTTCACCAGTGAGTGAAGTAAACCTGCAGCAAACCTTTGGCAACAATGGACAGTTTGCTGCAAGTTTTCCGCAAAGTTAATTTGCATGTGAAAATGATCAGTGATGAATTTGCAGCAAATTTGTGGCAAATTTGCCATGAACTCTCAATTTTTGTAAGGGGACTGTTCAAAATTAATATATGAAAATGCTACTCTGTTTAGATAAAGACATGAAAAATGTTACTGCATCTGGCCTATGTATTTGTTAACCTGAAGTTATTGAGCTCAAAAAAATTTATTTCTATTAAAATATCACTTTTATCTGTTTCTTATTTTCAGCACCTGCCCTGAGATTTCCCTCCATTGTAAATGTGCTGTAAACTGTTTTATATTGTATAGATTTAACTCTGCCGCACTCTGTGTGTTATAAAAATATGATAAATAAAACTGTTAAACAGGCTTCTTGTATAATCAGAACTTTTCGGTTTATTGTTGTTTTACGCATTCATAGTATATCATATTCATAAATCAAGAAGGGTCTCTTTATTCCCTTTTTTCATATTCTCATAGCTTTTTCTTCTCTGATACCTGCTGCATTTACAATGACTTAGAGTGTTTACTCTGGACTTTAGAGACGAGACCCTGGCAAGTTGTATTCTCATATGAAAATCAAGAGTTCCTGGCAAATTTGCCTATTCATCCTAGCTAACTATGTAGCCCTTCTTTTATAATAAGCACTATGATGTCCACTCCTTTGTGTGTCTTCACACATTGGCCAGATTATAGCACTACAACTGGTACCATTTAAAAAACAAAACAACCAGTTTATAAAGGATATAAACTTGATATTTTATACCATACTTTAAATACTACACTAAACTTTATGTGTTATTAAATAATACCTTTCTCCTACTGCAATGACAGATGAACTGTTTTGATCTGTGTCCCCTTACAAAAATTGTCCTGGTTACTTTCGTAACCTCCGTTCCCTGATGGAGGGAACGAGACGTTGTGTCGATGTAGTGACACTAGGGGTCGCCCTTGGGAGCCCCAAACTCTTCTGATCTTTGAGAAAAGGCCAATGGGAATTGGCGAGTGGAATTTGCATGACACTCCCCCGGACATACGGGTATAAAAGGAGCTGGCTCACAACCACTCATTCAGGTTTTGTGCTGAGGAGCCAAGACAAGGTCCCAGCCATTTCAGCGGGTAGTTCAGTGTTGTGGCAGGAGGGACACAACGTCTTATTCCCTCCATCAGGGAACATAGGTTACGAAAGTAACCAGGACCTTCTGTCACTCACTCAACGTTGTGTCAATGTAGTGACACTAGGGGTCCCTATACAAAACACCACTAGCTGAACTGTGTTACATGAACTGGTGGTGCGAGACGGGCAGACCATTATGTGCCTCGTAGCCAGCTCACCCGGCCATCACATAACCTCCCACAACTCTCTTATGAGCTTCGTATGGTCCCCTGCACCTCGGGGACAAGTCGACTGCCCCAAAAATGGGGACCGGCTGTCCCAGCCATGGCCTCTTCTCTTTCTTCTCCCCAAAAGGAAAAATCATTCAGCTGGGGGCCATATAGTGTCCGCGTCAAGGGGGTGTCACTCCCAAGGGGAAGACACCACTGAGACCACACCCTGCCCGATGGGGAGGAAATTGCGTGGAAATATGTCACATGGTCTTCCCGAGTCTTGTCGGCAGTGATTCATGTGGAGAAGTCCCCATGGTTAGTCCTACCCAGGGGGGAAGGAGCTCTACAAACATGGCGACTGGGGGCAGAGGGGCCTCTGCCCAAGGAAGATGCGGGTTCACCAACAGGGGAACCATCTCGCGGAAGATACATCACACGGGGTTACATATGGGCAACCAGTGCATGTTTAGCACCTACCCCAGTACAGGGCCATGTTAGCACACGTACTGGGCTGGCATCGAGTTTCTCTGCAAACTCACCTGCCACAGGGCTAAGGAGGAAGGACATCCAGGATCCACGACTTCGTGAACGCAACTGGGGGTAAAAAGCGCACGTCTTCACCTCCGGCCAGCTGTCCCGCAACTTACCTGCTCATACCTGACAACACACTGGATGAGACCGGCTCAACCCAGAGATTGTAGAACCTCGCGAAGGTATTGGGTGTTGCCTAGCCCGCTGCTCTGTAGATGTCTGCTAAAGAGGTGCCAATGGTCAGAGCCCAGGAGGCTGCCACACTCCTAGTAGAGTGGGCTCGTGTCCCCAAGGGGGGCGGCACGTCCTTGGCGTGCTATGCCAAAGCGATGGCATCAATGACCCAGTGGGCGATCCTCTGTTTGAAGACAGCACTCCCTTTCCGCTGTCCTCCAAAGCAGACAAAGAGCTGCTCAGAGCGTCTAAAGCTCTGCGTGTGATCCAAATAGATGTGCAAAGCATGCACCGGACACAGCAATGACAAGGCTGGGTCGTCCTCCTCCTGGGGCAGCACTTGCAGGTTCACCACCTGATCCCGAAACGGGGTCGTGGGAACCTTGGGCACATAGCCCGGTCGGAGTCTCAGTACCACGTGAGAGTATCCCGGACCGAACTCCAGGCACGTGTCACCGACAGAGAATGCTTGCAGGTCCCCTACCCTCTTGATGGAAGTGAGCACAGTCAGGAGGGCAGTCTTCAAGGAAAGTGCCTTTAGCTCAACAGACTCCAGGGGCTTAAATGGAGCTCCCCGTAGGCCCCGAAGGATCACGGAGAGATCCCATGAGGGAATGAGGCGCGGTCTGGGAGGATTCAACCTCTTCACGCCTCTAAGGAACCTGATGATCAGGTTGTACTTCCCTAAATACTTACCGTCAACTGCATTGTGGTGCGTCGCCATAGCGGCCAAGTACACCCTCAAGGTGGGGGGGACAGCGTGAGGTCCAAGAACCAAGTCTGGGTGGGCCAGTAAGGTGCTACTAGAACGACCTGCTCCTCATTCTCCATGACCTTGTACAGTGTCTGTGCAAGTGGGCTCACTGAGGGAACGCATACTTGCATAGCCCCCGGGGCCAGCTGTTTGCCAGCACATCTGTGCTGAGGGGAGCCTCGGTCAGGGCATACCAGAGCGGTCAGTGGGAGGATTCCCAGGAAGTGAACAGGTCTACCTGCGCTTGACCGAATCGACTCCAAATCAGCTGGACCACCTGGGGGTGGAGTCTCCACTCTCCCCTGAGCGTGACCTGCTGAGACAGCGTGTCCTGCCCGGGATATGAGTGGCTCGCAATGACTTGAGCTGCAGCTGACTCCAGAGGAGGAGACGGCAGGCGAGTTGCGACATGCGACGAGAACGTACGCCGCCTTGGCAGTTGATCTACACTACCATCGCCATGTTGTCCATCTGGACCAACATGTGCTTGTCCTGGATCAACGGCCGAAGCCTTCGCAGGGCAAGCAATACTGCCAGCAACTCGATGCAGTTGATATGCCAACGCAGTTGTGGCCCTGTCCAGGAGCCGGCGACTGTGCGCCTGTTGCACACGGCGCCCCAGCCACGCTTGGGGACACCTGCCCACAGATATGCAAGGTCTGTCCAAGGGCTGAACAGGCGGCGGCAGATCGGCGTGATGGCCACACGATGTGCCCCACGGCGCCATGCCCATCTTGGGACTCGAGTCTGAAGCCAGTGCTGAAGCAGTCTCATATGCATCAACCCTAGCAGCGTGACCGCCGCCGAGGACGCCATATGAAATTGTTTCAGTGAGACCGCCGTTCTCCGCCTGAACGACTTCAGACAGTTCATCACCGACTGCGTGCATTTGCTCGTGAGGCGCGCCACCATAGAGACTGAGTCTAACTCCATGCCAAGAAAAGAGATGCTCTGAACCGGGGAGAGCTTGCTCTTTTCCCAGTTGACCCGAAGCCCCAGTCGGCTGAGGTGGCTGAGCGCTAAGTCCCTGTGCGCACACAACAAATCCCAAGAGTGAGCTAGAATCAGCTAGTCATCGAGAGGATGCAGAAGCCCACTTCCCTTAGCGGGGCAAGGGATGCCTCTGCGACTTTTGTGAAGGCGCGAGGTGACAGGGACAGACCGAAGGGGAGGACCTTGTACTGGTACGCCCGGCCCTTGAAAGCAAACTGCAGGAAGGGCCTGTGTTGAGGTAAAACCGAGACGTGGAAGTACGTGTCCTTCAGGTCTACCACCGTGAACCAATCTTGATGCCGGATGCATCAGCATCTAGAATGGGAGTCTGTGCAAGGCCCGGTTCAGTACTCGCAGGTCCAAGATTGGCCGCAACCCACCGCCTTTCTTTGGTATGTTGAAGTAGGGGCTGTAAAACCCCTTCTTCATCTTGGCAGGAGGGACAGGCTGTAGCGTGTCCTTCCGTACCAGGGATGCGATCTCCACACACAAGGCAGCAGCATTCTCGCCCATCACCGAGGTGAAGCAGATTCCGTTGAACCTGGGCAGACGCCTGGTGAACTGAATCACGTAGCTGAGTCGGACGGTCCTGGTCAGCCACCGCGACGGGTTGGGGAGTGCAAGCCACGCCCCCAAGCTCCAAGCGAGGGGGACCAAGGGAACACCTCTTCATCTCGACCAGGTTGAGCCAAAGGTGGCGCTCCTGGACCACCAGGGTGGACATCGCCTGCCTGAGAGACCACCGTCGCCCGGAGCTCCTGCATCAATCCCGGGTCAGAACCACCCTCGTGCAGTTCTCTCAGCGCCTTGGCTTGGTGCACTTGCAGGAGATCCATGGCGTGCAGGGCGGAGGCGGCCTGTCCAGCGGCACTGTAGGCCTTAGTCGCCAGTGACGACTTAAGCATACAGGCCCTGGATGGGAGTCTCGGACATTCCGCCAGGTGGCGGCGTTTTGCGGGCACAAGTGCACCGCAACCGCCTTATCCACCTGGGGAATCGCCGAGTACCCCCTGGCAGCCCCACCGTCAAGGGTAGCGAGAGCAGAGGAGCACATAAATCAGGTCTGGGCAGTGAAAGGTGCCCGCCACGATCTCGTGAGCTCATCATGCACCTCCGGGAAGAAAGGAACTGGGGGGGCACGGCCGTGAGCGGCACTCTGAGCCCAGAAACCAATCATCGAGCCGCGAGTGTTCAGGGGGGAATGGAGGGTTCCGCTCCAGCCCGATGCTTGCAGCCACCCAGGCAAGCATGGCCGCCAGCTCCGCGTCGGCCTGCGACTGGGCGACCACACCCGAAGGTGGGAGCCCAGCCGAGTCCTCAGCATCAGACTGGACGAGCCCACTCTCCGATGCTGCGATCGACAGCTCATCCTCTTCGCGAGCCCCGAATGAGACCGTGAACTCGCCCTGAGACGAGCCGACGATCTCATCCCAGAACTCGACCGGGGAGAACGAGCGTGCTGGGGAATGGGAGGTCCATGGGGGCATACCCGGCGGAGCGGCTCCCATTGGGGTCCCCAATTTGCCCCCAGTGCTAACCGACATGGACTCAAACCCGTAGGTAGAAGGACCACGGCGGGGAGCCGCTGGGGTGGCATTCCCTCTGAGGAAGGAAAGCTGCGACCGCAACGTTGCCATGGTCATGTTCTTGCAGTGAGGACATGACCCGTCCACAAACGCTGTCTCCGTGTGGGCAGCGCTCAAGCACGTAAGACAGTGATCGTGGCCGTCGGAAGCGGAGAGGTAACGACTGCAACCAGGAATTATACACAAATGGAAAGGTATCTTTAAAAAGACGCTCTCCGTGAGTGCCACTCTTTTAGTAGGAAAATATACTCTTTTATTAGAAAGAATATACTCTTTTAGCTGCTGAAGCGCCCAGGGGCGTTCTCTGCACACCATCGGTGCAAGAGGGGGAGAAACCGCTGTAATGCACCATAAATCCAACAGCTTTTGAGGTGAATGGATCGGCGGAGGAATTCAGCTCACTGAAACACAACCGCTCGGCTCCGAAGAAAAAATCTTGTGTGGTTGCGAGCCAGCTCCTTTTATACCCGTATGTCCGGGGGAGTGGCGTGCAAAATTCCCATTGGCCTTTTCTCAAAGATCAGAGGTGTTTGGGGCTCCAAAGGGCGACCCCTAGTGTCACTACATCAACACAACATCTAGTGAGTGACAGATAGGGAACGAGAGTTCATGGCAAATTTGCCACAAACTTGCCACAAATTTTCCATTGTTGCCAAAGGTTTGCCGGAGGTTCACCACTACCGGCGAAGAGCTGCAAACTTCTGGCAAACCTTTGTGGCGAATCACAAGCTCATTTGCATGTGAAAATAACGAATGGCAAACTTGTGGCAAATTTGCAGCAAGTTTAGATTTTTTGTAAGTGTCTCCCTACAATATGGTGACAGTGCTTGTCGTGACATCATTGGAATACTATCTATAGTATTGGTTCTTATTGCAAAAGGAGAATTCTCATAATAGTTCACCAACAAAAAAAAAAAGCTCTCGTGACTAAGCGTCATGACGTAATGTTGCACGTTTCCTTATGAAAATTTTCATTCAATTCCTTTAAAAAAATCCTTGTTTTGTTTAAATTTACATTTGATTTGCATAGTATTGTCCATTGCAGTGGTGTCATAGATTAAATCAAATGTATTAATTTAATTTACATTAATATTACTGCTTTTTTATGGAAAGGCTCAGTTTCAAAATCACTTCCCTCTGTTGAAAGTGTTTCCTGTGCCTACAATTTACTTAGTGGTGAGTTGAGTAAACCTAAATATGTGTATTTCAGTGAATGTCTCTTCTAAGAGAATACGAAATAAAGGGTTTCAAGCACACATAGGGAATTTCTCCGCACAATACAGTCAGTAATGTGGATTAATTATTGTTCAGTGTTTTTTATTTATTTTTTTATGTTTTTGCAGAGTCTGTTTTGCAGCAGCAAGCTATTACTGAGCCCTATCAATCATTCTATTAACTCTGGCTATGCTTTTGACATCACATTAGTGAATGTAACTCATTATCTGGAGGGAAATTAGAGTAGTGTGGATCCAACCATGCGTTATGTCTCTCTGCCCCCATAGCACAGAACTCAGAGTTGTTTGATTGCCATGCCTGCTAGAACTGAAGTTGATTAAGTAATGACAGATACTGTATCTGTGGTTGCACTCCAAACTAATTAATCATTAGTGGCAGTATCACAGGTCGCTAAACTTATGCAGCTGAATGAAGCACCCAGAAAGCTGTGACATTTTCACACTTTTGCACAAGTAGCATCCAAAATATCAAACTTCACAGATACGTGAGCCAAATCGCACAATAGCGAAATTAGCAAACGCCCGAGCATACTGTTGAGTTGTGAAGAAAATTGTGAACTTGTTTAGGAGGAGCTATCCCTGGTTGAGGCTCAGCTCTTGAAAAGCTAAATCTGCCTTTCAAGCTGCTATGACAATCTAGCCAGAGAATGTCACATGTATAGATGGACTTCCTGGTAAATGTTTCCTTAAATGTGTTTCTGGGATTGAGGTAGCAAGAATTAACTCCAAGTCGTTCATGTGTCTGCAAAAAAATATTTGCTTACTCATATTTTTGTCTTGTTTTACAGTAACAATATCTACGCATCTTTAAAAAAAGATGCATTTACTTGAGAGGCAAAATAGCAGTAGACATACAGTAGGCTAAGTCTTGTTTTCAGAGAAATCTAACATTTTGTGCCATTGGGGTAAGATAAAAATAACTTTCCCTTTTCCTCTAAATTAATGTAAAGTGTTCTTACCCCATTGGAACATAGATTTTTTTCTTTCTATTTTTTTTCTTGTTTTAAGCAAAATCTAGATTCGATTTTTCTGAAAATATGTTGTAGATATTTTTATGGAAAAACCAGACAAAAATACTGATTAAGATGTTTGCAGTGTAGACACATTAGAACTTCCTTTGATAACATTTTCATGCAACCTTGACCTTCTCAGTGCAGTAATAATCAATACAGTAGCCATTAGCATCCGAGTAATTGCGGCAGAAAAAATTACCTAACAGCCTCCCAGTCTTTTCTGCCATTTGTTTAGGAAGCAGATGGAGCGAACTAAAGAGCTTGTAGGAAAGATGGATTTGATGAATTAAAACCCAAGATGCAAATTTAGATTTCTGTAATTACACTAGCTGATCATAACGATTTTTCAGCGCAAACATCCTGCCATCTTGTCTTTGGCAGGGCCCGTGTCCTTAAGAAACAATTACAAACACATGTTCTTTCGGAGAAGGGTGACACAACTTTTAGATCTCGTTCTCTTTAAATATGACCTTTAAAGTCAGAGGAAATGGAAAACAACCAAGATGGTTACAGTAATTTTACTCAGGGGAATAATACAGCTTTCTTCTAATGACTGATTCACATTTGCATTGACTTTGGAGTACAGTTAGTTACAGGCTATACATCCTTTCCCCACTTTAGTTTGATATAAATAATTTAGTTCACAATGACTTTGGGGCATGAATGGGTGCTAAATTAATCTGTATGAGATAAATGAGACATGTATTGTCGATCTTGAGATTGTTAAAGTAATTATAACATTCTCTCAATTACACTAAGAATCTTCACTTTGTTTTTCCATATTATCTGTAGGTGCAAAAGAGATTTGATTATGTTAATAAAGCCTTCTCTCATATGTGATAATGAAGGCACAGTTCAGATTCATTAACGGAAAAGAAAATTCTCTTTTTAGGCTTTGCTCTAATGCAGTCAGGAAAAGTGCATATTTTTAATGGTATTGATCAAGGTCTAGTGAGCTCTGGGGTCTGTTCTAATTACAATCTCTTTTTCATGGTTTCTCGGGTAATGGTGCCCACAAAGCAATTATTGCTTGTCCCATTTATCTGATTCATCGTAGGAATGATATGTAGACAATAGAAAACTGATACACTGTGGCCTGAAAATGCTTCAATGAAAACACATATCCATTAGATCAACGTTTCAACTGGTTTTGAGAACCACTGACCCAAAACTGTTTCAAAATTGCAAATTTTTCTTTCAAATGTAAACAAAAATCAAACTTTGAAAATTATTAATTAGTTCAGTATTGGTTTATAAATGAATGTTGAATTTTGATGGTTTCATGCTCTCGAAAACCAAACATTTACTGCGCAAAACACATTGTGGTCAGCACAAACCATGTTTATACTTTTTCAAATGAACCTGTATTTAATGTAGTCTGCGTTGTATTTTCTTTTCCTTTGCATAGCTTGGTTTGTGGTCTTTCAAGATGAGGGCATGTCACGCAACCTCTCCACATTATTATCTGCCTAATTTAGTTAGGTTCTACCAACTGACATAAATTTGTGCTGAAATACCTTAGGTTTTGATTGAATGTCAACAAAAGATATGGGAAGCTTTTTCTCCTTCCTTTTTAAAAGTTAATATAGCTATATCTTTTGCTATCTAAATTGAAATTGAGTGCTCATTAGTTTTCATAAAATATTTGTACGTAACGTTTACATGTACATACATTTTTGTACATTTAAATGGACACTGAAACCTACACTATCGATGTATTTACAGCATATAAAACATAAGCATTGTACAGCTTTAGAAACGTAGACCTACAAATCTTTATGAATCTTTAGAAATTATCTGAACCTTTATGAGAATAATGCAATTTTTTCACTGCAGGAACTTTTTCTAGTTCCTGGAACTATTTCAGGTTCATGTTGTTGGTTTTTTCACCACAAGAACTACACTCACTAAGGATTTTTATTAGTAACACTATGGTCCTAATAAAGTTCCCGAAGTGGTTTTCTGCTGTTGTAGCCCATCTGCCTCAATGTTAGACAAGAAATGAGATGTACAAATAATCTGATTGCCTCATGAAATTAGGTTTGATGACATTAAAATATTTAGATTGAAATTAAAGAAAATTAAATGAGACTACAAGAGAATAAAGTATCATTAAATAATTTATGTTCCATAATTTTCATGTATAGAGTTTGTAAATTTTATTATGTACTGTATATACAGTGGTTCGCTCATTCTACTGTTCAGTGCGTTACATGTTTTGCTTACTCATTTGCACAGTTGTTTGCACCTTTTAAAGGCTTCACTGTTCGTGTTATGTACTAATAAAGATATTCTTATTTTACCTCAAGGCTATAAGTTAACTTTATTACATTCATCCTGTGTACAGAGTACTATCCTATAAATTACAGCATTAATTGAGTTAGTTGAAATCAATGTTAGAAAACTCCATACACAATAGTTTCAAGTGTCATTGTTTAATGAAAGCACACATATGATCATGCAAAGGTATGAAAAAGCAAAAAAATAAATAAATAAAATGCAGTTGACTACAGATGAAGGTAGCAAACCGTCTCTTCTCTGCTCTTGCTCTCCTGTTTTTTTCCCCATCTCTTACAAATCCGAGCGCATCTTTTCCACAACAACACAGGATGATAAAAACCAACTCGAAATCTTTCACCTTTGTTTATGTTTTGAAACGAGTCGCTTTGGCTGTTGTTGTTAAAACTTAAAAGATCCCTTAAAGTTTGGCCATCTTGTTTAACATGGGACACATGAGTTCAATCATTGCCTTCTCTTCTTGCTTTTTCTCTCTCATCACCATGAGAGTCCTTGGTGTGTTCACACAAAATTGAGTGCTTGAGGATTTATTCCATCGTACAAATCTGCAACAGCTGGAGTGGCACACAATGCATGTAAACTTTGTATATATAATTTGGTGACAAATCAAGCTTAATCATGCCACAGCTTGGCTGAGAAGAGAAGAGGAGAGGAGAGAAGCATCTGGACTCTGAACAGGGAACTGGGCAAGAGAATTCAGCTCTGCTGACGAACATTAGCAGACTGGGTACGGGTGGCAGCAAATGCTGCACTTCTGCAAAATAAGCAAGGTGAGTGGCTCTGCCTGCACGCACAGAACTTACATTTGTCATATATGGTCATGGCAGATGTAGCCCTCTCTAACTGAGCTGCAGATGTTTGCTTTTTGATTGACGATCCATGCGCATAAAATGGATCCAATTTTCATTGCGGTATAAAAAATATGAATGACATTTGAAACACTTGAATATACTTTAATATTCAAAATACAGACAAAGCATATGATTAGTCAGGATAATCTCATATGTATACATGGGTATTTTTGGGCACTATGATTCCGTGTGGAATCACAGAATCCAATCATAAAAATTTAATTAACTATAAAACACTAAATGTTATGGAATGTGACATATTTGGGATCAAAATTAATGTTTGAATGCACAATAAATCACATTTAAATTGCAATGTGTCTTAATGTGATTATTAAACCACAAAATAATGTGATTTAATTGAATAAATATATAATCTGCGTGTGTTGCGTGCTTCAAAATGAATGTGTTAAGCCAATCGCTCATACACTGAAAACACCACATCATGAGCATCATGGTTTTAGCTGTGTTTGTGTGTAGTAGATGACAGAGATCAGGGCGATTATTCACTTTAAAGCATGCAACACACGAAGACTAAATTTTTGTTTAATTAAATCAAAGCCTTTTGAGGTTTAATAATCACACTGGACCATGCAGCGAACTGCTTATCCGGAGGTGAGAAATTATCATCAAAAACACAGAAACTTAAAGGGCATCACTCAGTTTTCTGCCACAATAAAAGCTCAGTTTAAATGCATGAGTGAAATAGGAAAAAATTACAAATATATTATAACTTTTATGCAATATTCACTGTAATTTTATAATAATAATAATTAATAATAAAATAATATATTTAAGCAATCTCAGATCCTTTAAGTTCTGCTGTGCTGCACTTTATTTTACAAATAACTAAACTTATAATTTTACACATGTGGTTTTGGATTGTGCTGTGAGGATCTGTCTACAAACCACTTCATTTGATAAATATAATGTTTATAATAAAAAATAATTGTTCTATTTTCATTCGGTTACATTTTTTATGAATTAATTTGATTAGACACCATTTTGATGACAACATTTAATTAAACTGTTAAATACAGAATAATACAATTGAAAAAACTTTAAACGAAATTTGGAAAAAAAATAGATTTCATAAGGTTCTAGTATTTGTACGTATAATGTATAATGTACATACATTTTGTATGTTTCGATTGACACTGAAATAAACTTCAACCCTTTAAAGACATACACATATTTAGGAAATCTATAAAGACTGGTCAAAACAAAAATTGACTAAACCATGGCAAAGATACTAAAGAAGTTGAACAAGTTCAATACTCAGACACAAATGATGGAGAAAGACCTTTTTAATGGCAAATGTATAAATAAATGCAATCCAGATGGGACTAATAAAAGCCATTTTCACCTTTTGAAATGATGAATTTAATTATCATCAAAGCCACGAGTATGAAATAAAAGTAAAAAAAAAAAAAACAAACAAACAAAAAAACCCCAACGATTTTCATGTTTCATTTTCTGGTTTTTGTGTGTGTGTGTGTGTGTGTGTGTGTGTATGTGTGTGTGCTGTCACTAAGGTTCTGACTTGTCTTTAGAAATCATATTGATCAGAATGAAACATTATGCATTGTGTTAAATATATATATAAAAAAAAATTTCATTTATTATAAACTTATTAAAATCTACAAGAGAATTCCATTAATTTAATATTCTATGAACCTCAAAATTTTTAACCATTTGTTTGTCCCTAAAGTTGTTAATACAGAAAAGGGTTTACATTTTATTTGTTGTGAATATATATTTATATTGTACGTTTCAGTGTCAAATATGAAAACTACTCAAAACACATCATACTCAAGCTAAACATTTATTTATTTATTTATTTTGCCAGAAAAGAACAACAGTAGCTCAAGCCAGCACAAGTGTAACATTCTGCTCAGAATTAATTATATGTTCCATGCAACCACTTTTCGAGCAGTTGTGAAAATTCATAAGTGCACATGTCGTTGTGGTCAGATTGTGCAGGTGTTCATTGAATTACAGTCTTTGGTCACTGCTGGTGTGAGAGCCGATCCAGGAGCCATGTGCTGTAGAAAGCACTCTGACTCACCAAGCCAGCTGGTCCGGTCCATGCTCACATCTGCACTACCGGCTCAGAGGGAGGAGAGAGAGCCTTGTTTACTGAACAGTCAGATAAAATACACTTTGTGTAAAGGACAGTCACATTGAAACTGTGAGTACTTGCTTGTTTTGGCTCTGTAAGCAAATAACTTAAAGTGTTGATGAATGCGTCATATGCAATACATGGTGCTCTATCACAACACATGGTATACAATGCATGGGGAGAACTGCCGTGCACGTGTTGTGAGATCATATCTGTGTATTATTTCATAGCTTTCTGCTGCCAAAACTAATACTTGACTAATCCTTTTTTCTTTTCTTTTTTGTTATTATAAAGTGTTACCAAATATGTTTGAATAATGACTGTTAAACTATATAATTAACCATTGTCTCAGGTAACCTGTTTCCCACATAGCTGAACAAGTTTCAAGTCTCTTGTATAACTTTGCGGTGTCTTTCTTCTCACAAAAACCCAAAGCAATTTGTCATGTCCATTTATTTATTTTTGGCACTGTAAGCAGTAGGGGTGTGCAGCGGAGCCATTATCTGTATTTGTATCTGTTCATATGACAAAATTATCTGTATCTGGCTCTGTATTTGGATAAAACCGGGTGTGGGCGGGCTTTAACAGGAAGTGCGTCAAAACTACATGAAATGCCCATTTTTAAGTATTATTCTTACATTTATATTTTCTATTAATAAAATATGCCTTGCATATGACTTTTCATAATAATAGCCTAATAATAATATTATTATTATTATAGAATTTTTATTTAAAAAAAATATATAGATTTTATTCTTTTTCTTTTTTTTTTTCTTTTTTTTACCAGATGAAGCTGAATTTGTAGGCTACATTAACTGTGGAATATGTTGTGGTTTCTCCTGGTATTTCAGATATTAATATCTGCATGAAACAGAAATTTTGTTTGTCTGTGCATGTATAACAACATTATTCTGGAGGCAAGAGGTGTCAAGCAAAATGTGAAATGTCAAGCACACATTTTTGCAGTGAATAATAAATACAAATTCAAACATTAAAATAAATTAAAAAAAAATCAATATAGCCTACAAACACATGAAAGACCCATAAGTCTATCAGGATTTTTTACGATAGGACATCATTATTTAGTTAAATAATAATAATAATAATAATAATAATAATAATAATAATAATAATGTTACATTTATATAGCACCTTACCAGAGTTCAACACTTAACATTTTCAAATTTAGCACAGTTTAAAAAGAAGAAATGCATTTTTTTAGTTTCTTTGTTTTACATAAGAAGGAATATTTCAAATATATGATTACTCTATGGAGCATTTAAACCTTTACTGGAGCATTTCAACTTTTTTTTCAGAATAAAGTCTTAACCAGTTAATTACCTTAATTGCTGATATGAAAATAAATGTGGTCAACTTTAAGAGACGACTAGACGAGCTTCGACGTGAAATCATCACTTCAGGTCAGGAATTTAACATTGCGCTCAGGTTTAGGCTACAAATAATTACATGAGTGAATCGTGTGATACATTAACAGACATTTCAAGAAGTGGAAAGTGTATATGATGTTGTATCTTAGTTAATATTACACTTGACAAGCTCCAGACACAAACAATTTACAGAGACCGCAAACAGAGTCGAGACCGCGGCCATCCGATCTGAAATCACACTGTGCACATTTTCATTCATAAGGTTTACACTTTAGAAATATTGGCTGCACAAATTCATAAATTCATTGTAATTTTGGATATGTTTATTTAAAATGTTGCTTTATACTTGTGCTTTTTGGATAATCAGTCAAACGAATATTTTTTTTTTTTTTTTTTTTATATTATTCGGATGAATCCATTATTCATTTTGAAGTTATTATCCGTGCCTTTCCTAATAAGATATTCGGCTTTGGGCACATCCCTTGTAAGCAGCCATGTAATAATTGGAATAAATGTCAGCCTGTCATTCTTGCAAAATACAACCCTTCAGGGTGATACAAGACATCAGGCATTGCGGGTCTATGTAGGCAGGTAGGGCAGAGCCCCGCCTAAATATTCATCCACTTGAAAACATAGATCCATATTATAAACTGCCAGTAATGTAAATTGTTTGCCCTTAAATTTTTTTCAAAATGCTGACATATGTATTTTAAAATAGCTGAAAGCTCCATTACACAGTGTTTGATATTCAAGCATGTGAGGCAGAGACTCTGCTGCCCTCCTGAACTCCACAGCGCCCCTCAGTTTTTCCAAAGGAAATCTGGTCAAATATTGTACTGCAATGAGCCCTTATTGAGACCCATTGGGGCAGAAATGAATCTGCCCATACGTAGTGCCAAACCAAAAGTAACATTAGTATCAGTGCGCGCAAGCAATGTGACAGATCGCGTACATGGCAGGCACTATCGATGAACGTGTCTGTATCAGTGTGTCGTTTCTATTACAAATTCAAGACAAATGGAAGCGAAAGCTAAATTTTTCTCTAAAGTAATCTCTGATAACGCAAAACGCCCAAAAGTATTGTTTAATACAACTGATTCTGTTTTAAACCCTACTAGAAATGCTTTTCTAGATACCACTCAAGAGACCTGTGAGACATTTTTAAACTTTTTTACTCACAAAATTAAGCAGATTAAATGTGCTAGTGTACTTTCACAATTTGGTCAACCACTAATACCTTCCCCGTCCAGCTCCCTGACTCAGTTTCAACCAGTTACATCAGCACAGTTAGCTAATGTAGTCTCCAAGTCTCCAACGTGTTCCAGTTACAAGCTGGATATTCTTTCTCCACGCCTTCTTAAAGAAGTTTACATGACTATCAGTTCCAGTGTGACAGCTATAATTAACAGCTCCTTAGCAAATGGAGTTGTTCCAAGCAGTTTTAAACATGAAATTTTACATCTTTCATTAAAAATTTTTGGATCCGGCAATACACAATCAAAATATAGACCAATCTCCAAATAGCCTTTTATTTCCAAGATTTTGGAGAGAGTTGTTTATTCGCAATTCTACTCCTATCTAAATACATTTATCATTTTAGATACATTTCAGTCTGGCTTCAGACCCTTGCACAGCACCGAATCTGCATTGCTGAAGGTCACTAACGATGTTTTTCTCTCCATGGATTCAGGTTCACCTGTTGTATTCATTTTATTAGATCTCAGTGCCGCGTTTGACACTAACAATCATAATATTCTTCTCAGTCGTCTTGAGTGTATTGTTGGCATCGAGGGTATGGTCTTCCAGTGGTTTGCCTCCTATCTAAAAGAAAGAAAGTTTTCTGTAAATGTAGGGAATTTTTCCTCTTCGTCACCTCAGTTACCGTTTGGTGTCCCTCAAGAGTCAATTTTAGCAAAACAGAAGTTCTGATTTTAGGTTCCTTCATGTCCTCCTTACCTGGCCTGGTTGCCCAGTTAGGTTCTCTGTCGTCAAATGTACAAGATCATGTAAGGAGTCTTGGAGTGATTTTAGACTCCTCATTACTTTTCAATAAGCAGATCAGTGCTGTTGTCAAGGATAGCTTTTTCCACCTGAGATCTACCACTAAAGTAAAACATTTTCTTTCCCATAAGACCTGGAAATTGTAATCCACTCACTAATTACATCAAGGTTAGACTATTGTAACTCATTGTACATTGGTCTGCCCCAAACTGCATTATCCTGCCTACAGCTGGTTCAAAACGCGGCAGCTAGGCTTTTAACAGGGTCAAGAAATAGTGATCACATTTCCCCTGTTTTAGTGTCTCTACACTGGCTTCCCGTAAAATTCAGGGTCGATTTTAAAATTCTGCTTTATGTCTACAAGGCACTATCTGGTTGTAACGTTGGTTAGTGGAGTGGAAGAGAGGAGACGCAGGAGTAGATAATAAGCCTTTTTTTTTTTTTTTTTAGTGGAATAACTTTCTAATAAGGAATCACACTAGAAGATACGCTGGAGTGGAAGACGAAGTAACAACTCAATAACAAAACATAACCAACCTAGTAACACTTTAAGAACTGACATTGAATGAATAAAACAGGAGGGTATTTATACAAACAGTGCTAATGAGGGAATAGAGGACAGGTGAGGAAGATGGAGAACAGATGGAAGTGATGAGGGCAGTGAATTCTGGGAGATGTAGAAACAATTCATAATAAGAGTCCTCCGAACAGAACGGTGAATAACTGTGACACTGGTCTCGCGCCCCAATATACTGTATCAGTGACCTTCTCCCGTACTCCCCCACCACAGCGCTCATGTCTTCTGATCAGCTTCTTTTGAGGGTTCCTCATTGTCGCTGTAGATCTAAGGGTGATCGTGCCTTTTCTGTGGTAGGTCCTAATCTCTGGAACAGTTTCCCTTTCCATGTGAGATCAACTTCTTCATTAGCCATTTTTAAATCTTTGAAAATGTATTTTTATTCTGTAGCTTTTGAATAGGTCATTGAATAAGTTGAACTGGGTAAATATATGATGCTGTATTTAAAGGTATTTTTTTATTTTTTTATTATTATGTTTATGTGTATGTATATTTGTATATACACTGGTGGCCAAAAGTTTGGAATAATGTACAGATTTTGCTGTTTCGGAAGGAAATTGGTACTTTAATTCACCAAAGTGGCATTCAGCTGATCACAAAGTATAGTCAGGAAATTACTGATGTAAAAAACAACACCATAACTATTAGAAAAAAGTCATTTTTATCAAATCTAGACAGGCCCCATTTCCAGCAGCCATCACTCCAACACCTTATCCTTGAGTAATCATGCTAAATTGCTAATTTGGTACTAGAAAATCACTTGCCATTATATCAAACACTGCTGAAAGCTATTTGATTCATTAAATGAAGCTTAACATTGTCTTTGTGTTTGGTTTTTAGTTGCCACAGTATGCAATAGACTGCCATGTCTATTTCAGAAGAAGTTCTGACATTTTTTTCAAATTGTAATAGTAATTTTTTCATGTTATTAATGTCCTGACTATACATTGTGATCAGTTGAATGCCACTTTGGTGAATAAAAGTACCAATTTCCTTCCGAAACAGCAAAATCTGAACATTATTCCAAACTTTTGGCCACCAGTATATATATATATATATATATATATATATATATATATGTAAAGTAATTTCACACGAGCAAGAGTTTGATATGGCCCTACATCAGCACTGCTGTGAGTAGGTAATCACAGCAGTGCTGATTTAGGGCCATATAGCATGATTGCGAGTGTGATATTGCTTATATACAACAGTTCAATGAACAAGTAAATTTTAAAAAATTAGGAAAAACTGAGTACGGTCATAAAAACGGCATTTGTGCATGGATCTACTTTCTTACACGACGGATCAGTATCTGCCGTTGCTAGTTCAAACCAAATGATGCGTCCAAGCCTTCATTAGTAATTCAAAAATGTCACTTCAGAAATTGTATCACGGCTTGTGCTGTTTCTAACAAGTTATTGGATAAACAAGGATGGATGTGTGTGTGTGTGTGTGTGTGTGTGAGAGAGAGAGAGAGAGAGAGAGATGAAGCGTGTGCAATCACCTGTTGCCACTCCCAAGAAGAGATGCTGTCAGCTTTCTGAAGATCAGCTTTCTCAGTGGAAAAATAGCTGTCCAAGAGGGGGTATTTCTCCCTATTCCGCATTAGCCGGTGCACAAAAGTCTTTCACTATAGAAACGGCAATCTCCTCCGCCATTTTAATCAGTATGTCCTCTCCAATGTGGAAACTCCAGTAAGAGGTAAGCGCCTTGAGTTGTGTAATTAATCAGTCTGTTGTGTCTCTAAGTTGTGATGAGCCGTAATGCTGAAGTTGTTCGTTTAAAGCGGTTTAAAGCTATTTTCTAGCTTTAGTAGTGTAGTAATAATACAAGCGATCATGGAGCGCTGTTGTATGTAAACACTGTCTGACGCGGATTCACTTCATGTCACCTAACTGGCTCATATTACACACAAAAATGATCTTTTGCCACCACCTGCTGGCTAACATATGTAATGTAAAAAAAAAAAATACTTTTAAAAAGAGACACATACAGTAGCTCTTAACACATATGCACTGCTCTTACACTAGTTTAGAATGGCACGAACACAAGTGGAGTGAGACCATCAGTGCTCATGGAATGTCTCTCGTCCAGTCAGATTCGAGGACCGGAACTAACTGTTATATATATACACTACCGGTCAAAATTTTGAAACACTTGACCGAAATGTTTCCCATGATCTTAAAAATCTTTTGATCTGAAGGCGTATGCTTAAATGTTTGAAATTAGTTTTGTAGACAAAAATATAATTGTGCCACCATATTAATTTATTTCATTATAAATCTAAAATGTAATTTAAAAAAAAAAGTTTTTGAAATTGATGACTTGAACCAAATAATAAAGAAAAGCAGCCAATAAGTGCCCAGCATATAGATGGGAACTCCTTCAATACCGTTTAAAAAGCATCCCAGGGTGATACTTCAAGAAGTTGGTTGAGAAAATGTCAAGAGTACATGTCTGCAAAATCTAGGCAAAGGGTGACTACTTTGAAGATGCTAAAATATAACACAATTTTGATTTATTTTGGATTTTGTTTAGTCACAACATAATTCCCATAGTTCCATTTATGTTATTCCATAGTTTTAGTGACTTATAAAAAATTATAATAAAGAATGAGTAAGTGTTTAAAAACTTTTGACCGGTAGTGTATATTTGGCAGTGGGGGTGTGGTCAAGTGTCCGTCCGGAGAGAGAGGAAGTGGTAAGGGCGCTTGCACCTGAGCTAGATTATATTTAACACCTGTCTCTAATTCCAATGAGCATCGGGAGAGCAGCATATAAGCAGCCACGTCACCAGCAGAGAGAGAGAGAGAGTCTGGCACAAGGAAGGCCACGGTGCACCTGAAGCCGTTGCGTTCATTCTGTTGTATTTGTTAAGCTGATGTGTTTAAGTAACTACGTGCCTGTAAAAGCTAATGTGTCTAAGTGACTACGTGCCTGTGAAGCTGATGAGTTTGTGAAGTTGAAAAGCACTGAAGTGGCCGATTAAAAGTCTTACCTGAGCCTGGAAAAAACCTGCTTCCCTGTGTTCTCCTTCACTTCTGCTGTGAAGTTTGTTACAATATATCACTCTGTCTTTGTGTATATAATTGTTTGATCTGTAAAGCACTTGGGTCAACTTCTGTTGTTTTTAAATGTGCTCTATAAATAAAGGTTTACTTGACTTGACAAACTGACCATCAAACAACTTGGTCCTGAAGAGCCAGACATAAAAATAATAAAAAGATAAGGGTAGATGATAAGACAGTGTATGTTTGCATGATGACAAATTGTATGTAAAAAAAAAAAAATGAAAAAAAACCTTGGCTCTTGAAACTTTCTGTTTTAAATTTACTGTGAATTAAAACATTATCACTAAAGCATTTAGGGGCAGAATCACTAAATAGTTAAGGCATTTTTGCATGTTGTATTTCTACATAAATACCTGCGTCTCATTCACTAACCACCTGCAATTGCATTGGGCACCATCAGCACTGAAATTTTAAACCATAGTTTTAAATTCATCCTATCAGCTGTTGTAGCCAAGTACATTCAAACTGTTTAATGAAATAAAAATTTAGTTAAAGATAATGAATGCATGTTTTCCAGTTTTTCCACAATACAGTGATAAAAAAAAATATATAAATTTACCTGCATATATTTTTTTTTGTGAACAGGGTGTGCAAAACTACTTCACCCAGTAACATTTTGGAATTCCGTTGTTACAGTATATATTAATATTATAAACCAACAATTATTTATTGTTGTCCAGTTTGACATTATAATATGATACAGTATTATTATTATTACTTTGATGATTTATTGTATACAATAGTAATATATTTCTGTCTTATATACTCTACTTTCATCTGGAGCCTATATTCTAATTCTGCAGTGTGTTATTCACCATGTTGCAAAAGGCTGTATTTTATGTAAGCATCGTAGGCAACATTCGTAACTGTAACAGTAAACATACAAGGCACGGTGGCCCCTCACCTAACTATAGTAGAAGGAAAAAACATTGCCGTTTATCAAGCGCTAAAACTTTGCTTGGTGCAGAACAATCTGGGATAATGTTAAGCGTTGTAACACTCACCTCTTTGCAACCTAAACTTGTTCAGAATGTTAAATATATGTGACACCTGTGCTAAAAACAATCTAGACGCAGTGCAAAGACTGAAACATAACACAGGTGTTTCGGCATGCGTTTTTGAAACATGAAGTTCTTTTTAACTTGACACAGTATCTAAAAATGTCTAAAAGACACTGAAGAAACAGCGATACGTGGTGCAGCATTCAAGGACATTCGTCCAGCGTGCTTACATAGAAAATAATGGAAAACAGAGCAGACGCATGCAAAAACACTTTCTGTGTGAACGGCCCCTAACTAATCCATTCGCGCGTATCTGTGTGAGTGAAAGCACGTGGGCGAAACAAGTTCGGCCTGTATATTTTTTCAGAAATTACAAACCTGGGGGGCCTGGGTAGCTCAGCGTGTATTGACGCTGACTACCATCCCTGGAGTTGCGAGTTCGAATCCATGGTGTGCTGAGTGACTCCAGCCAGGTCTCCTAAGCAACCAAATTGGCCTGGTTGCTAGGGAGGGTAGAGTCACATGGGGTAACCTCCTCGTGATCGCTATAATGTGGTTCGTTTTCGGTGGGGCGCATGGTGAGTTGAGCGTAGATGCCACAGTGGATAGCGTGAAGCCTCCACACGCGCTATGTCTCAACAAGCCACGTGATAAGATGCTGATAAGATAAGTTGACGATCTCAGATGCGGAGGCAGCTCAGAACAAGGAGCGGGGCCCCCCCTGACATCCGAGGCCCCACGCAATTGTGTGGTTTGCGTGGTGGTTAAAATCGTTACTGATTACAACCAAATGAAAGTAGGTGGTAAAATGTTTGCGAACATTTTCAACCAATTATTTCAGCAGTAATTAATCAAATACTCATCAACTGATGTTGAAGAGCGTTATAACCTGGCATAAATCCAGATGTGTGGTGTCGTCAATACACGTTGTGCATGTTTAAGAGAGGATCCAGGTGTCTGGATCAAAGTGATGCTGTTCAGTCCCAGCAGGGTGGGTCAAAAACAGTGGTCTGCAGCATCCTTTGCTATATTGTGCTCATTATCGGACTGCAAGATCAGAATTGCACGTGCAAATTGCATTCAGCAGCGATTTTGTGGCTGCGTTTGCGCCTTTGCTTGATCTGCATAATTCCTTTAGTGAATTGGGTGCTAAATGAGTGCAGTTAGTGTGTGCAAAAAAAAACAAAAACAAAAAACGGCGCTTTTAGCAGGCACAATTAATTCTTAGTGAATCTGCCCCTTAGTTTTTAGTACTGTGGAAACATGTAAATGGCATGTAGATAGTTCTGTTTCTCTCCCTTTCCTCCCTGGGGTTCTTCAACAACACTTAACATTATAAAATAACATTTTGATTTAGATTTTGATCAGCAACAAGTCAACATTTTAAGATAAATCTTGTTTAGAATATTAGAATCAACATTATGTTCTTAGGATGGAATTATGCAAGGGCACCAAATATTGTGTCAGCGCGTTTGTGTTTGAATAATGACGAGTTGAATGATGTAAAAATAAAAGATTAGATTATTTTATTTTATTTATTTTTTTTTTTTTTTTGCAACCAGCAGACTGTAAATTATGCCTTATTTAACCTACGTGAATAAATCAACAACTCTTGCATAGTTGGTAATTTTGGAATCAATATGTATACAGAAAAATGTTCTTCATTTAGCATGGTAACCAAAGTTACCATCAAAATGCCATAGTTAGTTTAGCTATTGTTACTAGTGTGACATCATAGTAAATTAAAATGAGATCATCTTCAAACAATGTATGTGTTTTTTGTAAATGTTTCTGTATATTTTATAATGAAATGTAACCTATGAACATTTACCAGTTTTACTATAGTAACAATAACCGTACTATGGGTACTTTTTATAATCTTTCAGTTTCTTAGCACTATACAGTAAGACTAATTAAAACTTATCAACCACTGGTAGGATGGGACAATGTAAATAATAAGCAGCAATATACAGTAGTTGTCACATTTGTTCATCATTTCAAAAGACTACTAATCAGTAACCTACTGTATACAGTATACTGTATGATGGCATACAACATAAAAAGTTCACAATATCTGCTGCTCAGCGAAACTGGCCAACTTTTACCTTCAGAGAACATTGAACAAAGAATAAACTTTCTTATCAGATATATAAGAAAAGAGGAATTAGCAGTGTTTAAAATGTGCATGTTTGCCCTCTTCTTTTTGTCTGTCTGTTATCGAGATACATTTTTTGTTCCTCCCCAGGAACACATGGCAAGGTATTTACTGAGCCATCTGCTCCAAACTGCCTCACTAACACTATCTGCTGCTCGGTTGCTAGGGAAATAAATGCCTTTTAAAATGGGTGAGTCAGTGGTATGACTTACCTGTCAAAGTTATGGGGCCCTTTGTTCATTTTCATCCATTCTGATGCAATGCTGTTGATGAATCCATGGTAGCACTCCATGAAACCACATTAGCTCTCTGAGAACAATGTATTGTACAATACAAAATCATGCAAGAGAAACTTGGGAGTATTGTAATTCATTTTGTTTCAATGTCTGTAACTTTTCTGCATGCAATGTGTCTCAAGATATACAGCAATATTTTCATATTCAGTTTCAAATTAGTTAAGAAATCTACAACTTATCCCAAATCTGTGTAAATTGCAGTTGTTACAATCTACATTATTACAACCTATTATATGAGAGAACCTCATTCAGATTATATCAGTTCTGAACTGAACATTCTTTAACATTATTGCAAATCAAAATCAAATCAAAAAGGGGTAACAACCTGGAAAATTACAAATAATTTATACTGTAAGTATTTTATAATTAAGGGGTTACTATTCTAATATTACATGGTATGTATGACCTACTATGCTAAACAACAATCTTACATTTGCAAGCAATTTAGCAAGAACATAACTGTATACCTTTTTGTAATAATACATAGGTATTGTATAATACCTATGTATTATTACAAAAAGGTACGCAGTGTATGTTCTATCTAAATTGCTCCCAAACGATTTTTGTTTAGCAAAGTTAAGTCAAGTTTAGTATGTCAAGTTAAGTCAAGTCAAATCACATTTATTTATATAGCGCTTTATACTATAGGCTTCAGATAGTTTCAAAGCAGCTTCACAGTAAAAAACAGAAAAATAACAGTAATGTTTCAAAATGCATCAATTATGAAAAATACTTCAATTTCAGCTATAAAACAGCTCAAGACAGAAATGTAATTATTCAGCTCAATTCAGTTCAAGTTTTGTGTTCTCATCCAATAATGTCAATACAGTTAGTTCGATAATATTTTCTGAATATTAATAGTCATTTAAGCCCCCAATGAGCAAGCTAAAGGCGACAATGGCAAGGAACTAAAACTCCATCAGATGACAGTAGTGAAGAAAAAAAAAACTCATGTATCCTGTAATAATAGAGTATGTACTCCGTAGTTCAAAAAATACCTACAGTAGCCTATATGTGTAAGTACACTATTATTACAAAAAGGTACACTGTATGTTCTTGCTTAATTGCTCTCAAAGTAAGATTGTTGTTTAGCATAGTATAAGGTCATATACCATGTAATATTAGAATAGTAACCCCTTAGTTATAAAATACTTACAGTATAATTTATTTGTAATTTTCCAGGTTGTTACCCCTTTATTCCCCAAACTTTGCATATTGTTCCCTTATACTTACCAGTACGTACTGTGTAGTTACACTATTAATACAAAAAAAGGTACGCTGTAAATTCGGTGTACTTACACTGTAAATTGCGGGCTGTAATCTAAAGCGTTACCGAAATGTCTTACCTCAAAATAGGTTTTGTCCTATAAATCCTTCATATTTTGCACACATATACAACTGTCACCTCAAGAGCGGGGTGGTCATGTATGATAGAGATTTCACTCCTGTTGCTCATTTCTAATTGGTTAAACTGATGCTGTAGGAAATCATTCCATGTTACCACACTTCTTGGTCTCCCCTAAGTCTCCATTTGTACTTTTTATGCTTAATTTTTATAATAAATCAACAACTATGGCAGGTTAGAAAATATAGCAATCATTTGGTCATCCAATTACAAGATGTGCTAATGCTACAGGAATTTTGCAAAGCCGGAAATTATCTGGGCTTGCTAATGGGGCTAAAAATGTCAATCCAATGCAAATCAGAGTTGTTTGTTTGGGATGGGACAGATCCATATTTGAATTTACACACAGGTCAGCAGTGAGTAAGTTGGCTTCAATCATCAGTATCTCAAAAAACATGTCACTAGCCTTGCAGTGAGTGTTAGTGGGTTTGGATGAAAAGCATCTTCTAAGCAACAGAGTACTGTCACCGTTTACATGAGTATGTCATCATCATGCGCAAAGCATTTTGGTAGTACTTACCACACTGGAAGTAATGAGTACTACAATTGCGAAAAATGTAAGCAACATTTGGGCGCTTTTTAACAATTACAGATTTTATCAATTACAGTGGCCTCAAAAGGTATTTGGACACTTTAGCCACCCTTAAATATGTGTGAATTTGTGTTATAACATAAAATATCAAACCAAGTAGCATTTATTTTTAAAACTGCACTAGCACATTTTTCAAGCAAGACATTTCACAAAAAGATGTTTGTTAGGTTTCAAATTATAAAACACTTTTTGGTCATCAAATGTTAGTGAAACATGTCCATAGTAAATGTGACGAATTACACCTGTGGCTAATCTACTTCACAACTGACTTCATACATCCACTAAAAATCACCTTGACACACATATGGCTCAGAAATTGAAGTTAGTTCTGAGAAAAGGTCAAGCATCCTTTGTGTGCAGATGCCATTTGTTTTTATATTTTGTATCTGATGAAATAACACATAAGGCATTTTTAAGTAAGTGTAAACCCTTACGAAAATGGAGAGTTCATGGCAAATTTGCCGCAAACTTGTGGCCCATACTTCTGGAGAAGTTCTTCTTCGTTCTTTGTTCAGGGGTAAAAAGAAGTTTGAAACAGCTGAGCAATGGTAGGCTATACTGTTTGTGAACATTCAAGCACACACCACACCACTGTGGGAGGCTTTTAGAAGTATATTTAAATATGAGGATGCTCAGGAACATCTTAAATAATGTGATCTTAAAATGTGTTATCAATGACTGTTTGCCTCATTCTATGAGTCGATTTCACACTAGATCAGTAAAAGATGCTTTTTTAACAACTTGATGATGATTTAAAGTAATATATGCAGTAGAAAATGCGCAACTTTTTTTTACATTCTGAATTAATGATGCTAATGCACTAACATGCTAAACGTGGCCATAATGTGTGCCGATAACATTCTGCTATTGTTATTTATGATGACACTGATACAACTGCAAAATTAATTTACAAAAGAGTGTTAATCGGAAGAATACAGACAAAACAATTATGATAAGAAGGACATATCTTTGGGCAGATGTGTGAATGGCTTTCACTGCAGAAGTCACATGAGTGCAGCAGCATATAACACAAAAGAGTGAATGGGCACTTAAGAGTATTTGAGTAGATTTGATTCCTCTTGTAGACTAATTAAACAAAACAAATCACATGACATGGTCTTGGAAAATGTCTCTACGCGAACGATCGTACAGATGTAGGTATGTTTGCACCAGCTCGCTATTAACTCTGCATGCCATTGTGTTCATGTTGACTGATCCTAACTGAATGACAATCAGCTGCTGGCCTCAATGTAGGTGGAGCTCCAGGTCACACTTACCCACTATTTAGATTCCCATTATTTATACCATGGTCAGTGTAAACATTGGTAAATGCTTCACCATTGTTCAAGCCAAATCTACACCCTTGCACCTACCGATGATGTGGACCAATGGCAGTAAGAAGGTGTTTAGCAGGAAGTAAGAAGTTTTCCTAAAAGTTCGCCCAGGCGAGCTGTTACAAACCACCGCAACAAACTCAAACACACCTTTCTTTTGGCCAGATTTAGTTCTAAGTGCTTTTATAAAATTATAAGATTCACATTTCTGTCTTTATACCTTCCAAACACTGTCCCTATTCACTTCTATTATAAGTGCCTCAGTGTAACCTTGGTTTTTGCTTTTATTTGTTTATTTTATTTTTAAGAAATGGACATAATTATTTTTTTTTTTTTTTTTTTTTTTTTTGGTAATCAGCTTTATGCCACAAATGCTGTTGATTTAGCTTAACTTGTTTTTTTTTTTTCTTTTTTCTTTTTTTTAAAGAATCATACAGAGGTGGACAAAAGACCATCAAAAACACTACTTTTAAATGTTTATTGTCCGGTATACTCGATTAGGAAAGGACTGTTTGGTATTTTTATGAGATTATAGTTCAGTGATGCTGTCCAGAACAGTGATGAGTTCCAATATGTGGGTCTTTGAGGCAGGTCATGACCCCAGGCCAGGAGCTTTGTCATTTTCAGCTGAGCCTGTCCCTGCACAGGTGACACAAATAAGAGGTCAGAGCGAGGGCTATGTGTCTGGTCATACATCACAGGGAGGAACATGGGACATGGTGTCCTTTGCTCCTGGCCTGTCCTCTCTGGGTCTTGTCCCAGATACAAATAGAGAGACTATGGAATCATATCAACTCATAGCAACTGCCCACAGTCATGTTAAGTGGCATTAGGAGTTAGAGGAAAGGTCAGGACAAAGTTTGAAAGACAAGATAAGAAATAGAAGAAAAGTTGGATTACTTCACCTTGGTTAAAACTCTCCATTAGTAGTTAGGCCAGCATCAGTGTCAGAGTAATAGTTGTAGATATGACAGTGGCTCATATCATGACATACTTGCTGTAGTTGGTTTGTAGGTCTGCTGTTGGGGGTTGTAACATTTTAAAGCCATCAGCATACTATGCAAGTAAGGGAATGCAAATGCCTGGCCAACACATTGATCAACAGTCTGATTGAACATACTTGCGTTACTGTGGCGGTATGAAATATCAGTACTCTAGGGGGTGATAGATTTACATTCAAAGTCTGTGCCATTAAACAAGATGTGTTATTATTCAGGTAAATTGCTGTAAAAAGTTACTTGCTCAGAAATATTCTCTTTGTTTTCTCAAATGTCCCATCATGACAGTAGTTGAGTTGAAAACCGGCAGTAGAGGCGGACCATTCACACTAGTGTCGGCTATAGTCGTGTTATTAATTGTGGTCTGACACATTTTGGAACACAACAACGCATACAATCAAACTTGCATAGCTAGAAGTGTCTGCATTCCTGCAACTGCGTATAATTTGTTTTGGCCTAAACTAAGCATGATGGGACAATTTTTGAGTGTTTGTACGAATGTAATTTTCTGTCCTCACAGAAAGTGAAATGCCTCATAAAGTTACGAAATCCAAACTTATTTGATGTTTAACCTACAGGTTAACATATGTGGGTGAAATATCAGATCAAGTGACTGAAAATCGCTATATTGTTGTGCAACGTTGCTGATGGTTGTGGCTGGTTAGGACAAAAACACTTAGGCGGTATTTACACTTTATGTGCTATTACAAATCAGAGATGGATATCCGATAAGGGAAAAAACAAATGTTAATGTCCTCCAAGACACAAAATCACTTAAAATCAAATAAGAAATTACATCATAATTAAGTCCTTTTCAGCCCAGCATTAGCATCATCATGGAAGTTAATTCTGTGGTATTTGCAGATAGTTAGCATGGGAATGGTAGATTGGATTTAAATCAGTTTTGCTGAGACACATTTTTGTGGCCAAGTGTAAATAGAATTTGCTTAATCGGATAGCAATCCGATCAGTAAAAACGCATGAAGTGACCAAGTGTAAATGGCTCCTAATTAAAGAAATGTGATTGATGGCTTGTCACTTTACTACTTTGACCACATTTAGGACTTGGTGTAATTCTTGAGCTGTTAAAATTGTTGTCTCAAACAGGGTTTAAGCTTGATCAAAATACCAAAATGATTAACTAATAGCTTTGGCTACCAATGTAATCTCTACGTTCACCTTTTCACTCAAGGAAGTATACCATCTACAAGAAGGGTACTCCTTTACACCTTTTACGCCATTACACCTTTCCAGATGCAAACATGCTTTTAACGCTATCTGAGAACAAACTTTAAAAATCCACTCTGCATAAGGGCAGAACAAATGGTCTTCTTCATTTCCCACACAGAATACATTAGCTATAAGTGGGTTAGTGGTTATTGTAGAGGTCTGAATCTATGACGGACACCTGGGATTCTCTAGACTGTTTGATCTGGCCCTTTCAAGCACTGCGATCATCCTGCTAAATTGCGCCTAATGGACAAGGCCTGCACTTGCAAACCCAGACAAGAGGGGAGGACAATTTACTGTGCATACACACCTGTCCTTTGTAGTTCAGAGACCACATTGTGAGCACTGGCAGCATTAGCCTCAATTCACAAACAGCACTCCGGAGCAGCAGAGCGCAGCCTCCATTTAGGGACCCTGAATAGCCCTGGGATGCTATTAGCCCCGTAGCTAAGTATGCTCGCAGTTCCCGGCAGAACAATGCCTTGGAAAGATGGAGGAGACATTAGAGGGATGGAAAGAGACTGCATCACTGCACCTGTCCCTTTAATGGAATCCATCATGTGCAAGCTAAACTCATAGATTAGAGTCGGTTAGCCATGCGCACTGCAGCTAACTAGCTCATGAATAAAAAATCTGGGGGGGGGGTTATGGTGATTATGAAAGCAATATGGCTTTGTTTCCCGAAGTACTAAGTAGAATATTAGTCACACGTAAATAGTGTAGTAAATACTATAGTACGTTTCACAAAAGCGTTATCGAGAATTTTTTTAATTTTTTATTTTTTTTTTATTTTTTTTATCTCTTAAATGCTACTGGTAAAGAGCAAAGGAGATCCTTTTTAAATAAGGGATGCACCGATCCGATACCTGGATCGGTATGGATTTCGATACTGAAGTTTTTAATCGGATTGGGTATCAGTCCAGTGAATTATAACATGCATTGAGATCGGAAATGGAGGAGTAATTAACCAGATCTTAAATGAAAAATATATTAAACTTCTGTGAACTAGCCCACACAAAACACTCTTAGGTTGCCATCTTCCTGGAGTGTTCCATCAAAATAAAACCCCAGGGTTTTAAAAGTTAAGAAATTATGACTGAAATACATTTCTTTTGTAAAATAAAATTATAATATTTATTATTATTATTATTATTATTATTATTATTATTATTATTATTCTCAAAAATTACAATTATATTTACTGAGTTGACAGGGTTCCAAAAAAAATAACTGTGTGATTCGAAACTGGACTGATATCCTATTACAAATAAAGTGAAAAGTCTAAAGTAAAATTATCTATTTAGTTTTTCTAGGCTACACATTTTTTTTATGTAATTGTTTTTGTTTTCTCTATTTTATAATTAAATAATGTGTAGTTAGAGGTTTGTGTTTCTTTACATATAAAATAGTACCCCCAGTTCCAAACATGAGGTATAGATATTCTAAACTGATAAAGAAAAAACTCTGGTATCCGATTGAGATCGGTATCAGCCAATAATGAGATTTCAAGTATTGGAATTAGATAGGGAGAGAAAAAGAAGTATCGTTTCATCACTATTTCAAATGCTCATCAATGGAAGACATGAAAACATGACATCCCTTCCATATTATAATATTTCTCAATAAAGATAAACATTCCCTCTGTATTGCAAACTGACTGGGAAAATGTCTTTCATATACCTGCCAATGCAACTAGATTAAATTATTTGGCAAATGCAATAATAAGTTGCAAATCTACAGTGTTGGAATACAGTCAGGTGTTTACCATCTCTGTATTATGGATGATTGAGATCTTTATGTCCTGGAAAAGCTCAGGAGCATTGTGGACAGACTGGCCACTTCTGAATTTACAAGCTGAAATGGTTGTTCTTTTGCTGTACATTTGGACTTAGTGGGGAAATAACATTTTGTAAACACACCAGGAGATTTTTGTTTTGTGTGTTGAAGACAATTACAGTTCCACTGCTGCCAGTGCTTCTACTGAGCAGGTGGCTTGAATTGGAAACAGAACATATTATTTCTCTCTCCCTAATTTCTCTCTCTCAGTCATTTCCATCCATCCATCCATCCATCCACAACCCTTACATGATGTACAACTTTAACTTGTCTGTTTCAGCACACTAATAGCAAATTGGTTACTGTACTTGGGCACCTATATTAATTAAGAAGGCTGCATTAATTTTTGATGGCGATGACCAGGTTAACTGACAAGACGCTGTCAAGATGTCATTAAATGTGCAATGCAGACATCTCAAACTTCCAAGCTCACTCTTTCTCCCACACACACACACACACACACAAAAACACACACACAAGAAAGAAGAGCTCACTAGGTCAAGTCTCTAAATTAGATAAAGCAGGAACTGTCCTCTCCTGTTACAGTCATAGATAAGATGACCAAGGGGAAATGCCATTAGATTTACATCATAATGCTGCAGGTGTGACCAGAAGGAAGATTCACTCTTGTTCTTTGTTACAATGGCATGTCCAAATACGTGTAACATGTAATATAAGCTGCATTTCAGTATTTACATAACGTTTAGAAAGGTTAGTCATAACATAAGATAATACGTATAAACATGAAATAAATAATGCTTAGTAGATCGATAACTTCTTAATGAAATTTAAAAAGTTTTGAAAAGGAATGTTCTGGGTTCAATACTATTTAGACTTAATTGACAGCATTTGTTGCATGTCCCTAATTTATTCCCTAATTTATATTTTAAAGAGAAAAAAAAAAAAAGAAGAAGAAGGAAAAAACATCACGTTAACAAATAAAATGTTTGCGTCTTTTTGCTATACTTTTGAAAGTGTGTATTTTAGCATTTATGGACTGGCACAATTCACTTCTATTTTAAATGACTTACTGTAATCAAAATGTTTTGCTTTTTTAAAATAAATGAGGGACGAGGCAAAATAATTTTCTGTTGTAATCAGCATTATGCCACAAAAGCTGTCGAAAAATTTGTATTGAACCTGAAACAATCCTCCTTTAAGCATTATGTTAATGTCTACTTTTTATGAAGTTTTACCAAATGTTGTAACTTAATCGATAAGTTAATCAGACCAACATCTATAGCAAACACACATCTCCATTCATTGGGTATCTAAGCATGAGCTATCATTACAGTATGTACACAACTGAAGTATGGCCCATGACTGGATAACCTAATGTAATATACATAGCAAAAGTACAGGGCATGTATGCATGGTTAGTCAGTTGTAAAAGTGTAGGGTTTCCTCATATTCAAATGTTTTATAGTTCAGCTGTGGCATGGTCATGTTGCAGTACAGTGTACTGACTCTCCAGGTGTCCTGTTCCCTTGCTGCCCATGTGGTGGTATGTGAGAACTAACTATAGGCTAATTAAGAAAGGGAACCAACACAATGGGCTGCATTACATATTGTTCAGTTTCACCTGAAACCATAGAATTAATGGCTCTGTTTCAACTCAATTTGTTTTTGAGAGTTTTGAAAAAAAGCATGAGGCATGTAAAAGAATGCTCCAGAATGCTTAGTCTAAATTGTGTCAAACAAATTGAATAACTCTGAAATGGCACAGTGTTGGTATTCAGCAAAGCATTGGCACATTCATGAATAGTGAATGGACACACACAGATTAATTAATTTAGACCTCATTGAAGGTTATTGACACAGTTCTGAGATGGTGTAGGTTACATTTCCCACAGTATCCATGTAATTGTAAGAGGATACCAAAGTAGAAAGTGTCTGTGTTACATTCTAATCTTCTTCAGTGGCTAACGAGCGAGACAACATCTGCCTCAGGCGACTTAAATATACCACAGCTTTAAGTATGCAAATACCCTAGATATTAAGGTGTCATTTGAATACTGATTTTCATATTAAAATATTGATGGTGTTTTAACTGCCCACTCTAAATTCACATCATAGATTAGTGTATACCAGGCCCCTCTGTACTGTGGATTTATGAATGCAAATTATTGCTTATAATTGTCTAAATAGTTAATAGATCAAAGTATAGTTTGTTAGATTTTTGTTATGGCACAAGAATTAGTAGAAACACAAGGAATGTGAGTAATCAGAGAGTCCATTGATTGGTGCGCATAAAGATAAGAGACTGTTTGGAATTTGAATTGTATTTAAAGATTTGTGCCTTACTCATCATGAAAATGTATCCACAGTTTAATGAAGTCATCCAGAATTAATATATTCTAATGAATCTTTTTTATTAAAAATACATGATTTCACCTGTTGCAGATGTAAAACCGTAACAAATGTTCAGAGCTGGGTTTAAAGATATTTTTAAGTGGGTGGTTTAGAAGCAGCTTCTTTCACTAATTGTTAAAAGGTCAGAACATTTATCTTGTTTCTAAGTGTTCACGTGTAAATTCCATCCACATATATTTAATTTTTATTTTTAATTTATGTATTTAAATTATTTTAAATATAGCTTTCTGGTAATAGCATCAGATTGTGCTAGCAATACAATTCAATACTGGTTAATAAAGTGGTTAATGTAATAGATATGACACATAGATTGTAGCCTACTGTAAAAACAGTAGGCTACTTTTGTAAGTCGCTTTGGATAAAAGCGTCTGCCAAATGAATAAATGTAAATGTAAATGTAAAAAAAAAAAAAAAAGAAATCCCAGCAGAACAATGTGTGAAAATTGTGAAAAATAGTTTAGGAACCAAAGATGTTGTTATAACAATGATGAAAGCATTTTTATATGTTTTACTTGAATTTAGGCATCAGAACTATAGATTGATTAATTGGTGCATTTTAATTATTAATAAAACAAACAATCTTCTAAACAAATATGTTGTCTGTCCACAATTTTAGACCATAACATGGCTTACATTGTGTGCTTGTGTTTCTAGCTGCAGTGGCTGATGAAAGCATATGTACAGCTTGGTTGCATGATACACAGTGGCTAAGCCCACATGTATGCGTATATGTGCATGTGTAAGGACTACTTAGTGTATGTCCAGAATAAACAGATGTATGTGTGCCTAGTTTGAGTGAGATTCAGGAGGCTGGCTTCCATCTTGGCAGGGCTACTGTACCGCAGGGACTGCAGCAATGTGTGCAATGATAATTGTGTGAATTGAGCTGTAAGGGGGAGCTGCCCATTGACCAGTGCTCTGCTCCTGTTCTCTGGCAGGTGTGGGGTGGCTGAAAAAGGAGTGAGAGAGAGAGAGAGAGAGAGAGAGAGAGGAGAGAGAAAGTGTGTGACTCCAGTAGGCAGGCAGGACACAGCTGTTAGTACAGGGCCTCCATTTTCCAAAGGCAGCCTATTGATTCACCCTGTGGGATGTTTCCTATCTGTGCCTGTACTGGTGTTGTACAGAGTACATTTGCATGGCTCTGAGCAGCGATCGATAGCCAGTGGTGTTCTGGCCCTCTGATTTTAATGGTCCCTTCTTCGATCAGCGGGGAGCAACTCCACCAGAGGCTGCGTTTCCTATAATTAGAGTGTATGTTAATGCGCAGGGACCCATAAAGCATATCTCAGGCTGCTAATATAATTACTATGCCTGCTCCTTAAAAAGCTGAACGAATCGAATGGTGTCAGTGGGATTAAGGAAAGGGGGGCGGTATGAATTATCACAGAATGTGATTTGACATTTATTTGAACCTGTCAGAGATGGATGCTGAGATTGAGAGAAGGGAGGCTTGTGCATGTTCATTCAATTTCCTTTCAAAAACATTATAATTACAATGTAAAAGAACCGCTACATATGGTGTATGTGTTGTACTGTAAGCATTCTTTAAATATGATTCTGTTAGCAATGATTCTGTTCTTATTTTATTTAGAAATTGCGGTAACGTAATAATTCATTTACAAATGTGTTATAAATCATTGAGTATGCATTTTATAATTTCTTAATAACACTTATTCAACATTAGTAGCCCATGAAAATGTACTTTAAGGAAAAGAGGGAACATATGAAGCATTTATTAAGGAGTTGGCAACATTAGAAACCTATGTACATAAAGTTCAGTATGGTTTAATAGTCAGCAGATGTTATTATATGTTATACATTAGCATGTAGACCTGTTTTTGGAAAGTAATTTAGGTAACTAGGATTAGGTAAGCAGCGCCATTCTTTTTAAATCAATGTGACATAGAAAGAGACAACAGAAGTGAGTCAAGACATTACAGTGTCCACGTTTACATGCACTTAAGGGTGCTTTCACATTGGCAGTTTAGTTCGAAACAGAGCACGGTTTGCATGAAAAATTGGTAATGTGAAAGCTGTCATGCAGACCGGGGAGTGCACCGTGGTACCGAACCCGAGACTACCTGTAGGAGGTGGTCTGAGTTCGGTTGCAATGGAACTTTAGCGTGATTCACGTGAATATGAAAGCAACTCAGACTCGGGTGCGCACTCGTCCAGGAAGTAAAGTAACCTGCGCATGCGTTTTTTATTCCTGAAAGTCCCAAAAAAGTAATGACACCACAATGACATACAAGTACAATCAACACTATACATACTCTCTGTCTGTCTGTCTATCTATCTGTCTATCTGTCTGTCTGACTGTCTGTCTGTCTGTCTGTCTATCTATCTATCTATCTATCTATCTTATAAATACTATATATAAATACTATTATAGGTTATAAATATAGGGTATAATAGGAGATGACAGTGGCGATAACTTCACCTTGGACACGAGCGTAATCGTGCAGTGTAAACAAAGATGCAAATGAATTCCTTGCAATCAGCTGTCTCCTCAAAAAAGCAGCAGCAAGCCGCCTTCCCCTGGACATCTGATGAGTTACGCCATGAAGCGCACATATACGCAGTTGTCGTTCACTCTGCTGTGCATAATGGCACCAAAATAAAAAAAAAAAAAAAATAAAAAGTATGAGTCACATTGTGTTCTCCATGCGTGTTTGTGATGACGTGAGATGAACGCAAATGGACCGGGGTTCGATAGAATCAAGTGAGTGTGAAACCAGACCAATGCTGCGGGGGGCACCAGGAACAATCGCACTCGGAATCGGACCACAGCAAACGTGCCCAGTGTGAAAGCCCCCTAAGAAACTGTTTATTTCTGGGATTTTGCAGAAAACGGCATTCTGAAATTTCATGTAAACTAGAATGACGATTTCCTTACGGTGTTTAAGGGATTAAGAGAAATCGGTTTAACACACCCAGGTTTCTCCCAGAGAACGCAGCTTATGTGGCCTTGTAAACACATGAGCGGCATTCTAACGAGTTTTTGAGGAATGCGCATTCGCGTGAACACACCGGATAAAACACATCATAGGATGGAGCCCAACAAAAAGTCAACAAAGTGGAAAGAATTCAAGATTTCTGGGAGTACAGTGAGAAAATCACATACACTATAAACTATACCCATTTATACACACCAATGTAAAATATTGACGGTCCCTCACGCTTGTATGTGCGATTGTACGCTGGGATAATCCCAGAGTTTTACGTAAAAGGAAAACCCCACTATTACAGCACAATTCCGCTGCAGGTCATGATAGAAAGTTAAGGTTACAAACACCTCTGGAATATCTGGAAATAAAGCAAAGCAACGGAGAATGAAAACGCGAGCTCTTGCACGGATGCCATGTTTGTGTGATGTTTATGTGTGTTTTTGTTATTTTTTTTTTATGATGCCTTTTATTTTGAAGTTAGTTTTCACTTCCTTGTTCCTGTCATGTGATTTCCTGGTCTTGTCATGTGACCCTCATACTTCATGTGTTTTTTTCTTATTGGTTCTTGGTTTCTTAGTCTTGTCTTTTCATTGGTTCATGTTTTTATTGTCTTGTTATCTTGTTTATTAGTTCTGTCTCTTCACTGGTTGTCTTGTTAACTTGTTACCCATGTCTGTGTATTTAAGCCCTCGTGTTTTCCAGTGTCCTTTGTCATGTATTGTAAGCTTGTATTGTTGTTGTTGTGTTTTGCTAACTTTGCCGGTTTAATCTTGTCAAGTTTTAGTCATACTGTAGTTCATGTTCATGTTCCTTGTTTTGTTTTGGTTTATAGTTTTCTTTTGTACTTTCACATTTGTTTGGATTCACGTTTGGATTTTTTGAATAAACTGCGCTTGGGTACCTATTTTAGGTCCATGTCTCATCTGCTGCTGTTCCTGCCTGCACTACATTACAGTTTGTTATTTACACAAGAATTGCAGGGATATTACGTTGCTGTGGAGAAAGCTACTTACTAGCCGAGCCACATGTATAGAGGAATAAAGAATATACCGCTTAAACAGTGTATGTAAACTGGAACACTTCTCTCTCACAATACGCAGATTTCTCGCATTAAGCCGCTTTCTGGTGTCCATGTAAACAGAGTCAGTAATTAATATAAACACAAAGCGGGCTGTAGAAAAATGACAATATCCCTCCTTTTAATCTCAAAATAATAGTCTAGGTTTGCAGCACTGTGACATAATCATGAATTAAGTCATTTTATTTTTTCGAATATTATATGTATGTGTATTTATTAAGCATTTATAACATGTAATTAAAATGCAAAATTTTTGGCAAGTATTGCTTGAAAGTCACCCTTTTTATTCATGTTGTTATAACTGCATATGATTTATAATGCCCTTTTAAATTATGGATTAGTCATTAATGGACCCCTTTATAAACCCTCAACAAAGGGAACAGTAATGTAAAGTTTTACTGAAATTGTTGTAAGACTATAATAGACAGAAATGGCTGTGAATGTATTGTATATACTGTATGGTGAAAAACATAAAATAAATGGCAACCAGTTACAAAACCTAGGATATACACTTTCCCTTCTACATATATGTACATTTTAACCTAAAATCTTGATGTTGAATTAAGAAAAAGTTAATAGAAATGTTATATGTCAACAACCCATATGCATTCCATGCATGTTAGATTTATTATTCATATAGTTTCACATTTGTATGTCTAAAAGGAATAGTTCACTCCAAAACTAAAATGAATTAATTCATAACATCTTCTTTTGTTTTCCAGTGAAGAAAAAAGTAATACAGGTTTGGAGTAAATGATGACAGAATGTTCATCGTGCCTTTAAAACAGAGGCCTGGAGTAACCAGCTAAACAGACAGTGTCTATCTTTCCGCTTAGACTGAAAAAAGCAAAAAGCAAAACATAAGTACATAACATTCTATAAGACTGCAGAGAAAACATCTTTTTATATGAAATTCTGCAGGTTTATCTCACTAGCTGTCCATTGTCAATCTGAAATGTAGGGGATTGGAGGCATTGCCTGCATAAACCCATCCTAATCTGTCTCTCCCTCCCTCGCTGATCCACAAATGTGCATCTGTTCGCAGCCTCATTTCTCCATCAAAACATACTGTCTTCTGACAACATTGTAATTTGAATGGCACTCTCCTTCACATTTTGCAATGATGGGGAAGTCAGTATGTCTGCTTTGCATGAACATGTCTCATTCGGAAATTATAGCGTCAGTTAGAAACGGACTATAGTGGCAGACCTCTGTCTGCGGGTGTATTTTGGATGATGTTGCATCAGGATGAGGCATGAAGCTTGCATTTTGTATTTGAATGAAAGAATTATAGAGAGATGTTAAAAGGAATAGTTAACCCAAAATTTTTATTCTGTCATTAACTCAAAAGCCATATGACATCTCTGGAACACAAAAGATGAATTTTGTAAATTTAGAAATTCACACAAGTTTGGAACAGCATGAGGGTGAGTATATAATGACAGAACTTTCGTTTTTGGGTGAATTATTCCTTTAACGGTGGCAATGGCAAAAGAAAGTTAAATTTTGGCCTTGATGTTATAAGTGTAGCATTGACTGCTGGTACTAAATGCCTGGGAACAGACATGTGCAGCGGCTCCAGAGGCTCTCAGTCCACTCTGACGCTGCTCTAAAATGGGACCGCACAGATGATGGCAAACAGATGTTGCTCAGATTACCAGTAACACTAAGTGACCTCTCCTCAGCTGCCTTAAACCAGAAAAAAAAAAAAAACACAAACAGGGTTTGTTCCTTTATCTTTTTCTTTCTTTCTTTCTTTCTTTCTTTCTTTCTTTTTAAATCTAGCGCACAGGCCATTTTTTGCTGGCACGCTCAGTGAGAATCAGTCACGTTTGTGGGTCTGTGTCTGCTGGGTGAATGAAATTCTAATGTCACATGGTAGAGGACAAACCGAGCTGTGCTTATGTGGAGAAATGGAGAAATGGGGATGACAGGGATTCCCGGGAATGTAAAAATATTCTCAGAGCCATGTCGGAGCCATAGTATAGCAGTTTTAGTGCATGAACGCCATACACATTGAACTGTGGTGGTCCTGCAGGAGGTATGGGTATGAATCCACTCCATATTGTGACCTGATACCATTTACCTATCTTCTCTTTGTGCTCCATGCGCTCTTTTTTCCTCAGTCAGAAAATTCTAAGGAATGGTGTTTGCGTGCCCCCTTTTATAGCGGACAGCTTCACGCCTAAAAGGGTGTGGCCCAAAACCAATAGTCAATATTAGAATTGCCGTTATTGTAGAGAGGTTTCAACTAGGTCGTGTAGATGGACAACTCCCCATATGCGTCAGCTTAGTGACGCAATGTCTCTTTCCCCTCGTCTCAGGGAACCGAGGTTACATACGTAACTGAGACAATTTTGCTTTTTTTAAAGAAAAGGAGGGAGGGGTAAAATTATTTTTTGTGGTATCAACATTATGTCACAAATGCTGTCTATTGAGTTTAACTTGTATTGAACCCAGAACATTCCTTTAAGCAACGCTTCACAATTATTAGTAGCTTTTAACCAGGGGTTAAATTGGGATATTTTAGTCACATTATTAACCATTCCTTTGGTTGACTACAAAATAATGTAACAATATTCTGCTTCTACACAACCAGAACTGACTGATCTTTGTGAGTGAGAAAAACACAGATTGACCTTCCCTTTTCCACTGCTGTATTCTTTCATGTCTGTTCTGGGTGAAAGAGGAAATCAGTGTTGATAAGGATGATCTCGGGAGTAGAGAAGGACCAGAGCTGTTTGAAAGCTGGCTGTCAGCAGCTGGCTTCAGACAGGTCAGAGACAGACCCAAAGTCTGGTCAGAGATAGCAGGGGCAGGCGCCAGCCAGACGGCCATCCGCAGATGATCACAACAGCAGAAGGAACCTTATCAGCCACCAGTGCAGTGTCCTCGAATGCCTAATCTGGGCAGCAGGGCCCACAGATCCGCTCAGGAGTGAATGAGACTTGAGTCAATGAGTCAATCCACCCTGACAAACTAACACTGTCAACCCTGCTGAAAAGACCAGCTTAGACCAGTAGGAATTGTCATGATGGTCCACACTGGTTTATGCTGGTCTGGTTCTGATTGTTCTCATGAAACTGTGTGAAGCAATGGTTTATGATATAAGTTTATAAAGGCTATATTATACAATTTTAAACAAAAACTAATGGCATTTTCACACTTGGCTCGTTTGGAGCATTTTTGCAGCGTGAAGCATTTACATGTTTCCATTGATCATGGTATAATTATTGGGGCGGATTGCTTGTTTTTATTATTTGGGGGGTTGGGGATATCTCCCTCCCATCCGCCCCCCGGAATCTACGCCCCTGCCTATGATAACTATGAGCATAGCTGATGGATTTTTGGAGAAGAAATCAGCACGTCACTGTAATCCGTAATGAAAATGTTGCTATAGCCTTTTGGCGACTATATTATATATAATTACACGTTCCTGACAGATGTAGGATGGCATTAGCAACTTTTTGACTGATAAAAAACAAGACAGAAAACCATTTAAGAGGCATGGAATAAAAGTAGAGCATCATTTTTCATTGTAACCATTTTTATGTGGCTTCACTTTCTCTACTGTATGTGTGTGTGTTTGTGTGTGCATGAGAGAGAGCGCAAGAGAGAGAGCTCAACAGAATATCTGAAAATTCGACCTTGTCTCTATAACAAAAAACATTTCTACAACAACATTTTTTGCAAACTGAGTTTTGTGTGCCGCTTTCTACGTTTTGCTGCAGTTTCCTGGTAAAATGAACACTACAGCTACAACAACTCTGCGTTTTATTCACTTTCACACAAATGACGGGTACAATGGCTATTTGTGACTTTATAAACACATATTTTTTACTCTATTACTCACACTACTATGTTATGATATCAAAAAACTTTTACTCTAACGCATCATTTGAAAATGATACATTTCAACACTTGTATAACAGACCCACCTACTGTACATTTACACACATATTATGTGATTAACTTCTGCTCTATCTCACCTGATAAGAGTGTTGGACTTTGGACTCGGAAACTGAACCTTGAGCCCAGCCAAGGATGCTCGCAGTGAAAGTGAAAGTGAAGCGAAAGTGTCATAGAAGCAACATGAAATGACATGGTTGTTTCAGTAAATAGGCTTTTCATGTCAAATTTGCTTTTAAAACACAATTGTTTAGGTGTTGGTCTAGAGTAAGGATGTCTGTTTTGTTCACCTCTCATTTACAGTGCATTCAGAACGTTTATTTATTTATTTATTTTTTCACGTTTTGTTATATTGCAGCCTTATGCTAAAATGCTATTTTACTAAAATAACTAAAAAGTTATTTCTTTATTTTTTTCACATCAATCTACACTCCATACCTCATAATGACAAAGCAAAAACTAGATTTTTGATAACTTTGCAAATTTATTAAAAATAAAAAAACTGAAATATTACATTGACATAAGTATTCAGACCCTTAACTCAGTACTTAGTTGAAGCACATTTGGCAGTGATTACAGCCTCAAGTATTTTTGGGTATAATGCGACAAGCTTTGCACACCTGGATTTGGGAATTTTCTGCCATTCTTCTCTGCAGATCCTCTCAAGCTCTGTCAGCTTGGATGGGGACCGTCGGTGGACAGCCATTGTTAGTTCTCTCCAGTGATGTTCGATTGGGTTCAAGTCCGGGTTCTGGCTGGGCCACTCAAGGACATTCACAGAGTTGTCCCTAAGCCACTCTTGTGTTGTTTTGGCTGTGGGATTAGGGTCACCTTCCTGTTGGAAAGTGAACCTTCGGCCCAGTCTGAGTTCCTGAGCGCTTTGGACCAGATTTTCATTAAGGATATCTCTGTATTTTGCTGCGTTCAGCTTTCCTTCAACACTGACAAGTGTCTCAAAGATGATCCAGAGAAATGTGATGCATCCAAGTGTCATAGCAAAGGGTCTGAATACTTATGTCAATGTGCTATTTCAGTTTTTTCTTTTTAATACATTTGAAAATTTATCAAAAATCTGGTTTTTGCTTTGTCATTATGGGGTATGAATAAAACATAATTTAAATCATTTTAGCATAAGGCTACAACATAACAAAATGTGAAGAAAAACAAATTAAGGAGTCTGAATACTTTCTGAATGCACTGTTTTCTTTCTATCTTTTAGGACAATATTGGTTAGGTTCAGGCTAAAGTTTCAGGTTAGGGAGTTACGTTTTATTCATTAAAACATCCATCTAATATTCACCTTGAAAACCTTGTCTGATTGCAATATCATTTAACTCGCTTTTGGCACCCCCATTTGGACATTTCAGTTGTAAACTGCAGCCAAACATGTAATGAAGCACTTAATTTTGGTTTGCAAAAATGTTGCCATTGTCACGTAAATTTTCATGAGATCAGGATGCAAAAAGTTTATTGGTTGATACATTTTTACAGGTTTATCTTCTGAACTGGCATATCAATGGATGAGCTAAATCCTGGAACAGTGCACATACATTCTGAACAAAGAGGGGACAGTTTACTCATGTGTGACTTTCTTTAACACAGTTTTGGTCTATTTTGAAATGTTGCCTTAAAATGAACCGAACCAAGAAGAAAGTGTAATATTGTAACAATTTCTGAACAAATCAAATGAGCTACAAGTCTGAAACGCCCTAAAACTAGAAAACTCAAATGAAAGGACAAACTGAAAATAAAATAGAGATAAAAAACTAAATGAAACATTCAAAAATAATAACCCTGTGGTAGGGTGCCTGATGGGGACACCAGCACACCAAAATCCTATTTTGAGGACCAGCATCCAAACACAAAATATGCTGTTTTTTTTTTTTTTTTTTTAATGAGAGAGAGAGAGAGAGAGAGAGAGAGAGAGAGAGAGAGAGAGAGAGAGAGAAGACACTTTTCATTTACCTGTAAACGGACTATTCTGCATTTTGCCTGCTCTGAGGATTTCATCTTTGGCTAATTTGAGATTTATTATAGCAGTATAAGCTCCTCAAAGATAGACTGAGAATATACATCCTCCCATCCGCAGGGTTTTGGGGTTTGGGCCGCGTGTTCATTTCAGTGCGAATGATAATGGATGTGTAAGTGCACATATGAGAGGATTAGCTAAATCCTGCTTGTGTTGAGCTGTATCTGTAACCTCCATAAAGGTAAGCATCACCCCTGAGGCAGTGTAGATTAGCACTGGGAGTTTATGTTCTACTTCCTTCATCAAAATGCATTACTTACACTGTCACACTGACCCTCACAAATGCACATAATAAGCCCGAACACAAAGTACAAATTGCCTGCATATGATAACTCATTAAAGCTGCAGACATTTATGCTCTATAGAAAACACAATATTACTGAAAGAAATAACAGATCAAACTTGTTTCTTCCCCATAGCTTCACATTTCTGGCCAGTCTCGGCTCTCATTACCACAAGCTCATTTGTTGTACTCAAGCATCTAATGTGAAATCATCCATCTTCACTGCAGAAAGGGGAGATTCTAGGTAGGATAGGGGCTGAAAACCATCTTCTCCCCATTCCTACAGTGTGATTTTTTTTTAGTTCTTTTCCTCACAGGTTTTGCATCACTAAGAGTTCATAAACAATAAATGACTGTGGGACACAAGCAGAACACCTGCCCAGTGATGATCAATGGTTTGAATTTGTCTGACGGCTTTCCTATAGCAGTCATTCCCTGGTTGGAGACTTAGTCTGTTTACATTTCATTAAATAATCACAGACAGGAAAAATGCTATTTAAAGTGGTGGATATCAAGTAGAACCGCATCAGCTAAATGTTAAAGCAGTCCAACATGGCAAGAAATCTAATCTGTTATTTGTAAGGATGGTTGGATTTGTGCTGTTCTGCATAAGATTTAAAACAGAAATATTCACCTTTTGTTTTGCCAATGTGTGAACGGCTTGTAACGCAACTTAAAAAATGAGCCCTTCCCGGACTTCCTAGGTTGCCTATTAAAGCCTGTAGACTGATTTTCATGCGAAGGGAGTGGGTCGTTTTTTTCCGGGAAAATCCAAAGGATGTGCTGTTTATGCGCACTCCCGAGAGCCTTGACTCAGTGCTTCTCTTCTGCTGTTCAATAGCGACAACAAACTGCAACACTAGGTAATGTTATCTTAGAGATGGAATCCAGCAAACGTCCGGTTCCCAGCACAACACCGACTCCTACACAAACTCAGAGTAAGCCAAAAAAAAAAAAAAGAAGCAAAAAAAAAAAACATTTATCTACTGAATCCCATCTGGTTAAGCGGGAACGTGGTCAAGCGAAAACTAGAGTGAACATCGGCAGGGCATTTGATTCCTGGAGGGACCTTCGTTCGGTTTTAGGGTTTTTTTACCCTGAATTGGCGTTCTTTTTATTGGACAGGTAAGCTTACATAACTGCAAAGCATGTGAAATATAGTGCCATAAGGATTAATCTGTGTAATTTTAGCTAACTTGATCTTGCCTGCTAATGCTGACGAATTGCAAGCTACCTTGCTTCGTAACTTTCAAATAATTTTAACGATCTTCTCTTTATACTAAAAGTCATGTATACAGGATAAATGTAAGCAAATACACTAGTTTCTTGATCATATTGCAACATAACAGTGCAGTGCAACAATTAAATTGTCTGGTATGGTTCGGTAGTATGTAGCTGTATGTGTGTATCAGTGTGCTATGTTAGCTGATAAGTAGTTTTAGTTTAGTCTCAAAGTTTGTAGTAAAAAAATCATAACTGTGTAATTTCAATTTTGGTACCTCATCTGTCAGCATGATGCCAGTGAAACACGTTCAGTCTCTTTGTACGTTACGTCATTGTTTTGGATGCTCGCGTCCCTATGGAGTGTGTGCACGAGTGTGAGCATGAGCAACAGGTAGCTGACTGCAGTTCACTTAACGGCCACAGGTGTCATTAATAACAAGGGTTTCTGAATCTTACATACTGCACCTTTAAACAGAACATGGCATTGACATGTTTTTTGTTCAAACAGCCTTGCGGTCAGAAATGTCACTTCATTAGTCATGCACCACAATAGAAAAGTTCTAGACTATGTGCGTCATATTTAAAGGGGCACTAAGTAATTTTTCCCCATCAAAATGTTTCACACCTAAAGAAATGATTAGTAGTTTGTTCAAATATGTTTGTACAGTACATTCATATGAGGACTTCAGTCATATCAATTGCCTAGACAAAGCTGTTTTATTTAAAAAACTTATCTCAAACTCTAAAATTTTCCAAGGAACATTGGCTTGTTTTGTAAACACCATGGGTGCTCCAGAGCTGGTGGGGAGAGCAGAGAGACTTATGTTGTTGTATCAGTTACTAAAACATGTAATTACCAAAATGCTCTAAAATAAATGTAGAGAGCTATCCATTAACATCCTCATTCAACTCTATGGCAGTACTCAGCTGGCGCAGGGCTCTTCAGAAGTACATAAAATGGAGGCTGCCATTTTTGCTCATGGGCGCTCAGTTCTGGGATCTGGTGTCGCATGACTGATCACTCGTCAATATTTTTATTTTTATTTTTTTCAATCTAGACTAGGGTGTCTAGACACAACATTGTCAGAAGTTTGTGGCGGGACAACCTATTTTAAAAATAGTTTAAACAGTCATAATCTTTGCAATTCTGTTTGGTGGTGCTAATAGTACAGAAAGTACACACTTCACCTTTGACTTCCCACTTCACTACACAACTTTTAAACAGATGAACACAGTGCATGTTTCTGCCCGTGTAATGAACTGACAACCTAGCAATGGAAAACCCCTTTTTATAATGGACTTTTATTGATTTCAGTTGATGGGCAATCTGGTATTACAGTCTGGTAGTCGCAGATTTTTAAAGTCATATATTTTTCCCAAACTCACAGGATTCAAGCAATAAGAGAAAATTTATGTCAACCCTACATAGGATAAGTGGTTATAGAAAATGGATGGACGGATGATTGATAATTGAAAGATTATTGGACATTACAAGCATCTCCCAGATCTTGAACAATGGCGACATTTAGTAACACCTTATTACTTTTTCATTCATTAGTCCATATTTGGTCAATAACTGAGTAAATTTGCCTTATCCAAGTAAGATATGGATTCAGCAGATCAACATCCTTGTTGGTCTTAAGAACAACAGTCCTATCAGCCAATCAGATTTTAGGGTAAGGTTAGGGTTAGGTTCAGGGTTAGGCTTGTGGCTGTGGTTGGGGGCTTTAACAAAATTTTTATCAACCTACCATTTCCCTCTTATTTTAGGGGTAGAATATGGTTATGGTAATGGTTAGGATTAGAGTAAGGTATAGGGTTTGACCTCTGGTTTTGTTTGTTTCAGGAGCAACAAAGCATGTTTGTCAAGGAATTCACAGTATGAATGTCTTTTTAGACCCAGTATTAATGAAGCTCTACAATATGTTATTGAGATAGCCCAGTAATGTAAGGGACTGAGCCAGAACAGAACCTCAGGCTAATTTCTCCACAAATGTCATGGTTGGGAAGTGCAGGGTCATTATTCTAGAAGGAGCTTTCATTAGTGTGTGGAGCTCACCCTCTCTCTCTCTCTCTCCTGTTTGTAAACAGCCCATTAGTTCAGAGCGTGTTTAGTGTGATCGTGTTTACTGGCTGGTGCCAGGGCTGCTATTCCTTGGGCGGCGAGAAGGCAGTGACACAAATGGATGAGCAGAGGGAAATTAATGTGCCATTCAGGATGACAGCTTTTGTCTCCCATTGACATGATCAAACAAGCTGGAGGGGAGAGGCGATTTACACAGTCAAAGTGTCAAATAGGAGTGGGATACAAGAAGAGACAGAAGCAGTGTGAAAGAATACATTTGCTTTTAGTGATTTACTTCAATAGTTACCCTAATGAATGTGAAACTGTTGCTATTTTTAAAGGAACTGCTTAAAAAAATGAAAATTCTATCAATACTTACCCTCATGTTGTTCAAAACTCATATGACATAGAACACAAATGGACATGCTAGGCCTCAGTCACCATTCACTTTTTATTGTGCAGGAAAAAACAGCATCAACATCTTTCTAAATGTCTGCTCTTGTGTTCCATGGAAAAAAGTATGTTTGGAAGGACATTTTTCATTTCTGGGTGGTTAATGAACTTACCCCATTGAATCAAAATTGGATTTTTGTAACCTTTAGTTACAGTGTCTAACAGCTTTGAGGCCATTTTTCCCCCCACTCAAATTTAATGTTTCGATACATCAAAACATTTGTCAAGCGATTTCATGAGGTCTTTAAAATGCAATTTGGAATAATATGCCTGCTGTTTACAGTGACATTTGGAGCCATGATCTGGGAAAGAATCATGTTCTGTTTTGTCTATCCTTTCTTAGATACAACACACACATGATCCCAAACACCCAACTATTGTATGATTCAGTGAACTTACTATGTGAGCATGAGATACTTGACTACAAGTGTGTCCTTCCACTTTTTCTCATTATCGTTTTTCTGAGACCATTTTAACCCTCTACTTCTCACATATAAAAGCAAAACAATGGTTTAAAAAAATGTTTGCTGTTTTCGTATCCTCCCTTACCTTCACCAATCCTATTATATTTTACAGCTAAGCATTGCCCTTCAAAAAGAAGAAGAACAACAGCTTTCATCTGACGTGACATCTGGGTTTCAAGTTTTACAAAAATGCTGTGATAGATATTAATAACTCTTTGTTCATGTTGCTGGTGAGCTCCACCTGAGCAGCAGGTGCAGGGCTCTGATAACATCATAACTGAGAGCGCACAGGTGTGAGCAAACAGGAAGGAACAAATACACCAGCAGGTTTTGGATGTCACTCTGGATAGCATTTCTCTGTGTGAGGCTCTCTGAGAGACACTGTCTACAGAGGGTCATAAAACCAAACAGGAAAACTCAGTGAGAGAACACACTCTTCATATACATTTGTTGGAGCCATCTTGAAGTTTTTTACTTCTTTGAATATTTTCAGTATATCATCTCATTTTGTAATTTACTTTCCTGAATGCCTTCCAACTAGAGTGCATACCAGGTCACTCAACTAGAGCTAGAAGTAAGGAAGTGATGTCATGTTTCAGATAGGGTTTCTTTATTTTGGATTACTCTTGTTGTATTGGAATTTTTTTTTTAATGCATCAATCTACAGATAAAGTATGGAAAAGGCACTGAAAGCACATTGTGACTTGATATTTGTATATATTTGTGAATCATGAGCTATTAGGGATGCCCAAAGTCAAATACCTTATTCGGAAAGGCATAAATAATGATGAATAATGAATTCTACCAAAGGATTGACTGTGCGTATTAGAGCTGTAAACGTTTTATTGTGGTACTTTGGTGACAAGTTGGATGTATGTATATAAAATAAACATATTTTGTGATTTAAAAGACTGTATGAGTAACTGTTTGAGCAAATATAAATCACAGATGCTTGACCAGCGCAGCCTGCGTCGGCGCGAAAGCCGATTTGAAACTGGCAGCTTGCAGCGTAACTGGCTGTTGCTGAAACACATATGTGTGATGCTACTCTGCTGGGCACATATGTGTGACACATATGTGTGACGGTACATATGAAAGGGTTAAATAAACATACCTAAAATTACAACACAATGCTAAGTCTGTGAAGCCACTATTACAATAGTGTAAACTTTATGAATGAAAATGCACACGTTGTGATTTCAAGTTCAAATCGGATGTTTCTGAACAATAAGAGCAATTTCTTTCTAAAACAAAGCAAAGGTTGTCACCTGCAAAGAACAAGCACAGACTGTTGCATAGGGCTGCAAAGCTAGAATATCATCACAAAGATTTTGCTGGTGAAATTAAATTAAGCAATATCGTGAATATCTCAATGGTTTTAAGGCACATTTTATTTGGCTACTTAATTTCCTAAAGAGCGCATCATCCAACTTTTATTTATTATTAAATTAAATTAATATCCTACATGGTCTTTGTACACTTCAAAATGTGTGGGGCTCAAGAATGGTTCACTCTTATTGTGAAAGCAAAATGCCATAGGTTTACACATATGCGCAGTTCCAAGCATTTGTTACTACTACAAGTTACTGTACAAATCAAAAAAGCAACACAGTACCACAGAAAATAAGATGGCAGGGCTTCGCCAGATTTGTAGAGAAAAAAAATACTGAAAAACTTTAATTACTACTGCATAGGCTAAAACAAATCTAATCCTCAAAATAATACAGTAACCAATTTTTTATTTATTTATTTATTTATTTATTTTGCTTTTTTTGTTGGTTTGTTTGTTTGTTTGTTTGTTTGTTTGACAATATGGATGATGATGAGAGCAGTTCCAAGTTGACAACACATTTTCAGCTTTATCTGATAAGAAAAATAAATATTATAATTAGCCTTAAAATAATAATAATAATAATAACCATTATTATTATTATTATTATTATTATTATTAAAAGAAGAAATAATTGTATTAATAATACAAGGCATATTTGTTATATGGACACTATAAATTGAAAGAGTCACATTTAAAATAAACTTTTCATTTAGTTTTGATGCACTTTGTTTTTATCGGAATACAGATACAGATAATTTTGCCATTGCAACAGATACAGATACAAATACAGATAATGGCTTTGCTGCACACCCCTATGTGCTATAGTGGGATTTGTAACTAAAACAACTAGTTTTGTTCTATTTTCACTCATACTGGACAAGATAATCTTTCTTTATTTTGTTTTATCTTCTTGTTTTGAAATTTTTGGGAAGTATCAAGCCATAAATAACTTCTGGGAAAGAAATAAAAAAAAACATTGTGACTGGGTATTTGGATACTGGCCAACACGACAGTTATATAAACTTTAAAATGTAGTACTCTATGTGCTATAGTGAGTTATACAGTATATCTAAAACAACTTGTTTTGTTCTATTTCCACTTATTGTGAACTATGTAATTTAACAATCTCAACCCTTTGTGTATGATGGCCACTGTTGGCCTCGACAGTTCTGTTGGGTTTGTATAGTAGTTTATATTGTATTGTGCTGACTGTTAGTTTCCAGGAAGGGCAGTATAGTACTCTGTCTAAAGTCATGAAAGGGCACAGGAGTCCAGTTGGAGAGGGAGGCCAATTCAGAACTTTCACCTTAAATTTATAATGTGTAAATTTGCATTTACTGTATGTGTAATTGCTGCTTTGTTTCAGTCCTTGAAGAAGGTAAATCATAACAATGCTGTATTGGACAGGAAATGGACAGGCCGAAAGGGGAGAAGTGGGTTTGCTGGAATGAAAAAATACAATGTTACAGATGCTTTAAAGGGGTCATGTGATAAGGAATCAGATTTTTCTTGATATTTTGACATATCCGAGATCATTCTACTATAAAAAACATGCTATATATTTCAGAACTCAAAACTTAATCCCCAATGTAATAAAAGCATTTATTGAAACCAAGATGCAAAAACGCCTTGTTCTCTACTTCCACAACTACCCTACATCACTAGGGGGCCCATTAATTCATGACCATCTCTACAGTGAAAAAAACATCAATGCCTACTTTAATTCATTACATCCTTGGCCCCGCCCACTGGCACTCATAAACAGAGAGAGAGAGAGAGCAGGACAGACATGCTTTGTGTGGCCTAACTATTCCTGAAAACCAAAGGAGATCTATCTGGACTGTTTTTAATTATTTTGTATATAAACATGGACTAGACAGATGTCTTTGACCACTGTCGCTTTTTACTCTTTTGCCGTGTGACCAAAGCAGTGTGATTACACTAGGCTGGGCTCAGACGCGTACGATCAAACTGGTGTGATCTGCATTCGTACTGCTGTTTACCAGCAAAAGAGGGACTAAAGCGATTGTCATAATGAACCAGCTGCTCAAATAGTCTTTTCAACATCACAATATCTTTATTTTTATATTACAAACATTCAGATACAAAATAAAAATTTTAAGCCATTACCGTAGGAGAACATTGTTTTGATGCAGCAATGCGGCCATGTTTTCTGACTAGTCAGGCCACTCGAGCCTTCTCCCATTCCATCCATCACTCATTTTAACCACTTCCAGTGCTGGGAAAGAGGAAGAGCTAGGCTTTTAGAACCTTCTATGCTTCTATTACAAACTCACAATCCCATGTTGCACTGTATGTAAACAATATGGCGGCGTGCATAGCCAGCAAGCGCATTCACGATCGCATCTTATCTATCGTAATCAATCGTTATAAACATCTAGAAACCACATTATATGTTTGATAATATGTAATCTGTCCTTCAGTACACCTGCTGTGATATAGTATTATCTGTCCTTCAGTGCATCTGCTGTGAAGTGTAAGTTAAGATTATAATTATTATTTTTTTAATTACAGTGCGCATTAAAGAACTCATGCTTGGGGGTCCGTCAGTACAGGAGAAACTCTCCTGTGAAAAGGTTAAAAGAAGTGGTGTCAAGTTACAACTCTGAAAAGGAGACGCAATTCTCTGTCATTTAGCTGCTGTTTTGAGCACAAATGCATCCTCGACGCATTCTCATGCCCATCTGTGCCATTTTATATTGTTTGTGTATGTAAACATGCACTAGATGGATGTCTTTGACTATTGATGCTCAGCTGATCATAAAGTCTACCAATACAATTCAGACACGTATCAGACCAGTTCTATTTTAGTTCTCCATTTATTCATTGCTTTAGCTGCCTTTCCATTGCATGGATGCAAGCTGCACATAATACCCTCCTCTATCCCCAGCTCCACACTTTGTATGGCAGCTTTTCCTTTAGTTTTCTCTACATCTGTCTTGTTGTTCTGTGCTCTACAGTTGTTTGTTGGTTCAGAATTCCTATAGTCAATGTGTTATTCCACATTGTTCCTGATTTACCAACTTGATATAAAGTATTTGAAGTTCTATTAAGTGTCCATTTAATCTATTATGCAAATGAGCAATTATACCTTGTTGCACTGTCAGAAATAATAATAATAATACAAAAAATGGTACAATGTTGTAGTAATTCTGCTGGATCTATTCTGTTATCCCTGGATTTTTTTATTTTATTTTTTTGTATCTGCTGCACTTCCTGCTCTGTCCATACATGGCTGCATAATAGGTGGAGTGTTTGCCCAGAACAGAATCTACTGCCAACACCAACAGATTGCTTCAATTGTCTTGAAGTGAATAAAGTATTCATTCAAAGTATTCAAGTATGTGTATAAGTGGTTATGACTGAATTATAGGTATATTATTAACAAAAGCATGACAAATCCATCAAAATAAATAGACATACATTGTCCCAGGCAACCGATTTCATACATAGCTAGTTTATTTTCTATGAAGATGAACAGTTCACTAATGTTTAAACACCATTTGTATGATTCTCAGAGAAAAATAGCTCTCAGTTTCTGATTGCAAATCATGTTAAGCGGTTAAATTAAGCTGCTTGTTCATTTTTTTACATAAAGCAGGAGGTTACTGCACATGAAAATACTGTAAAGGCAGTTATGCATTGGCACAGTGTGAAACATGAAGCATAAATAATGTTCATATAAATAAATTTCTTTAAGCTCACGAACAAATTCACATTTGTTTGCATCAGACAGATTACACCGTTTGTAATCTAATAGCAAATAACTGTCTCCTGTTCAGTTTTGAAAGCACACAATATTTGTTTTTCTCTTCCTCTCAATGGATCTTCATGAATTCAAATTGAATGATTGAATTTTATGCTGGTGAACATGTGTTTCATTTGCTCATTTCATCTCAGTATCTTTGAGCTTCCTGGACAAATCTGTAAATAGTAAAATGCATAGCTGTCTGATAGAGTAAATGTTTTATAGATTTTAGATCTATAGATCTATTGCTCATCACAGCTGTTTACAGAAAATCACTCCTCTGTATGTGAAATTGAGGTAAACAGTGTGTCCACGTGAGTGAGAGCTGATCATGAACCTCTGCTACACCATCAAGTGGAGAGGAAAAGTACAGCATTGGCCATCACTTTAAGCTTAATGTTTGAAAAATGTGTAACTGTGCAGAAATCCCTGCAAGAATTATATGACTTCATTAGTTAAGCTAGTTTATGCTGTCACCTTAACTGAGAATATCATTATTGTTATGACAGATAAATACTGCTCTGATTATATGTATATACTCACTGAGCACTTTATTAGGAACACCCGTACACCTACTTATTCATGCAATTATCAAATCAGCCAATTGTGTGGCAGCACTGCAATGCATAAAATCATGTAGATGCTGCTCAGGACCTTCAATTAATGTTCACATCAACCATCAGAATGGGGAACAAATGTGATCTCACTGATTTAGATCGTGGCATGATTGTTGGTGCTAGACGGGCTGGTTTGAGTATTTCTGCAACTGCTGATCTCCTGGGATTTTCACACACAACAGTCTCTAGAGTTTACCCAGAATGGTGCCAAAAACAAAAAGGATACAGTGAGCGGCAGTTCTGCGGAATGAAATGCCTTGTTGATGAGAGAGGTCAGTGGAGATTGGCCAGACTGTTTCGAGCTGACAGAAAGGCTTCGGTAACTCAGATAACCACTCTGTACAATTGTAGTGAGCAGAATAGCATCTCAGAATGCACAACACATCGAAACTTGAGGTGGATGGGCTACAAAAGCAGAAGACCACATCGGGCACTTTATTAGGACCATAGTGTTCCAAATAACGTGCTCAGTGAGTGTAAATACCAGGGCTAGTTGTCAAACTTTTTACGCCAGTATATATTTTTCTGGATAGGGTCAACTCAATTTCTGCATAGTCACATACCTTACAGTCTTGACCTTACCTTGCCATTGAAAATGTGACAGCCTAAATTTCATGCTAAAATACTTTGTCCTAAGAACAAATTTAAACCTTTCGGTAAAAATCTGCCCTTATAACATAGTTGGTCCTTGCCTGAATGTATGTCATTCTGGTTTGATTATGTTTGCTTGTTTACCCAAGAGCTATAACAAAAGTATGATGAAGTTACAAAATTTACTTTGAAGGATCCTATACACTTCACGTCTCCAACTGGTTGGATGAACAGCCTAACTTGTGTTAATGTTGCTATGCCAGGCTGGTTGGGGTGCTCAAACAGACAGAGGAATGATTTGATAGCACTACAGAGCCATTGTGTTACACTTTTCTGGGAAATCTACCCACAAATGGATTACTTATAGTTTTCTCTGCATATAAGCTGGGATGGGAGAAAGTGTTTGACTTTGTGACTGTTTTAATGATATAAAGCCCCTTATGAAGCTGTCATTTAAATAATGGTTTTATATGTGAGATGCTGATAGATCATGGCATTTTTAACACTGAATATACAGTAGTTCACAAAATAAATTACAAATAAAACAAATCATTACATATTGGCAGTTTTTGCCAAAGAGTTGTGTAATTAGCACTTTACATAAATACTGTGATTTTTGGAAGTCAATTAATCTTCTATTTGCAAATTGTTTTTGATAATTGTCGAGTTTGTCTACTTAATGAGCTTTGTTTATTTAGTATTATTTGTACAATTTAGTATTATTTGTACAATGCTGCAACAATTTTGTCCTGTGTCTACCTTGTTGTGTTCTGTTGAAAAGTAGTTAGATGGGCTTAAATTATTAAATATATGCTTACATTGTTTGTTCCCCACCAATTTCTTTCTTTTCAACTGTTCCAATCCTCCCACAAAATAATGTTTGAAAAGCAAATGCGCATTCCTTCTGTAGAGATACCAAGGTCACTGTTGGAATTTTAATGAAGTTATTTCTCCTTTTAATCTAGCAAAAGTCTTCCATGACAACAGTACAGTTTCTATGGTGTGAAAATGCACTCTGACATTAAAATAAAGTGAAAATATAAAAAAAATAAAATAAAAAAAACACCCACGGCTAGTACATGAGCACCCCAGTGTAACCAAAAACATACATTGTGGAGGGAAGATAGTGCACTCCGTTCAACCCATGAACCTGAAATCTGTGTTAGGATTAATGATACAGGAGACAAAAGAGAGGGTGGGGATTGGGGGAAGGGAAACCTAATGGACCATAGAGATGTTTGAGCATCTTATCAGTGGTGTCCCTGACTGGAGCCTGTCTACAGCTGCTTGTATGGGGCATCAGTAATGTGAGTATTTGGGTGAGCGCCCCCCATGTAAACAAACAAAGGAATGGAGCTCTTTTAGCAGTCACAACATGGCCTGTTCTAACACTTTATCACTGCATTGACTTGGTCTGGCTACACCTATCTCACCCAGCTTTGCCATAACAAAATACAGCCTCCCTGTGGTTAAAGGGATAGTTCACTTAAAAATGAAAATTCTATCATTATTTACTCAAAATCATGTCGTTCCAAACCTGTATAATTGGCTTACTTCTGCAGAACACCAATGAAGATAGTTCTAGCTGCTTTCTTCAATATAATGTAAGTTTAAGGGACCAGGGGTGGTTATACTCCTAATAGGGAAAGCATTATAAAAGTAGTCCTAGCGACTAGTGTACTTCTATCTAAGCCCTCTGAAGCCATATGATAGCTTTGTGGAGGAACAAACTGAAATTTAAAGGAATATCTCGGGTTCAATCAAGTTAAGCTCAGTTGACAGCATTTGTGGCATAATGTTGATTACCACAAAAAAATAAGTTTGACTTGCACCTCCTTTTCTTTAAAAAAAGCAAAAATCTGGGTTCCAGTGAGACACTTACAATGGAAGTGAATGGGGCCAATCAATAAACGTTAAAATACTTACAAAAGAAAACGAAGGGCCAGTCAAAATAAACGTTTGTGATAGCTAATCAATATAATGCCACAAATGCTGTCAATTGAGCTTAACTTGTATTGAACGTGAAATATTCCTCTTATTCATTTTCATTTTTGAGTGAAATATCTCTTTAACTTTTGCAGAAAGAAGGACTGATGCTGAGATTTTCAGGTGTGCAGAAAATCTCTTTGTGATATCTTTATGAAGACTAGCTGAGGCATAATTACTACATAAAAGCCTGCTGCACTTATGCTTGTTTTGTTGTACTTGCAAATAACCTTCTGTTTAGAATGGAGTGTTGAGGTTTATGTTAACACTTTTTTTTTTTTTTTTTGGTTTGTTTTGTTTTCGTCTCCCTATTCTCACATTATGAAGGTGGAGCGTGTCCCAGCCGTGATGAAGGTTGGAGGCCGTGTGTCTCTTGATATCACTTCCAGATGCTGGCTAGACTCTGCGGAGCCAGAGCCGTGGTGCAGGGCTTGGGTTTAGTTGTCTTTTCCTCCAGGTGTGATGCCTCATGCTGATTCCTCCACATGTTCTGCCGGCCTTATCCAAACATAGCAGGCCAGGGACAGCGCCCTCTCCTCACCTTCCTCTCCAGCCCACCCACAGTAGCGCTGCCTGTTCTATCACATCCGTGGCAGTCAGCAGGCCATTTGTCCCTGCCAGTGTTGGGAGGTGATTGACTAAATGTAGTGATGCTACAAATGTTACTATTTTCAGCTGCTTTAAAAATAGTGTAGCTTTTACTGTAATGAGCTACTTTTGCTTACTAGCTTACTATTTTTTAAATAATTGCTTTATTGTAGTTTACTACTTTCAATTATGAGTCTTGTAGCTTGTGAAACAGTTTCAAAGTTGCTTCCCTGACACTGACTGTCCCTACCTGTCATCAGAATCACCCTGCAGACTGCCAATTCATCACCTCCAGAGCACCTCCGACATGAAAAGAAAAGCCTTTTTGAGTGGCTTTGTTATGCATTCATTCCCCCTTGTGGCCTCTCCTCAGACCACCACCTCTGTTCTCATCTGTAGTAGCAGTGTTTTGTTTGCTCTGCTTGCAGGTCACCAGAGCTATAGGCCTGTCAAGTATATTATTACTCTTGTAATGTGAGTCAGGTCAACACAGCTTCAGGCACATTAAAGCTGTCATGTTTTCAGGTTGGTGGTATTTAGGACAATGGCCTAGTAGGTAATGTCTAAAGGATTAGAAAAAGAAAAACAAAAAGAGAATGGAAAATAAAGCCAAACTTGTTGTGTGTCTACTCATACGGCTTGCCAACGTGTGTTGTCGCTGAAAGTATGGTCACATGTCTAGTTAATAAAGCAACTTGGCAAAAGCACACAATCTCACAATAATGGCATTGTGTTTATTCAGATGACCTGACAAAGCTCTCTGTATGGGAGACCAAACATGGTGAATAATGTTTTTTAATATATTTAAACATTGCATTTATATAATATTTCAGAATCAATTTGAGAATTCGATTTTGTAGTGTTGCAGTTTTTATATCATTACTATGCTGAGTAATTATACTCATATAATTATAGTACTATCAGGATTATGTAATGCATAGGGATGTTGAATTAAGACGTTAATTAAATGTGATTAATTTTATGAAAGATAACTAACGCCCCGACCCAAATGTAAATTCCTTAATAAGGAATGTTCCTACCATCTGAGCTATTCAATCTTGTTGTTTTTGTGAATTTGTGGGAGTAGCGGGCAGTTAGAGCTCCTGCTGTACAGGCGATGCACCTTGTCAATCCAGTGACATCAACAGGCAGCTCAGCCTTGCAGAGATAACGCGACTGCTTGACTGAGCACAACAGGATGCAGGAGTCTCGAGACACGTTTTTCAAAGTTTCAAACTACATTGTCCTAAAAACACAGCGCATATAACCGGAGACACTCAAAAGTAGTGAGATGTGATGCAACCAAAGTGAGACCCTCAAAAAACATCCGTCTAAAGGCATGAGTGCATAGGCCAGCGAGACAGAATTAGGTCAATAATGGGGTTATGTTAAATGGGCCTTATTCATTAAACATGAGCAGAACAAATTTGTGTGTAAATGCATGCTTACGTAAATTGTACCATTGACTTGAATGGGACAATTTCATATGTTTTACTAATTTTAAAGCCACTTTTTGTATTGACTAAATGCTTTGCTTCTCTGCTACCACAATATATGTAAATTAATAGTGTATCTGAATATATCTGCAATCTAATATTTAATATATAATATACTTATAATTTTTTTAATTGTTATGTATCCGGTCATGCTCGACCCGCTCCGAGCGGCATTCAAACCGGCGTCTCCGGCATGGGCGCTAACAAGGAGGCTAAAGGCTACAGCCTCATCAGTCGCTAATGCGCTTTTTGAGGCCAGGGGAGTGAGGTTTACACACTGCACAGCTACCCACCAGCTGGCAACCATTACAGTTATATACTAAATGAAATTTCTTTAAGGGCCTTTCTCAGTAAATATTGATATGTGATTAATTGCGATTAATTAATCGTTAAATGTTTAATCGATTGACAGCGCTAGTAATGCAAACACACATGTGCATAATATGCAATTGGTTCGATTATAAATTATAAAACGTATAGTTACAAAATCTAAATTCTGATTTGATGAGCCACTTTCAAAGTCGTTTGTCTTTATTAATGCACCACGCACAGATGTTGCTTAATACAAATAGGCTTATGGACTACATTACTTGACACACGAACCGCTTATTCTGATTATTTTATTTTTTGATAAAAAAATCTCCCCAATTTGGAATGCCCAATTTCCGATGCGCTTTAAGTCCTTGTGGTGGCTTAGTGACTCACCTCAATCCAGGTGGCAGATGATGAATCTCAGTTGCCTCCAAATCTGAGACCGTCAACCCGCGCATCTTATCACGTTTCTTGTTGAGCGTGTTACCGTGGAGACATAGCACCTGTGGAGGCATCCACACAAAACTCACCATGCACCCCACCGAGAGCGAGAACCACATTATAGCGACCACGAGGAGGTTACTCTACCCTCCCTAGCAACCGGGCCAATTTGGCTGCTTAGAAGATCTGGCTGGATTCACTCAGCACGTACTTATTCTAATTATTGATATCAATAAATAAACGTAACTATTTATTACATTGAGTGTATCACGGCATGAGCATGACCATAATTTTAAGATCCTGTGTTAAGTTTAAAAAAGTTCAACTTTTAAAGTGCTCCTCGAGACTTTTTAAACAGATTTTTAAAAGCAAGAACAATCCTGTGTGAACGGCCCCTTAATCATGGTAAACACACACATCACTGTAACACACAGCTTTTTTTTTTTACTTATTTAATTTATTATTTTTTTTTAATATACATTGACTGAGCACTTTATTAGTAACACCTGTTCAAAATGTGATCTCAGTGATTTGGAGTGTGGCATGATTGTTGGTGCTAGACGGGCTGGTTTGAGTATTTCTGTAACTGCTGATCTCCTGGGATTTTCACACACAACAGTCTCTAGAGATTACTCCAAATGGTGCCAAAACAATAAATAAAAAACATCCAGTGAGCGGCAGTTCTGTGGACAGAAACGCCTTTTAATGAGAGGTCAACGGAGAATGCCCAGACTGGCTCAAGCTGACAGAAAGGCTACGGTAACTCAGATAACTCACTCTGTACAATTGTAGTGAGCAGAATAGCATCTCAGAATGCACAACACGTCGAAAATTGAGGCGGATGGTTACAACAGCAGAAGACCACGTCGGGATCTTTGTTTGGACCAAAGTTTCCCTAATGAAATGTTGAAAGTGAGTGCATATTACATTTGTATGTAAAGCCTGATCTGATGTCAAAACAGGCCATAAACAGACCAACTATTAAAATAAATGAAATACCTTTTTAATTTGACTTGACCTCATTGTTCATGTCTTCATCCAATGTCATGCTTACGAGGACAAAAGCAAATATTAAAGTTGGTATTAAAATTTGTCTATATTCATTATTATTTTAGCAGCAATTCTGGATGACTTTTGTACGAGTATCTCTGTAGACCACAGCAATTCCTGACTGCTAGAGAAACATCTTCCATTTCAACTTAAGCATTTCAGTGTTCTCTTCCAACTTTTTGCATATGTTAATAATTCAGTCTGAATGAAGAAAAGGAGCCATGACTATTGGGAAAATGGGCTAGAGATAATTATATGTGAATAGATAGATCCCACTCTAAGTAAATGTTATTGTTCACAGCCCTCTGCAAACGGGGGGGCGGGGGGGCAAGAGATTACATTAAGAACTATCAGATGGTGGCAGAGAGGAGGCAAGCTTATTGAATCAGAGACACATACTGACACTAGTGTGTTCTCTATGTATGAACACCAACTAAAACCTTGAAATCATTGTCATTCACTGCTACAAACTAACATTATGTGTTCAGAGCTGGATCCTTACGCAAAAAAAAAACAAAAAAAAAGGAATCTGGTCCCTTTAGAGGGCCCCGTTGCTGGTATTAATTTCTGGTGCCTATTGGCTTGCATTTCCTGGCACTCCCTGACACGTTTTTGTGAAGTAGTGTTACTGGAAAGCTGGCAAGCAAAATCTGGAGTTGATGATCATTTCTGCCCAGATCTGCCAGCATCTGTACCAGATCCTACAGGAGATTTGGGCTGCTGCATCTCTGAGTGGACAAAATGACAGCAAGAAACATTCACAATAGGTGATCACAATGGGTAATACCTTTACCAGAGCACGCCATGTTTATTTCAAAATTGCTCCTTGAAAAAAAAAAAAAAAAAAAAATGAATATATTGTCATCATGTTCTTACCCTCGTGTCTGTTTGACTTTCCTTTTTCTGTGGAACACAAAAGAAGTTATATAGCACCAGCAGAATGTCTATCCGATGAAAGTGGATGGGAACCAGGGACAGATAATGAAAGAAACAGATTTGATGTCATCATGAGCTGAACAACCCATAATTATCCACCATTCCCCAATATACATCCAATATATAAACATTAATTTATGCCTAGTATATTATCATTTGTCATTTCTCTGATCTCCTCTCTTATCAGCACTTTGTATTCCTACTGTATATTAAGTTTTTGTTATTCTTTCTAATGTGTTTCTATTTAGGCAAATAAATGTAGGAAAAATGAATTATGATCACTCAGGCTATACATCACAATACTGCTCTCCCATGACCCACAGTGCTTCCAATAGCAATCATTGTAAGGCGGCGGGACAAGCAGAATGTCTGCTGTTACCTCTGGTATAAAGTTCACATAGCATGCAATTTGGAAATTCCTGTGGTTTGGAAAGCCACAGTTTTAAGGCATTAAGGAAATGTTACTTCTAAATCAAAATGAGGAAATCTTGATGGCAAGAGATTTTTAGCCCATCAATAGGGACTTTATGACTAAGTCTCTGATGAGTCGGAAAGTTTGCAGTGAAAAAATAATTAAATGCAGGCTTACACAAATTGTTTTGCAATGTTTGATCTATTATACAGTACATTAATCTAATGTCAGTTAAATTTGCAACATAGTGAACTTATGTATCCATCCTAGAGGGTTTGTATTTTTTTTAAAGATAATGAGATTTTTGCATACATATTATGAATAATTTACCCATATAAAAGTAGATATACATAGGTAATATTATTTGCCTTGTTATGAAGGACTCAGTTGTGAAGACAAGGAAAGACAACATATTGGTTTTCCTGTCAAATAATTGAAAATCTGAAAACTGAAAAGCGTTTACAAAGTTAGTAATTTCGTTCACGTTTACACTGCGATGGTTAGTCTCTTTTGGAGTAACCAAGCCCTCTTCTGGAGTAACCACGCCCCCATTTGGAGGTCTCCGGCCTGCAGCTATACCTACTTGAACAGCAGGGGCTAATTGCTGATGCTCACCAACCAAAAACTTAACATCCTTTGTGAAGGTGACCCAGAATTTCTAAGAACCACTCAGCCGCCTGTTTCCAGGGGTGCTACTGTATATTACCTCAGCTCAGCCTGTATGATTCCCCTATACACCGTCCAAGAGCACCACCTCTTATTTGTCACAGCTGCCCCAGGTGTACATTAACCGCACACTTAGGGTGCTTTTACACTTGGTTTGATTGTTTGGTCCAAACCCAAGTTCATTTCCTCCCCCCTCCCCCCTGCCTCCGCTTCACATCATATTATTTGGGTCCGAACTGTGGTACGATTGCGTCATCAACGTGAGTACAAGTGACATTGACAGTGTAAGCAACAGTGTAACAAGGTAACAACACAAGAAGACATCAGCTTCACTGTGTTATTAAAGTATTCATCTCTTTGGATTCACCACCAAAACTTGCCATGCACGGAACGACACTTGTGTTTGTCTACCACACTTAGCATTTGTCTGCCCCGAGTTTGCGGATGCGTTCCAAGAGATGTGAAGAATGTGAGCTGCTCTCTGAAGGTGATTTATTTGGAGACCAGCAGGTATGAGAAATGCATTATATCATAATAATTGTGATCAGGAGCCTGCAAAGACCCAAATTGTATGTCATCAATAGAGGTTCACTTCCGCTATTTAGGATGATTGCATTCATATCTGCAGCGAACCGTACCAGAGTTCACATGAACCGTACCCCAGACCACCTTTTCAAGCGGACTCGGATGCGGTTTGCAGGTGTGCACCCGAGTTCGGAAAACAGTGTTCACATCATCCAAATGAACCGAACTTTGACATCAAAAGGAACCCGGGTGAGCACTAAAAGTGCTAGTGTGAAAGCACCCTTTTATCTACTATCAGAAGCTGGGGCCTTTGCTCTTTTTACAGTCATACATTAGAAAAATGTATGTGGTTCTCAACAATTTGTGCTTCAGGTCCTAGATTGTATGTTGAGCATCAAGAGGCGACTCAACACAGTTCCAAACTTGTAAACTTAAGTGTAGTCTGGGTTGTATTGTATTTTACCTGGCATAGTTTGATTCATGGTTTTCAAGGATGAGGGCATCTCAAGACATGTGCCATTTTCTGACTAGCTTCTACCAAGTGACAAATTAATTTGCACCAAAATACAAAACAAATTTGACAGGACATCAACAACAAAAGATATGGGAAGCCCTTTCTCCCCCCTTTCAAAAGTTGATAAGCCTATTTATTTTTGCATTGTTTTTTCCTGTTGTCCGTGAACCTATCTGAACCAAACTGCAACTATTGAACTGCGACCCAGTTGAGAACCACTGCACTAAATGAAATTTAAAAGTACTGCAACATGATGCATCAATTCAAACATGTAATTCATCATAATCCTGTAGAGCTTGTTTGGACACCAAGCTAACATCACAAGAAATGAGATTCTTCACACTTAGAAGGTGGAGGCAGAATTTTCAACACTGCCAAATCTAAACCACATGCATTCTAATTGCTTTCGCATTCAATTAGATAAGGGCCCTCAAAGGTTTCAATAAGGAGGTGACCGCCTCCCGGAAGTTTTAAAGATACAATGTTAGTAGGATGGCATGTGTGTAAGGGAGGGAAGAGTGCGCTGCAGGTCAGTGATGCTGGAGAAGGATGCAGTGCCGGCACACATGGCTCAGGGACTGAGGGACTCAGACAGATGGCACATGGTGGGTGACAAACAATTAACAAACCTACAAGAATAGCAAGTGTGACGCTGCTCACGGATGCACCAGAGAAAGAGAGAACGTATCTGAAGATACGTAGATATGTATCTGAAGACAAAATGAGAGCTGCTGTTATGTTATCAGAATGTTTTTTATCATCATTTCACACATTTGGGACCTTTCTAATATGCAGTTCAATTTCATGTACATCATATGTCTTAAAATATTATATAAAAATACATTATATAATATATAAAATATTCAACTCCAAAAAGATGGAAATTATTTGCTTTTTTCTTTACTGAAAGTTTATCACAATATCACAATTAGAGTAAGTGAACATAGGATTGAATTTTAAATAGATTCGCTCCTTTGGTTTGAGCGGATGTTGAAGGATGTTCAAACATGAAAAACTTTTCTTTCTTTCTTTCTACAATCACAATATTTCAAACAAACCATGTTTTGTTGGGAATATTAATTTAACTTGTATTTATTTATATATTTTTTTTAATTTATTTATTATTTTTTATTTATGTCCTTAATTACACTTTAAGTGGATCTTATCCATCCTGTTAGGATAATATCCCTTTAAATAACAAAAGTCAGCCTTAATGATCCTACAGGAAGTGATATTATTTTGGAGTAACAACAGCACCAACATCAGAAAGTATTAGCAATGTATTTTATGAATTCTTTTATGAGTTTATTTTATAATTTTTTTTTTTTTTTATTAGTTGGTTTGTCTCACTCTAAACCCTTCCCAACGTTTTGATAAAATTACAGAAACAGGTATGATATTATCAAAAGTATAATCAAAATTACCTTAAAGTTGCCATCCTCATGTTAACTAACTGTCAGCTCACTGAGTAATGGCCAACTTTAGCACTTTATTTCCATTCTGTTAAAGTCCTTGCCATTGTGTAACAAGTTCTAATTAATAAAGTTAAACCAAAGTCACTCAGCAGCCATGTTTGTAACGACTTTGGACAGCTATTTTCTATATGGATACAAGTACAGCTCCAATTTACTTGAATGGGAAAAGACAGTAATCTGCAAAACGGTTGATTATAAACGATTAAGATAAAATAAATAGAAACCAATTGCATTAATTGTATTGTAACAACAATAACCAAAACACTTTAAGGCCGGTCCAGCTAATGTGCATTCACATTCTCAAGTAAACTTACAGGCGATGTCACTATCAAAAAGGTGCTTGGCTCTTTTAAATTTAAGGCGGGACTTCTATTCCTACAATATTCAGGGTTACGATTTCTCCCATTCTTAACCATTCTTAAGTATATATATATATACAAGGTTGGGAGGGTTACTTTTGAAATGTATTCCGCTACAGATTACAGAATACATGCTATAAAATGTAATTTGTAACGTATTCCGTTAGATTACTCAAGGTCAGTAACGTATTCTAAATACTTTGGATTACTTCTTCAGCACTGGTAGATTTTTTCACTTGTTTTGACTATAAAAACTCTGCCAGTACATTAAGACAAAATACACGTTAAAAATACATTCTCTGAAAAACCTAAATATATTATGCAGTGTTGTTTCTAAAACAAGATCAATCAAATTGATCTTGTTTTAAGGATTTTTAGTATTTTTACAGGAAAACAATACAAAAATTATCAAGAATACGATTTTTGCCCTAATATCAAAGGTCTTACTAGAAAAAAAAGAAATTATGATCCAACGTGAATTTTCTTGATAAAAAATATGATCGTGCCTGGTAACATGTGCATGTAAAATGGCTAGAAATGGCATTTTAGCTTAGTGTAAAGCTGACAATTTACACAAGGTTTATTTCTATTTCTTCTGCTCCAAACTTACTTCAAACTTACTTCTCTGTCTGCTCGTATGAATGTAACACATCGTAAGAAAGTGTTTCACCGCTGTTCAAATGCACTTTGGATCACATCATTTATATGTATAAATGTTTTCAGTCTGAAAGGACTAAATATTAAATGAAACAAATGACAATAAAATGCAATGTAATCTCTTCAGTAATCAAAATACTTTTTGAATGTAACTGTATTGTAATTACCAATGATTTAAATTGTAACTGTAGTGGAATACAGTTACTTATATTTTGTATTTTAAATACGTAATCCTGTTACATGTATACCGTTATTCCCCAACCCTGTATATAATTTATATACTGTATATTTTAAATGTATTCAACCACATTTCTTTACATGTCTTAATGAAAATACACACATACTGTAAATCAGCACAGACAGATATGCAGATACATAGACAGATGCAATCCAATGAAATTATTAACATTTTTACAGAATTTGTGTCTATATACACAGTATTAATATCACAAAAATGGTTTTATATCATAATCTTGGTTCATAATCTTGGTTCAGGCCTCATGGTGTCAATGTTTGTAAAAAATGGTCTGGCTTATGTGGGCAAGACATAGAGATCCTTGAACACAAGAATTGTCAACACAGCCCAGTAGCTATACATTTTAAGGAAGCAAAACATCATGTGTCTTTGTTAAGGTATATAGGGGCTGAACAAGTCAGAATCCCAAGGAGAGGAAGAGACATGAACAACCTACTACTTAAGAGGGAGACTTATAATATTTATTTTTAACAAACATTGACCCCAAAAGCCCTAATCCAAGATTATGATATAAAACCATTTTTGTGATTTTAATACTGTGTATATAGACAAAAAAAAAATACTGTAATTTTATTTTTTTTATTTTGTTTATGATTTCTTTGGATTGCATCTGTCTATGCATCTGCGTATCCATCTGTGCTGATGTGTGAATTTACATTAAGGCATGTAAAGAAATGTGGTTGGATACATTTACAATATATATATATATATATATATATATATATATATATATATATATATATATATATATATTATTATTATTATTATTATTATTATTATTATTATTTTGTGTTTCTAAAAAAATTTGTACAAAATCAAAAAGATGATTAGTTTGACCTGACGAAGACCTAATTTGGGTCAAAACATTGTCAATACATTGGAATGGTTTGCAGTGTGCCAGTGTCTTCTCGTTTTTCTTTAAATGAATAGGTCACCCAAAAATTATAATTCTCTCATCATTTACTCACCCTTATGCTGTCTCAAACTCATAGGACATTCTTTCTTCTGTGGAACACAAACAAAGATATTCTGAGCCTGTCTGAGCTTGACCAGAGCATATTCCTGAATGTCTGGTGTATATGCTTTTATAGAATAGTTCCTTAAATTACTACACAAGTATATGTGTAGAGCTCAAAAGGTACTGCATAATAGGAATGACCCATTTGATGTTTTTTCAATGTTAAAATTGTTGCCACTCAGTGTGCACCCTCATCAACTATGAATCATCAACAACATCCTACGATATGTAATTGACTTGATCATAGTATCTCTCAAAGCGATAACAGAAATAAATATGTAATTAGTAATCAGCATTTTTCTCATTTGCTTCCCTTTTCCTCAAGTGTCCCAGTAGCTTCTCAAGTGTTCCCCAGAATGCATTACAGAAGATAACATGTTTCACTGCTCAGTGTTTTTGCCTGTTTTCACACATACAAGGTGCAGCATGTTCTTCAATCTGCCCAGCTGAAAACTGTCCTCATTAACATAATACCTGACACTTCTTTAAATGGGCTGTACTTTGTCAGTGAATTGCTCTCATCTATATGAGCTAGTATAGGGTTTCTCTACTTATGCATCTGTTCTGAATGGGTCATAGACAGCAGGTGAGAAAACAATGCTAAAAGCAAATAATCAATTGCAACTAACCATAGTTATGATAGCAAAATAAGTAGACTTATCAACTTTGAAACAGAGGTGGAAATGCTTTACATATCTTTTGTTGTTGACAAAAGGCAGTGCATCCAATCAAACTGCTGTAATTTAGCACAAATTAACCTATCACTTGTTAATTTGGCTAATACCAATACAAAATGTAGCCCAGTGTTTGATCCATGAATTAGGCTGGTAAATCATAACTTTGTTGTTGTTTATTAATTTACAAAATTGCATATTCATGAGTTTTCTTATTCAACCTTTGTCATGGTAATCATTTTTGTATATTTTTGGGCTTGGGCTTACGCAGTTCATGGTAATTTGAATACATTTTTAAAGAATATTTGATTTTAGGGAGTGGACACTTTCGGAACTGTGTTAGTGCCTGCAGTACATCCGTTTGAGAAGCGCTGATCTAGTACATTGAACTGGTCTGAAGCCGGGCATGTTATAGATGCGTGTGTGAGTTGTGTGTTTGTGTGAGCACATCTGGAGTCTAGACTCAGTGGCTCTGTGGGCAGGGCCATATCTCTCCGCTGCATCAGGCCAAGAGCCCAGTGCTGTTTACATAGGTGGCACAAAACTATAATTTGTTTGAACATTCAGATGTATTGCACTCTTAGTATGTCTCTTGCCTCAACTCCCTCTGCCCCCTCTGAGAGACGAGTGGTCTGTGCTTGTAAAAACTGTTCTGCTTAAGGTCTCTCAGGCCCTCAACAGAATAAAACATGAGGGCTGAGAATGTAATTTGGGCAAACTGTTCCTAGCACTGAGAAAAGTACAAACAAGATATAGGGGAAATTTGGGAGACCTTCTGTGGCTACTTAATCCCTGCCGTTACAATCACAACCAAACCAACTTTGACCATAAATTCTACATTTTAATTCCCTTTTAACTCTTCATAACATTTATTGTATTAACAGAGTCATCTTATGAGGTGCCGGTCATGCTGGTGGTATTTGTTTTAATTAATGTGTTTGTGATATAGGGCTTGTAGGTTAGTTGCGAGTGAAAAATCCTAATGAATTTCCACAAGTGGAGTTACGGTCACTCAACCAAACAGTCTCTTTGCAAAGTACGGCTGGTCAGCGCTGTTGTGCCTGTATAAAGTATTCACTAAGAGAGTCTTCACTGGCTTTATTGGACTCTGTCAGTGGGCCGCCACTTCTGATTTACCATCTGTATGCAGAGCGGACACAATGTACACACCGGGCGAAATTACAGCGCTAGTACTTCTCAAGGAGTTAACATAATGGGCTGAATTATGAATAAAATAAAACAGATCTTGCTTTTGGATTATGGAAGGAATGTTGTATTTTAACATCTAAGCATCAATGAATTAAACATTTATAGTAGGCCAGGATGAAACGCACTGTTAAAATCGAACAACCTAAACACAGCAACCTATTTTAAGCATTAGTGGACAGTTTTAATTGCACATCGACCCTTGCAGGCAGTCTATTGATAACATGCACACTTAAGTAATGCCTAAATAACATCTATCAGTATATTATTATCCTGACCTAATAAGGATTAGTCCACCTCTTTGCCTTTCGGAAAAGCTGCAGTCCTTCTTGAAATTATGGCGTACAAGTCCTTAACCCTCCAGCTATGTAAACGATGAAGGAGGTGGACATTTATTTTTACATTTATGTGTTTAGCAAACTTTTTTTCTTCCCAAAGCGACTACTAGTGCATTGAAAGTATATATTTTATCAGTATGTGTGTGTGCCCTGGGAATCAAACCTATAACCATTGCATTGTAAGCATTATGATTTAGCAGTTGAGCTACTGAAACATCTACTGTACAACACAAATCTAACTTCCCTTTAAGATGTAATCATGTAAGCTGTGTATTTTAGAGGCTGTGGGAGGCATTTGTCCTCAACTTGGTGTTCATGAAATCACTCATCATGGACATCATCATGTTTGCGCCATAGGTTGTGTACTGTATCTCTATCGTGTAGAGGCCAATTCTATTCAAATTAATGGGAGAAATTGGAATGCCCAACGGCAGCCAACGGTCAGTGGATGTAGAAAGGATGTCCCGCCTTACAGTTAAAAGAGCCAATCACCTTTTAGATGCAGACATTGGCTGTCAATGAACTCAAGAACGTGCATGTGCATTAGTTATACAAGCCGGGAAAATTTTGTTTTTTAGCGTAATCTAAGGTAAAGAATCATAATTTATGACTCCAGTGTTGTCAGATTTTACTGCTGATTTGAAATATGTTCATTGATCGTAATCTTAACCAATCATTTTGGAGATTTCAGTCTTTCCCCATTCAAGTAGATAGGAGCTGCACTGTCATGACTGGAAATAGCTTCCCGAGAGCATTCCAAACATGGCTGACAGTGGACTGACTTGCTAGGAAGACTTTGCTTATTTTCAGCACAGAACTGTGTTGACTAATGGTTCTTTGGAGATTAAAAATATGTTCTTGGCATTTTGTTATAGACAATACAGATCAGGGGGAATAAGTCCCACCTTAGAACCTGGCTTGCTAGTACATAGATTTTTTTTTAAAGATACAGAAGATACAAAGTCTGTTAAGTCAGGCTTTTGTTTCAAATTGGAACTGTTATTTATAAGAGTGTGAAAAATAAATCAGCAAATGATCTATGAGCCATTAGGAAGCAATTCAGACATTTAAATGGACAATGTTCTTTAACATCATTAATTGGACTGGTAATGTTTGAACCAGCAGTCTGCCATGCTATTGCCTTTATCATGTTTTTCTAATATATTACTGTATATAGGGAGTGAAATTTGGCTGTATATTGATCCACTGAGTTAACTGGATATTCAGGCCATCTTTGACTCAGAGAATGGAGCCTCTCTCTGCATGTTTACTTTCTCAGGGGTGTGCAGCAGGGCACCACTCTCGGCCCACCAAAGATGGGGGTCATAAGAGCACTCACAAAGATTCATGGTGATCCAAATCAAAGCAGAGCTTGCTTTTCTGTGAAAGGATTAGAATGCACAGAATTATTATGTGGAAAGTTCCATTAAGTTGAACCATTAGTCATTTCAAGGCAAATTATGAGTGTAACCTCAGCTTTGTGCAAAACCATATGTGAATTGACTCAACAGGGTAATAGGTTACAGCATTTCAGGTGTTTTTGCACAGCGATGTTTTACCCAGCAACATGTGCATGTGGAAGAACACAGTTAAACTAGATTTTACTAGAGTACTGAACTAGAAAATAGAGTGGTGCTTGTCTGTGCAAAACTCTCTGTCATGTTAGGGTGTTGTGAGTGGTTGCGAAGGAGTTGCTATGTGGTTTCTAATGTATTTAGAGTGATTTTTAGCACAATGCAATGCAGTTGCTAGAGTGTTCTGATTGGCTGCAAGGTGGTTGCTAGGTGGTTGCTTACTAATAAAAAAAAAAAAAAGAGTCCATCTCAGAAGACTCTATAATATTTTGGCCTCAAGATATGGCTCGGGTCCCTCTTTGTATGTAAGTGTATTGGATTTTTTTGACAACTGTATCATCTGCTCGGCAAAATTTATGTCCAATCACTTAGTAATAGCACACCTATCCTCAACAAGCTACACAATTTGAGGTATCATCAATGTATGTACTAGAAACAGTTTAAGACAATGTGACAAATAATAGCTTTCACAATGCTAATAAATAGCCAGGATTCTATTCATCTGTCATGTTCTATTTATACATCATTTTGATTCAAACAAATTGCATCAACATGTTTATCATTCTCAAGTCACAATTAAATTAAATCAATGATTAAACATGCACAAAAGTTCCTGTTCAACTGGGTCACCTTGCTGTTTTGGATGCCATCCCCATGTTACATTCACTCCCTGGTATCCTCTGTGCTATTTAACTAACAATAAGAAGAGTCATTTAGCAGGCAGATTCACAGGGACTCCGGTCAAATGTTCTCCATGCAGCATTCCCCACAGGACCCCACTCTCACATATCCTGTCCCAACACACAGGGCAAAACCCCACTGTAGAACCCAGAGATAAGGACGTCCTGCTCGTTTTTTATTTTATTTTATATACTTTTTTTTCCACCTGCAATTATCAAGCAACATAATTATCAAAGAATCAAGTTATTTTTTTATTTTTTATTTTTTTTAGTTGCATTCAAAATCCGCTTGACTTAAAAATCTAAAGGGGGCATGTCCACCTCAGTTTGACTTGGCATGATGCTTCTGGCTCTATTTGGTCTACGGTGTCTCTCCAGAGGCGCCAGACATACAGTATCTCCTCCATCTCCTCTCTAGCACTATCACCATCAGCTAAGACACCGGTTCTGAGAACATAAAGATGTCATAGTAACTTAATATGCACACTCACACACATACAGTATCTCCCCCGTGCCTGCCCTGTCTCACCATAGATTAGTGCTGGCTTGTCTTCCTTAAGTGAGAGGCTGTTTAAAGAGGAGAAAGTGTTCTGTCTCTGTTGCTTTCGTCTCATGCGTGACCCTCATAAACTGAGTGAGGGTCAAATGGCAGCTGAGCTTGAAACACAATATCTGCTGGAGGAGAGGATGGAGAGAGGAGAAAAGTACAGATGAAAGTGAAAGCCAGGTTGGTCAGTTTTGTGAGTGTATACAGTGTACAAAAAGTAATTGGGTACTTAAAGGAATAGTTCACCTAAAAAAGTTCACCTGAAAATTCTATCATTATTTATTAACTTTTATGTTGTTGCAAACCCATATTAATTTATTTCTTTTGCTGAACACAAAAGGAGATATTTTAAGGAATTTCACGATCGTTGATTTCCATACAATAGCAGTTAATACTGATTTACTTTAAAGATTAAAAAAGCTCCCAAAAGTGTCATAAAAGCAGTCTGTGCGATATTCCTAGTCTTACAGTATGAAAGCATACGATCACTTTGTATAATGAACGTCCCAACATTTAAGTCGTTATTCACTCTCAAATCAAATCAAATCATTGATCAACTTATATATGTAATAAATACATGTATTATGTATTTATTTATTTTTATTATTATTATTATTATTATTATTATTATTATTATTTGTTATTTATGGAGATTGAAGTCACTATTTAGTTACAAAAGATGTGTGAATATTTTGTGAGAAGATATTTTTTTTTCCTTTTTTGTCCCACAAACAAAAGATACTCATGCTGGTTTTGAACAAAATGATGGTGAGTAAATAGTGACAGAATTTCATTTTTTGGTGAACTATTCCTTTCAGTCAGGCACAACATTTATTTATTCTATTGACTTGTATGCATATAATACTTCATAACATATAATGTATGCGTGACACTGACTGAATTTAGGTCTTGTCTTTTACGTCTTTTTTATTACAGTTTTTCTCAATCGCTTTGGCTCAATTCTCGAATGAGAATGATTTTTTTCAAAACAATAAATTCAAATCTCTGAACAATTAGTCTCTAGTTAAAACCAGATTTGAATTTCTTTTCTTTCTTTTCTTTTTTTTTCCCCTTTTTCACCCAATTTGGAATGCCCAATTCCCAATGCGCTTTTAAGTCCTCATGGTCGCGTAACGATTCGCCTCAGTCTAGGTGGCAGTGGACGAATCCCAGCTGCCTCCGCATCTGAGACTGTCAACCCACGCATCTTATCATGTGGCTTGTTGAGCACGTTGCCACAGAGACATAGAGTGTGTGGAGGCATCATGCCATCCACTGTGGCATCCACGTTCAACTCACCACATGCCCCACCAAGAACAAACCACATTATAGCAACCACGAGGAGGTTACCCCATGTGACTCTACCCTCCCTAGCAACTGGGCCAATTTGGTAGCTTAGGAGACCTGGCTGGAGTCACTCAACCTGCCCTGGGATTTGAACTAGTGAACTAGTGAGCTCCAGGGGTGGTAGCCAACGTATTTACCACTGAGCTACCCAGCCCCACCTCCTCCCCAGATTTGAATTTCTTATTCATTTAAGCAAATTGCACGTGTTTGGCACATGTGTGCAAAAGAGTAGTACAATTGTCTACAATTTGCACAATAACTAAATGCACATGGCTTGCTGATCAAAACTGATGAGTTGATTCTCAGTGAAACTGTCATACTCTTCACAACTTCTAAACATTCTTTCATCATGTGAGCCATCACAGGCAAAATTATCCATTCAGTTATCAAAATCTGTCAGACTTGTATATTCCATAAATATCTATGACATGGAATGTTTGTGATGTCTGCCAAATTGGCAAATTACCTGCCAGGTGACACAGTAATGAAATAGGAATCACAATCTTACCAATCAACCAATCATTTTTGGAAGCATATATATGGACCTTGTCCACAGCACAATCACTACCATTTTTGAACATGGAAGAAATGTGCAAAAATGGACATGCAAATGTGAATTTTCTGTTTACATGAAACACATTGCTTCAAAAATACATTTACTGTATACATACAAATGTGCATATCCTTTTCCTGTGTACTACAGTATTGTACAGTTTTGACTTTTCCCAGTAAACTTTTACCTACTGTTGAAATTGGTATCTAAAAAGCTCAGTGTGATACACAATAGCAGTAAGCTAGACAAAACTGACATTCTTGTATAATACAGTAAGCAGTCAGTGTCAACAAAAAAGTAGAACAAAAATTTAATTTGTATATAACAAACATTTCCAGGGTTGACTGCCATGGTGAAAAAACATCTAAACATTCATGCTCTGTTTATATATATATATACATATACATACACACACACACACACACACCAATTTGCCACAACATTAAAACCACCAGCCTAATATTGTGTCCGCGCCAACCCGCATCTCAGAATAGAATTCTGAGGTGCTATTCTTTTCACTACTACTGTACAAAGCGGTTATCTGAGTTACCGTAGACTTTGTCAGTTCTAACCAGTCTCGCCATTCTTTGTTGACCTCTCTCATCAACAAGGCATTTTCATCCACAGAACTGCCGCTCACTGGATGTTTTTTTTTTGTTTTTGGCACCATTCTGAGTAAATTCTAGAGACTGTTGTGTGTAAAAATCCCAGAAGATCAGCAGTTACAGAAATACTCAAACCAGCCCATCTGGCACCAACAATCATACCATGGTCCAAATCACTGAGATAACATTTTTCCTCATTCTGATGGTTGATATGAACATTAACTGAAGCATATCTGCCATATCTGCATGATTTTATGCACTGCACTGCTGCTACACAATTGGCTGATTAGATGATCGCATGGATGATTGTTGGTGTCAGATGAGCTGGTTTGAGTATTTCTGTAACTGCTGATCTCCTGGGATTAGAATCTAGAATTTATTCCGAATGGTGCCAAAAACAAAAAAATATCCAGTGGCAGTTCTGTGGATGGAAATGCCTTGTTGAGGAGAAAGGTCAACAGAGAATGGCCAGATTGGTTCGAACTGACAAAGTCAACGGTAACTCAGATAACCACTCTGTACAATTGTGGTGAGAAGAATGGCATCTCAAAATGCTATTCTGAGATGCAGGTTGGCGCTGTTTTGGCGGCGCGAGGGAAACCTTCACAATATTAGGCAGGTGGTTTTAAGGTTGTGGATGATCGGTGTATAGATAGACAGACAGAGGTGTGTGTTTTATATATATATATATATATATATATATATATATATATATATATATATATATATATATATATATTCTTGGCAGGTTGTCTGTGTAAACTAATTTTGATGGAAACACTATGTACTATATTCAGTTTACATGCCCTTAGTTCATATTTTTGTATGAGTTATTGCTATGCATTTGTAAACATAGGGAGATGTGTTATTGACATTAATCATTCTGGACTACACTGTGTGACAAAATCGGTCATTCATATGCAACCTGTGACACCTCAAAACTGCTTCTGCTTGCTGGTGGTAAATCGGCTCACTAGCAAGAGTGTCATCAGCATGTCTTATGTGAAAGACTCAAGATGTTACAATCACTTTGTAATGTATGGTGAAAAAGGGTATAGATAGAAAGGGGGTTGTTGTTGTTACACTTTTCCCTAGTGAATATTTCTTAGGGTAAGTTTTTGTTTGAAAATCAATGCCATAGGCACATGCCTGTACATTAGTAGGTAGTTTTTGCTACAAAAATCTATTGTAAATGTTCACTGTTATTGCCTAAGAAAAAGCTATAGTTCATCGAAAATACATCTTTGGTGACAACATGCCCCAATAGCGGGGTATATTGTCAAACTATATGGGGTAAATTGTCAGAATGGAAGCTGCCACTAAACAGCCTATTACAGGCTTTTCAGCCAAATGTAAACAGTAAGACAATTATGAACCACATAATTAATGAAACAGCAAAAACACATAAAATGTGATACTAATTGCAAATAGTTTCACATTTTATGTGTTTTTGCGGTTTCATTAATAAACAGTATACATTTATAACATTTAAAACACGTTAAAACATGCCCCAATAAAAATATCTTCAAAACTTTGCCTCGACCTGACATTTATGACATTCACTTGTTTACCCAAGACCATAGATACAGTCAGCAAGGAGGCCCCGCCCACTCGTGGGAGAAAGAAATGCCCTGTTACCATTGTTACTCATTCATTCTTGTGAGCAAAACGGGGAGAAATATCCGATATATTTGGCTATTTTAACAATACAAAAACATGACAAAATTATTTTGCAGTTTTTTGCACTTCAGACAAAATCAAATGAAACAAAAATGAATATTTATCACTTTCCAACAGACAAATATAGAAGCCTTAAAGACCACTGTGGCTGCAAGCTTTTGAGCTGTAGAATCGTACAGTTCAGTGGTCTCAGGACAGAAGTTTATTTACATTTATGTTTTAATTTATGATAACGTTTTGTTATTAGATTGGTATCTAAACATTTAACTTCTTTGTTACTTGCTTTGTTTGTCATTATCAACATATATTTATAATATTGTTATTAAAGTGTTTTATCCACTTTGAAGGGGTTCGTTGAGTGGGAAAAGAGGAAATGGGAAATTTGGGACTTTAACTCAAAAGGTAGGTCTTTAATTAGACAAACTCAAATAGCTTTTCAGCATTCAATAATCACGCTTTTCAGCGTACACAGCTTCACAGTCTCTGCTGTATGTGATAACTCTTTCTCTCTCTCTGGCGTGGTTCCTCCTTATATCACTCTCCCCAGTGCTTACTGCAATCAGAAACAGGTGTTAGACATTATAGCGCTCAGGTGTGTGCACCCTTACCGCTCTCTTGCTCTCCAGACGAATGCTCGACCACGCCCCCGCTGGCTTTTGTTGGCAATTTATTGATAGTCTATGTATTCCATTTTAAGAGTGTTGTCCATCATTAGACCAAGGTGATGCAGGCCGAGATCAGTGAGGTGCTTCGCAGTTCAACCGGCCAGTAATTTCAGTGAGGTCTGTCCTAAATCAAAGGTTCAGGCAATGGCATATGAAGTATCCCATGTCTTGTTGGCATCAGTTCATCCTCTGAGGTCCATCGTAATAGACCGAAGTGATGTCTGGCTGGCACCAGCAGCATTTTGTCGTCATCACTCAGAGACACGTAGCAGTGGAGTCCAATACCAAGCAGGAATGGAGCTGGATCCAGCATGTTCTGGTGACCTCAGGATAGGAGTCCCGAGGTTAAGACATGGAAACAAATAGAATAACATTAGCATAGATGCCATTACATTTTTTGCAGAGTTATAGATCATGATCAATGTTTCAGGTTCCAGCAGTCCTAACTAAAGCAGCCTAATTGTGTGGTGAAGAATAAATTAGGTGTATGTTTGGCTAAATAAATGAGTCTTTAGTCTAGACTTAAACTCGGTGAGTTAAGTGTTAGGGAGACTATTCCATAGTTTAGGAGCCAAATAGCAAAAGGATCTACCTCCTTTTGTGGACTTTGATATTCTAGGAACTATAAACTGGCCAGAGTTTTGCGATCGTAATGAACGTGATGGAATATAGCGTGGTAGAAGGTCACTTAAGTACTGCGGAGCTAGACCATTCAAAGCTTTGTATGTAGTTAACAGAATTTTAAAATTAATACGAAATTTAACAGGTAGCCAATGTAACGATGATAAAATGGGGCTAATATGATCATATTTCTTGGTTCTAGTCAGCACTCTGACTGCTGCATTTTGAACCAATTGAAGTTTATTTATTGAACTTGCTGGACATCCTGCTAGTAATGCATTACAATAATCTAGTCTTGAGGTCATGAAAGCTTGAATTAGTTTTTCGGCATCAGCAACAGAGAGCATGTGTCATAACTTAGCAATATTTCTTAGGTGGAAGAATGCTATTCTACAAACACTGGTAATTAGATTTTCAAAATGACAAATTAGTATCAAATATAACACCTAAGTTCTTCGCTGTTGAAGACGATGTAACAGTACATCCATCGAAAGTCAATTTATATTTTAGCGGCTTATTTTTAGAGGTTTTAGTCCAATAACTAGTACCTCTGTTTTGTCGGAATTAAGTAAAAGGAAATTTCTAGCCATCCAATATTTGATACACTCCACTAATTTGGAGAATTGTGAAATTTCATTGGGTTTTGAATAAATATTAAGTTGGGTATCATCGGCATAACAGTGGAAACTTATTCCATGATTCCTGATAATATTTCCCAGGGGAAGCATATACAAGGAAAAAAGCAGAGGCCCTAAAACTGATCCCTGTGGCACTCCATCCTTAACTTTTGCTTGATTTGACAATTCCTTGTTTACACAGACAAAGTAGTAGCAGTCTGATAAATAGGACCTAAACCATGCTAATGCAATTCCACTAATGCCAACATAATTCTCTAGCCTATTCAAGAGAATATCATGATCTATCATGTCGAAGGCAGCACTAAGATCTAAAAGCATTAGAAGTGAAATGCAGCTGCAATAAGGTAAGAGCAAGTCAGTAGTAACTCTGATAAGTGAAGTCTCTGTACTGTGGTATGGCCTAAATCCTGACTGAAATTGTTCATATACACTATTTCTCTGAAGAAATGAACATAATTGGGAGGACAACCTTTTCTAGTAATTTTGACATAAACAGGAGAATTGAAATTGGTCTATAATAGCCAATTCTCCAGGATCAAGCTGTTGCTTCTTAATAAGTGGTTTGATAACTGCCATTTTAAAGTTTCTTGGGACATGTCCTAATGATAGCGAGGAGTTAATAATATTAAGAGGTTCTGAGATTACAGGGAATACCTCTTTTAAGAGCTTAGTTGGTATCGGATCTAACATACATGTTGTGGCTTTTGATGTTTCAATAAAATTTGTTAGCTCTTCATGACCTATGACAGCGAAGGATTGAAGTTACACATGAGGAAAATTATGAGACACTTTTCAGATGTACTGTGACAGATGATTGCATAATTTCAATTTTATTTCTGATTATTTCAATTTTATCAGTAAAGAAATTCATGAAGCATTACTATTGTGCTGCGATGGAATATCTGGTTCAGTTGAGGCTTTATTCCTAACCAATTTTGCCACAGTACTGAATAAACACCTTGGATTGTTGTGGTTATTTTCTATGAGTTTGCTAAAATATGCTCACCTGGCAGCTTTTAGTGCCTGTCTGTAGCTACAGACACTATGCTTCCATGCACGAGAAATATTTCTAATTTTGTATTCTTCCACTTGTGCTAAATTTTCCAAGCTGCTCTCTTGAGAGCATGAGTGTGATCATTGTACCATGGTGCGGGGCTTTTTTCTTTAATTGTCTTTAATCAAAGGGGGGTGACACTATCAAGAGTGCTTGAGAAGACTGTATTTATATTTTCTGTTATTTCATCAAGTTCTTCTAGACTTTGGGGCTTACTGAGTGTATGAGATAGATCTGGAAGATTATTAGTGAAGCCAGCTTTGGTGGTCGAAAAAATTGTTCTACCTGAATGACAGAGTGGTGTAGATTGAGTAACATTAGCTGATCGCAGCATACAAGAGACGAGGTAATGATCTGAGATGTCATCACTCTGCGGTAGAATTTATATGGTATCAACATCAACTCCATATGACAGAATTAAATTTAGTGTATGATTATGGCAATGAGTTGGTTCTGTAACATATTGACTGACTCCAAGTGAGTTGAGAATATCGATAAATGCTAATCCCAATGTGTCATTTTCATTATCTATGTGAAATGTTGAAGTCACCAACAATTAAAGCTCTGTCTACAGTACCTACTCGACCTGATAGAAAATTTGCAGATTCATCAAGGAAATCAGAATAAGGCCTGGGTGATCTATATACTGTAGCAAGGGCAAAAGATGAGAGATTTTTTATTTATATCTGAAGGGTGTTATATCCTGTCCTCTGATTAACACCAAAAACGTCACTGTAAATTGTAGCAACACCTCCTCCTCGACCCTTCAGACAAGGCTAATTTGTATAACAATAACCTGGGGGAGTAGATTCATTTAAACTAATATATTTATCCGGTTTAAGCCACGTTTCGGTCAAACAGAGCACATCCAAACTATGATCTATAATAATTTAATTTACAGTTAGTGCTTTGGTTGAAAGAGGTCTAATGTTTAGTAGCCCTATCTTTATATGATGTTTATCTTAAATTATATATTTTTTTTCCTTCAAGTTTGATCATAATAAAAAAATTTCTAAATTATTTAGTGAGGGGTTTTTGTTTGGTAGTTCTGGGAACAGACACAGTCTCTATATGATAGCTAGGTGATACAGTCTCTATGTGTTGTAGTTTATGTGACCTGTGTGACATCTGCTTCCTGACCTGGGCCCCAGTTAGTCAAATACAATCACTATTAAGACTATGAGCCAAATTACTAGAGAGGAGAGCGGCACCTTCCCTGAAGGGATGTAGTCTATCTCTCTTTTACAGGTCAGGTCTACCCCAAAAACTCTTCCAATTGTCTAAATCCTATACTATTCTCCAGACACCATTCAGATATTCAGCCATTCAGTGACACTAATCTAATATAAACCTCATCACCATGATGAGCAGAGAGGGGGCCAGAGCATATTACAGTGTCTGACATCGTTTTTGCAAGTTCACACACCTCTTTAACATTATCTCTAGTGATCTCAGACTGGCGAAGTCAGACATAGTTAGTGCCACATGAATAACAATTTTAGAAAATCTACATTTAGCATTAGTCAGCACTTGTAAATTTTATCTGATGTCGGACGTTCTGGCACCTGAAATGCATTTAACAATAGTGTCTGGAGTCTCTATTTCCACGTTCCTTACAATAAAATCACCTATGACCAAGGCTCTTTCAACATGATTCACAGTGGATGCATCACTGAGTGGAGAGAATCGATCAGAAACCCTAGCAGGAACGGGAGAGTGGCGTCGCTTTGCGGAGCGAGTATGCTGCCGATACGTCACCCAAATGCCCTGCTGTGGGGGCTGTACTGTCGGAACCAAAGTGTGTGTGTTGCTCACTGTTCTACCCACATCTGAAACTGTATCTATCGGCTTCTCTTTCTCACTGACTTCCACTAGCGTTCAGATGCAGGTAACTAACTCATTAACCTTCTCCGTCAGCCTGACTAATTCCTTACATTTATCACATGTGAATCCCTCACTGCTGATGTAAGAAGCTATAGTAAACATGTGGCATGTAATGCAGGAAGCAATAATATGAGCGGATGCCATGACTTACCGTTGTTGTTGGTTATTCCCGAGCGGCGAGGGTTTGTGATCGATGTGAATCCCTCACGCAATTGTTTGTTGTTATGGTTGTTCTTGAGATGTGGTGCTTTGAGATTGATGCAATAATCCATGTAACACAGAGGAGAAAACTGGTGTGCGCCGTAAAATGCACGCAGTTTAATCATGATAAAAATAGAAAGCAGATGCACGCTGAAAAAGACACGCAGTTGAATTGCAATAGGAGAATAATGTCGGGGGAAACCTGATGTGCACTGAAAGTGGCAGATATTAAAGATTAAAAGCTGAAAACAGATAAGAGATGCTAAAAAAGCTAGCAGGCTACAAACACAGACTCAAACTAGGCACCAGCAGCAACAGGAAGGTTTGGCGAAATAAACGCGCAAAAGGGATGGACCAAGTGCAATTTAATCATGAGGTTCTTCTCCAATGATTCCTGCATCTGTTTCCTATTATATAGTCCATTCCATCAAGCACCAACAATTTAAACAAAGACAGCACATTCATAAGAAGTTGGTAGTGTAAATTGACTGTATACAATGAATTAAAAGAATATAAATATTACATTCTTTTGTGTATTAACTGCGTCCTTGATGAATGCCAAGCATGTTTCTATGACAGTGACAGTTCTTTTAAATGCATAGAAAATGTGATTCTCGTCAGAATTAGGATGTATGCTCCTTTAAATGATAGAGCAAGTAAGTATTGTTAATAATTTTCAACTATTGATACACAAATCATGGCTAGTATTAACAGTGATTGTATTGGCACGCACTTCACTTCTACAGGTCAATTTTGAAAAAATATATTAGTTTTTTGAAACAAAGAAATTAAACCAAATATACTGTATTTCTAAAGTCAAATTACACTTCAAATTAAATGAAAATATAATCAAAATAACGAAGTGGTCAAAAAAATCATACCAAATCCAAACATTTTACTCTGTCCAACTTCTTCCACTGGCCCCTTTTGCTTAAAAATCACTTTATGACAACAGGAGGAAAAATACCAATATAAATTAGATCATAAATACAGTTGTAAATATAAACAATGATAGTATTTGAAAAATAAGCCATGACCTTTAGATTTATTTTTATTGTTTACACAATCTCATAATTATTATTTTTTCTCAAAACGGCTACGACAGTGATTGTCGGGGACTTCATTTAATGTTCCACTATATTGTGTTTGGACATTAACTTTATTACCACCAGCTGGTGGAATCTGAAATGCAGGAACTGAGTTTAGACTTTGCTTAGATAAGACGTGGTATTGAACATCTTAGCGCAACGACCAAATTCTTAGGAAAATAGCAAATTGCTTTTTGCACCGCTTCATTTACAGACAATACACCCACAGTTTGCGCGCCTACACCCACAGTAGCGCAAACACTCCCATCCACACTCATTTGCGCTTTGCATTGGCACGAAAATTGCACTTAGAAGTAGTGCTCTCATCAAAAATTGGATAAGATGTTGCGCACGGTCGCAGCACATAGCGCGTAGCTCTGCACTTTGCACATTCACGAAAATAGAGCCCCAAGTGTAAACACCCCGTTCTGAGTTTTTAAACTAGGTGTTTGAAACTAACATACAAAACCCATGTGTGACAAGGTTCTTTACCTCTCTTTGAAGGAGGAAGCAGGGGCCAGGTGAACAGTCCAATGTAAGTTTTAACACACACACACACACACACACACACACACACACACACGTTGGTGCAGCTATCATTATGAGGACTCTCCATAGACATAATGATTTTTATACTGTACGAACCATAGATTCTGTCCCCTAGCCCTAACCCTACCCCTAAACCTAACCCTCACAAAAAAACTTTCTGCATTTTTACTTTTTCTTTTCTTTTCTTTTCTTTTCTATGCGTCTATAAGCAATTTCAATTATGGGGACACTAGAAATGTCCTCATAAACCACATTTATAGCATAATACTCTTGTTATTACCAGTTTGTAACCTAAAAAAATGTCCTCATAAACCACTTAAACCTGCCCACACACACACACACACGCACACACACACAGCTTCACGCATCTCTCTCTCCCCCTCCCAGTGGTCTGGATTGCCCTTTTTATCCCTCTCCACCCTCACTGCAAACACAAAACAGCTGTTAGAGGTGATTTCCTACAGGTGTCAATCCTTACTTTTCACGTCTCTCACGGCCTCTCTCTCCACAGACGTCACTCGGTCACGCCCCCACCACCATACCATGCTAGTGAAAACTCAAATTTGTGTTACTGAATTTTTGACTTAAAACTTTATAGTTACTGAGATATGGCCCTTGAGACAACTACTCGCAATTTGTTTTTCCTTTTCAGTCAGCATGAAACAGGACAGATGTTGTTCCAAACATGTATGATTTACTTTCTTCTGTAGTAGGCTACACAAAATGAGATGTTAGGCAAAATTACAATATCATATAATGACAATGAGTCACTATTCACTTTCATTGCATCTATTTTTCCATACTGCTGTCTTTCTGCCTAACATTTCCTTTTGTGTTCCATGGAAGAAAGTCAAATAGGTTTGTGACCACATGAGAGTAAGTAAATGAAAACAGATTTTTTTTTTTTTTTTTTTTTTAAATGAACTATTCCTTTAAAAGAGAAAAGTTTGAAAACCTGCCTGAAGAAGTTGTGAGACACAGCAGCACACATGGCACACTCAAACTCAAGATGTTGGGAGCTGTCAAAGCACCACTATCTTTAGCATGTCGATCTCACCCAGAGTCTGAACATGTGTGGATCTCTGAGAGGGCTCTGTGCTCCTCTCTTCTCTTTTCATCTTATTTTCCCTCTTCTCTTCTCCTTTCATTTCTAGCACACCTCATGTCGGGCTTTGTTTGCCAGCCAACATGGTGAAGTTCACACCCGGGGAGGTGGCAGAGGAAGAAAACCAGCAGGCAGGAGCCCTTTTTAAACATAGCACTTGTAGGGGTACAGCGGCCCACCTATGTGAAAACATTAGGGAGGCGGTGGCCCGGGGCAAAACTGAAAATAAGATGAAAGCATAGCCTGTCCACTCTCTGCCCCATCAGCCCCATGTTTGTAAAAACACCATCAGACCATGACTCCTACATTTGACCATCATCAGACTATATAAACAAAGATTCTGGTAAAGTTTTGCTGTCTTATAGATGATTCTGCTGATTATTTGAATAAATAATATAATAATTAAGATATAAGGGTTAATCTATCAAATCTTGTTAAGAAGATTTCCCGGTCATATTTCACCTCAAAATCAAAAGAGAAAAAGAAGCTGTATTTTGCTTATAGAAAATTAAGCTTAAATTTTCATGATAATTAAGCACATTTTGCCCTCAAATTCTCATTACTGTAATAAAAAATAATCCCATTTTGATTAGTGTTATGAGAAAAAAATATATACATCATGTTAGTATTTGCTGTACTTTTTTCATGTTTAGTGAGATTCACCCATGAATGGTCAACCATTCAATTATTTAAGTTTGACCCAGTTACCACAAACAACAAGTTTATTGTCATATTTCCTAAGTGCAACACAATATTGTCCTTTATGCTTCTTTAGACAGTCATATTTTTTTTTTTTTTTACTTAGCCCTCAAGGACTGTGAACTCTTAGTAAAATGTCTGCCCTCAATTTGTATAATGGTTTCAAAACCTGACTCAATGTAAAGGCTGCATGATGAGAATTGGATTTAATTGTGTGTGTCAGTTCACCATGGGTTGCCAATTATGAGCACATTTTGAAGAAATGCTGTCAGTAACTCCTGGAGACTGAGTAACATCAGAGACACTGGGTCACTGCTCCAGTGTCAGAGTAATTAGCATTAATTTAAAGTCGCTGGGCAAAGACAATTAGACTACAATGTAAGCAGGTACAATTGAGGCTAAACCTGGTTTAATTGATTGCCACACACACAAACAAAATTATATGATTTTTGGCATTATACTTGATGCATGTATAATACATTATACAGTTATTCATAATGCCTAATAAAATAAATTACAATGCATGTAATTATATGTTTTCTTAAATTATTATAACCATTATTAGGGCTGTCAATCAATTACAATTTGAAATCAAATTAATTAAATTACATGATATGTTGATTACATAATCAAATTAATCACAATTAACCTTATAAATCCATATTTGCAGAGATATGCCTCCAAAAAAATGTAATTAAATTTTTAATGATTAAATAATGAGAAATCATTCTACTTATATAACTATATATAATAATTCAGATAATTAATACATTTTTGTCTCAAATGAGTAAAGCATTGATTAGACACTAAAAAAGGGGCTTTAGAAGGTAATGTATTGTTTATTTCCATATCATTGAACAGAAGCCTATCATTGCCCTACAGCCCACAGCAATCCGTTTTGCAATTTAATTTGTTAATCTGTCCAAAGTAGACTTATAAGGGCTTGTCTAAGTACATGTCTATGTACACATGCATCAGACAGACACCTCTGGAGTGTCTCATGTTGGTTGCATCGCGTCATAAACAGCGTTTTTAGGACAATGTGTCAAGAACTGTGCTGTCGGTTGTTGCCTGTACAGCTGTGCATTGTCAGTACATCTGGAGTTGTGCTTACTGTCCCCTGCTGACTGGGACTCATAAAATCATTAGGTGGTACAGTATTTCAAGCTTGAATTGCTCTGAGTCAGATGGTACTGTAGACATGATTAATTGTAAAAAAAAAAAAAAATGTGTGGGTTATTTTTTTTATAATTAATCGCACTAGTAGACAACCCTAGTAGGCCCTACTTATACACTTATACATGACCAATATATTATTCATATTACACCTATTATAATGCATGATAACATATGATATAACACATTAAATTGCTTTTAATCATGTGTTTCAATACATGTAAAAATGTTTTGTGAGGTAACCTAAATATGACAGTCAACCTAACAACATTAGGTTACTCCAACTGTAAGTCCTTTTTAATGGTTAGATTGGGTAAAGTGTTTTTTATTTTTATTTTATTCTTTATAAGAGGCATCTTAGGTTGCAAAATCACCTTGATATTTAGCTCGAACATCCTTCTCCATGTCAGCGGCTGTAAAATGAAAAAAATTTCTGATCCACTGCCAACTACTTTCCCTACAAATCACCATCGCACCACACAATCGGGCAGCTCTTGATATTCGCCTCATATCCACCCAGCTCGGTTATACATATTTGATCAAACAGCTGATATGAAGCAATAACCTCTCATGATGATGGCATTTATTCATCCCTGTAATGATCAGCCCCTGTTTAAATTGCCCTGTAAGGCCATGATGGTGAGTGTTATCAGTTGCTGATGGGGACAAAGGCAACAGTGGGTGCAGATGTTGCCTATGAAGCCAGGGAGCATGGGCTGCCCTAGCCCTGTGGCTATGCGGAGCCCCAGCTGGGGGAGAGAGATGGAGCACATTCATCTTACCCTCTCCAGGGCCTCGCACAGGTACCCTTCCACTGCCAGGCACAGGGGGATGAAAGGCTGCAAAGGCTGTTCCACAGATGTCACCTGCTGGGGTGCAGTGGCCCTCGCCAGCAAATGTCATGTTTGGCAGCTGGTCTGCAGCTCTCTCCCCCACCAGTTGTTGGCAGAGAAGCTCCAAAAGGATGCGCGACATGCTTGCACCGGGGGCGTCCTAACGGGACAACATTAAAGAGAGTTGTTGGCTCCTGTCTGTCATAGTACATTAACCTTGTCCTGTTTCCTGCTTTCTCTAGGGCTGCAGGGGCCATGCTCTTTCTCTGTCTCTCTCCCACCCCAGTTCTAAAATGTGCCTCAAATTCCACAGCAATCTATCCTGCTGCAACTCTCCTGTATGTCTTTAAGGTCAGAAAAATTTACCCGTTCTAAGTTTAATGTTTCTCTATTCATGCAGAGTGTGTTTTCGTGCATCAGAGTTGTTGTTGTTCTGAAAAATTTGTATCGCTTTATATCGCTCCACGACCTCTCACATTAGCAGTTTATGGTTTACAACCAACAGGTTTAAGAGGCGGGTGCAGAGCCAATTTCTCTGGCCTATAACTGCCTATTCTATGGTGAAAACATGCAGAACGGTTCCAGATTGGGGGCACCGGCACCCTGTTGGTGTAAAAGGACCATGTGTCTAAACATTCACAATAGTTTTGTAACTTTTTAGGTATCAGATATGTGCTAGGACAACATCTGAGCAATGATATTAAAACATCTCGATATCATTTCCAAAATGACTCACCCTCTCTACATAATGTGGACAAATCTTGCCATCATTGACACACTATTCTGATAATTATCCTGAACACTGCTGAGATGGCAGATGAAGACATCATTGATCGGAACAACAACCCACTGCACTGTCACTCTGTAAAATATGCCATAACGGTTTTCGCATTTGTATCGCTCACCTTTCGAGGCTGTGTGCTAGAAATGACAGATTTGATAGGGCTGTACTTGTCTTTTTGTCACGCAGGGCAGACATGAATAATCTAAGCCTGCCATCTGGTTAAAGACACGGCCCCTGCTGTCGCCTGTATTTCCCACGACTCCTCACTGCTCCTTTCCCCATGGAGACACGTCAGGAGAGGTCAGAGTTCAACACTATGACCTGCAGAGAGGTGTTGCTCCTGCTGCTCAGAGGTCTCGTCCCCTCTGTATCTCAGCGCAGACTGGGAGATGGCAAAATGCACCTCTGCACCGGCTGTACTGTCACAATAAAAGGTGGAATGCATGGTGCATATAAGACTGTCAGCATTTTGGGATGTAATTTAGAATTGGAACTTAAAGACAAAGATTTAGAGGCAGTAAATGGAATATGACAAACTGCTATTGTGGGCAATGCCGTACATGCACAGTAAAGTAATTTTAAAATACTGTATATATGCAACTTGACAATGACATTATTTCTTTCCATTTCGGAACATCATTGATGTACCCCTAACATACATTTTTTAAAGTGAAAAAGAACTAAGTTCCTTAAAGAAATAAATAAGTAAAGCGAGAAATATATGGCTGGTCATATGATCTCAACATGATGGCGCTCATGAATGTGCGCCCAGCACCATAAGCAGGATAAAGCAGCCTTTTCTCTAAGATAGGACTCTATATACAGTATGATATGACTAGAGTCTTTATCTCATGTGAGTGTACATCATTTTAAACATATTTGTTTTTCTCTCAAAAATATTATTCTACTATAACTATTTATTATTTTGTTTAAAACTTTAGCCATTAGCAAAAAAAAACAAAAACAAAAAAAAAAAAATCACTGAGTTCACCTTTAAAAACTACTAAGACAAAGGATAAGTTTAACAGGAACAAACTACTAGAACTGTACCACACAGTTTTGATGTAAAGTGTGGTCTTGTTAATGATGAATAGAGGAGTATTCATTTTACTTGTGCAAAATTCCATTCACATTGGCTATTCTGTTCCAGTGACTGGCCTTTGTTAATGTTCACCTCTGGTTCATACTGTATCTAATGATTTTACTGCATTCTTAGTATGTAAGATAGTTTTAATGACTCATTTCTACATAAAGGGAAAACATATGACTTTTTAAATAAATAAATATGAATGCAAAAATCTCTAACATTGTGCTTATTTGTTATGGTGTGACTTGGCACTGTCAGTCCTAAATGAACACCACATAACATATTCGAAGAACATCACCCATTTCTTTACTATGGGTTACTGTGTGTGGCATAGTACTTAAGTGTGTATAAAACATTTGTTGAGTGATTTAGGCATGAGCATGTTTGGGGAATATTTAGTGAATCATCTGTGCACTCCTAAAACACTTAAAAATGTAAATGACAATGGCTCTCTGATTCTGAAAGGTAACATTTATACAGTCTGAAGCTTTTAAACACATTATTGAACAAAAAGGAACATTGAGAGCAATAGAACAATACTCTGGAGATTCTGGGTGCAATTATGATCATCAATGATAGAGCTCGTTCTCTTTCAGTGTTTGCAATTAGGCTCCAGCTGCTGGGAGCTGCCCTGTCCCGGTACAGGAGCCTGCTATCACCTCCCCCTGGTGCAGTTACTCATTGCAGCCACCAATCACATGTGCCAGGGAACCACAAAACTACAAAATGCAAACATCTGAGGTAACCATCTACTTTTAATGTCACTTGTGCAAACAAAAATTAGTTTTTCTTGTTATTGCATGTGCTGTCTGTGCTGGTTTAGCACCCGAATCACTAAAGAAATTGTACAGATCAAGCAACCCTGATAACACACGTGCATCACCCAGATGTCTATTTGATGGGTGTGTTTACATCTGGAAGATGTATTTTTAATGTCGTTTGCTCATCTGCAATGCATTTATAAGACGTATATCAGTAAGTATGTCTCAGATGTCAATAAGACATTCAGCAGATGTCTTTGTGACGTTTATGATTTAGAATGTTTGTAAATCTGATCTTTTTAAGATGTTTATCAGATATAAATTAGACTGTGATGCTTTCTAGATGAAAAGATCTACAACAGACATCTCGGAGATGTAAGTGTGCTATCTGGGAACGACACAAATGTGACAAAGTCTGTGCTGAACAAATTTTTAAGGCACAATTCCGATCTTGCAGGCTTCAGGAATTCAGTTTACCACCTGCTTTCCTTGGCCGGTAATAGCGTGATGTTAGCTGCAAATAGCATCGAGTTTTGTAAATAAAATGTAAAGGCTTATTTAGCCAGCTGAAATAGATTGGAAGTGGTTAGTAAATTAAAAGCAGGTTTCTGCATTGAAATACCTTGCGCAAAAGTGCCGCAACTGTTTAGTGAATTGGCTCCAGAGTAAGAGTCCCTAGCACAACATAGTTGAGTTAAGTTGGATATGTCCTGGATCAGTGTTCCTGTCAAGCAATTATAGGCCCAACCCTAACCCTAACTGTACCCAGATAAATGATAGGTTGATAAGAAAGATGTTGAAGCCCCAAACCATAACCCTAAGACTAACCCTAACCCAAACCCTCACTCTATCTCTAAAATCAAAGAGAAATGATAGATTGATCAAGTTGATAAAGCCCTTAACCCACATCTTAAGACTAACCCAAAACCAAACCCTTGATCTACCCTTAAAATCTGAGGAAACTGATACTGTATGTTGATAAGAATGTTACTGAAGCCCCTAACCCAGCCCAAAGTCTAACCCTAGACCTAACGCTAAAATGTTGTTCCAGGACCAACAAGGATGTTAATCCAGGAACATGTTCTGCTTAGTTAAATCACATAATATGTGTCGCACACGTTATTCATTTAATGCTGCGGATATAAGATTCCAAGGCCCCCACTGCAATCCTCCAAAAATCTAAATTCTGCAAATAGTTTGAATGGAATGCATTCATGTGAGAAATATTTAACCTTTTCAAACTTACCAATGGGTTTCATCTTATTAACATTTCTAAATACCTTCTGCTTTTACTATCCTTGTTCCCTTTTTCTCACAAACAGATTTACAAATCCTCTGTAACACATTGTTGTCATTCTGTATTTGTGGCCCCGGCAAAGAGCCTTCACATGTCTACAATTCCCAGGTCTGTGTGTTGCCAGGCTTCAGCTGTGTATTGAGCAGTGGGGAGGTGTTTGCTATGGTGACAGGCTCTTCTCTCCTACAGAAACCTGCTCACCGTGGTCGTCCATTAGTCATAATGGTGTGGAGGCACATCGCTCTCCTGCGCAATCTTGAAGCGAAATAAAGGAAGCAGGTGTGGGCAGGAAATTAATGTAAATCCATCAGTGTTCAATTAGGCCTGCACACAAAAAAAAGAAGGGGAGGTGGGGGGTAGCATCCTCCACCAAACCAATAGCAGCCTTTTTCTTTGTGCGAACACAGGCCGCCTTTCACTTCATCCGTCTCTTTGTGCCGGAGACAAATGGAGCTAACTTTAATTATGAAAAAATAGTTGTATGAATTTTCCAGGTGCAGCTCTTTTTCGTGAGCAGCAGTGGTGGAGGTTTTCACCATTTGGCTGTCAGCATGGTGTCATGTGTAATTCTGTGTGTATGTACTGTATATGTGTGTGTGTGTGTGTGTGTGTGTGTGTGTGTGTGTGTGTGTGAGAGAGAGAGAGAGAGAAAGAGTGAGAGAGAGTTTGAGTGTGTGAGTGTGTGCCTGGAGGGCCAGAGAGCATTGGCCCTCAGTGCACAGCCTGAAAAAGCACTCTAACCTAATTTGTTTTTAATTACAAAAACAAGAAGTGCACCTGCCATGTATCAGGGCTCACTGGCCCCAACTGATGCACAGACCGCAATGGACTCAAGACATTTTAAAATTATATTATTATATTTGTTATTAAAGTGGGAGAATAACTTTAAAAGAACGGTTTAATGTGTGCCACTTTGATTTTATGTTTACATAACATGGTACATTTATTTACATATAAATATAAAATTATGGCTTGAAGTCATTGCTGAAGTCTGATGAGTCTACCTAGACAGCATTTTAAGCACCAAACAATAGGCACCAAAATTTTGCTGCCTTCTAAGATACCTTCCCTACAAAAATCAAGAGTTCATGGCAAACTTGACGCAAATTTTTAATTCATTATATTTAACATGTGAATTAGCTTGTGATTCAGAGCAAATGTTTGCCAGAAGTTTGCAGCTCTTCACCAGTAGTGGTGAACCTGCAGCAAAACTTTGGCAACAATGGACAATTTGCCGCAAGTTAGCAGCAAATTTGCCATGAACTAAATTTTTGTAAGGGTAATTTTAAGGTCCCAATCTAAGGCAGCATTGCATGCGTCATTACTGGATAAGACTCTGAATGCATTGTGACAAGCTCAGTGAAGGAATTATCCAAGATGGTGTACAGAGTGTTGAGATATACTCAAATAGCTCAATCTAATTAAAGGAATAGTTTACCCAAAAATGAAAATTCTCTCATCATTTACTCACCCTCATGCCATTCCAGATGTACAGTATATGACTTTCTTTCTTCTGCTGAACACAAAGATTTTTAGAGGAATATTTCAGCTCAGAAGGTCCTCACAATGAAAGTGAATGTGTGCCAAAATTTTGAAGCTCCAAAAAGCACATAAAGGCACCATAAAAAGTAATCCATATGAATACAGTGGCTAAATTCATATAATCAGAAGCAATATGATAAGTGTGAGTGAGAAACAAATCAATATTTATTGACATTTTTTTTTACTGTCAATAGCCACTTTCACATTCTTTTTCTTTTGTTTTGGCGATTTGCATTCTTCATGCATATCGCCACCTACAGGGCAGGGAGGAGAATTTATAGTGAAAAAGGACTAAAATATTGATCTGTTTCTCACCCACACATATCATATTGCTTCTGAAGATATATATTTAACCACTGGAGTCATATGGATTACTTTTATGCTGCCTTTGTGTTCTTTTTGGACCTTCAAAATTTTGGTACCTATTCACTGCATTGAAAGGACCTACAGAGCTGAAATATTCTTCTAAATACCTTTATTTGTGTTAATAAATATTAAAAAATAAATAATAATAAAGAAAGTCATACACATCTGGGATGGCATGAGGGTGAGTAAATGATGATAGAATTTTCATTTCCCCTTCTGTCACTCACTCGATGTTGTGTCGATGTAGTGACACTAGGGGTCGCCCTTGGGAGCCCCAAACACCTCAGATCATTGAGAAAAGGTCAATGAGAATTGGCGAGTGGAATTTGCATGCCACTTCCCCGGACATATGGGTATAAAAGGAGCTGGCTCGCAACCACTCATTCAGATTTTTCTCTATATTTTCTCTATTAGAGCAAACACATTGATGTGAACGTCTTTTTAAAGACACGTCTTTTTCAAGATGCCTTTCCGTCTTTGTGTGATTCCTGGATGCGGTCACTATCCCTCCACTTCCGACGGCCACGGGCACTGCCTCACGTGTCTGGGTCGTAATCACACTGAGCCAGCGTTCGTGGATGGTTCATGTTCTCATTGCGAGAATATGACCATGGCAACGTTGCGGTCGCGGCTTTCCTTCTTCCGGGGGAAAGCCACTCTAGCCGCCCCCCGCGCTGTGCGTTCTACCTCCGGGTGCGAGGCCGGCCCGGCTTGCGCTGGAGGCAATTTGAGGGCTTCAATGGACATGGCTCTGCTGGGTAAATCCCCGCGGACCTCCCATTCCCCAGCACGCTTGTTTTCCCCCAGTGAGTTCCGAGAGGAGACCAGCTCGCCCCAGGGTCAGCTTAGTGTCCCTTTCGGAGCTCCGGAGCGGGATGAGTGCTCGATCGCTGCATCGGAGAGCGTACTGGCGATGTCAGGTGCTGAGGACTCGACTGGGGTTAGCGCCCACCCAGTCTGAGTCTGACGGCGAGATGACCGCCATGCTTGCCCGGGCCGCCGCGTATGTCGGGTTGGAGTGGAACCTTCCAGCCTCCCCTGAGCCCTCGTGGCTAGATGATTGGTTCCTGGGTTCGGGGCATCGCTCACAACTGAGTTGGCACATCAACTGCCTCGAGTTGCTGGCAGTATTGCTCGCCCTGTGGAGGCTTTTGCCGTTGATCCGGGGCAAGCATGTGTTGGTCCGGATGGACAACACAGCGACAGTAGCGTATATAAATCACCAAGGCGGCTTACGCTCATGTCGCAACTCACCTGCCATCTCCTCCTATGGAGTCAGCGACTGAGGTCGCTGTGGGCCACTCATATCCTGGGCAACCTCAATACCACAGCGGATGCTCTGCCATGGCAGGTGACGCTCAGGGGAGAGTGGAACATCCACCCCCAGGTGGTCCAGCTGATTTGGAGTCTGTTCAGCAAAGCACAAGTAGACCTATTTGCCTCCCGAGAAACCTCCCACTGCCCGCTCTGGTATTTTCTGACAGGGGCCCCCCTCAGCCCAGACACGCTGGCACACAGCTGGCCCCAGGGGCTGTGCAAGTATCACTCAGGCCAGAGCTCCCTCCACGAGGCAGCTTTTTTACCCTGAAGTGGTGTTGGTTTGCGAATTGGTGTTCTTCCCGAGCTGAAGACCCTCAGAGATGCGCAGTCGGGTCAGTGCTTTCCTTCCTGCAGGAGAGGCTGGAGGAACGGCTGTCCCCCTCCACCTTGAAGATGTATGTGGCCGCCATAGCGGCACACCACGATACAGTGGACGGTAAGTCCTTAGGGAAGCACGACCTGATCATCAGGTTTCTGAGAGGCACCCGGAGGCTGAATCCTCCTAGGCCATACCTGTTCCCCTCTTGGGATCTCCCGTGGTCCTCCTGGGCCTTCACAGAGCCCCCTTTGAGCCCCTAGTGTCAGTCGAGTTGAAAGCCCTCTCCTTGAAGACGGCCCTTCTGATTTTGCTCACCTCCATCAAGAGGGTCGGGGACCTGCAAGCATTCTCTGTCAGTGATATCTGCTTGGAGTTCAGTCTGGATGACTCTCACATAATCCTGAGACCCTGGCCGGGCTATGTGCCCAAGGTTCCCACAAACCCCTTCAGGGATCAGGTGGTGAACCTGCAAGTGCTGCCCCAGGAGGAGGCAGACTCAGCCCTGTCATTACTGTGTCTGGTACATACTTTGCGCATCTACTTGGATCGCATGCAGAGCTTTAGACACTCTGAGCAGCACTTTGTCTGTTTTGGCAGACAGCAGAAAGGGAACGCTGTCTCCAAACAGAGGCTTGCCCACTGGATCGTGAATGCCATCGCTATGGCATACCAGGCCCAGGCCGTGCCCACCCCTTCAGGAATATGAGCACACTCCACAAGGAGTCTGGCATCCTCGTGGGTACTGGCCCATGGCACCTCTCTAGCAGACATCTGCAGGGCAGCGGGCTGGGCGACACCCAATACCTTCGCGAGATTTTACAATCTCCTGGTGGCTTGCCACGTTACCTCCCCTCCGGGCAGGATGTGGACTCCGTGGGGTCTTTTCCCCCTGAAAGAATAGGATAGGAAAAGAACACATTCCCCGGCGCATATATTGAGCATTAAAATGGCCCCAGCCGAATAACTGAATACTCTGTGGAGAGAAAACATAGAGAGAAAAGGCCGCGGCTGGCGCGGCCTGCTCCCATACTAGATATGTCTTTTCACCCCCAACCACCCCCCCCACCCCGAGGGATGTGGGGAACTCTACGACGTTTTTTGGGGCATTGAGGGAGGCTACGTGCAGACCGGTGCACCTGCTACTATGCATGCAGCAGCTTGCCAGCACCTGCACCGGCAGTCCACGTAACATGGTTCAGCTAGTTGTGGCGTTTCGTATAGGGACCCCTAGTGTCACTACATCGACACAATGTCGAGTGACTGACAGAAGGGGAATGTCTCGGTTACTGTCGTAACCTCCATTCCCTGATGGAGGGAACGAGACGTTGTGTCCCCCCTGCCACAACGCTGTACTACCCGCTGAAATGGCCGGGACGCTGTCTCGGCTCCTCAGCACAAAACCTGAATGAGTGGTTGCGAGCCAGCTCCTTTTACACCCGTATGTCCGGGGGAGTGGCATGCAAATTCCACTCGCCAATTCTCATTGGTCTTTTCTCAAAGATCTGAGGTGTTTGGGGCTCCCAAGGGCGACCCCTAGCGTCACTACATCGACACAACGTCTCGTTTCCTGATGTTGCGACAGTAACCAAGATGTTTTGGGTAAAGCTATTCCTTTAATGAACTGTTTTATGCAATATTTGTGGGAGCTATGTATTTTGTTTTTATTTTTTATTTTATTTTTATTTTTTGCTTTTTAGAGTACTGCGTCATTAGCCTAGCAACATGCTAATGCAATCAAATGTAAGCGATCTGCACCTCTTGTGCGATTTACGCAAAGGAGCGCTATAGAGCACAACAGTCTGGTTCCGCAAAAACAAAAAAAAATCCCACTAATTTATTCCATAGACAAATTGATCTTCAATGATAACTCTAAATCTTTAAAGACAGACCTACTGTGAGCTACGAGGTTGTTCATCAATGGTATATGCTTCTGTTGAAGCCATCTGTCTGCGTTTTTTCAACTTCATTGCTTAAAAATCATGTTTTATAGCGGAATTCATGGTAAACAACTACATTACCCATGGTACAGCAGATAAAGATCCACCAATCAGAGAACCGCAGCCAACGAAACCCGCAAAACTTGTCTCGGAGTGACCGCCCACTCCCATGAAGCACTATGAATGACGCAATCAAGTTGGTCTCCCTTCACTCTTAAACTACTTGTATATTTGTACATATCAGAATATTTTGCAATTAATTTAAAATATACTGTTTACTGCATAATCAACAACCTAAAATCAATAGTTTTATATATTACCATCGATTTTTATTCAATGATATCATTCTCAATGCTTCATGGGATTGTAGTTTGTGCCCTCACGAAGTACACGGTCTTGTACCTTTGTCTTTATGTCCGATTTTCAAATAGTTTTCCACCTCAAAACTAAGTTTGTGATATTGTGATTCACCTCAGAGCTGGTTGGTTTGGTTCATGGCTTACTACTCTTTAATGAAGGATTCTATGAAAAGTCTATGGAAGAAATGAATGGGGAAAATACTGCCAGAACCCAGACGTCTGAAAAAGTGGGAGAGTGGTGCTCTTGAGTAACTATTAAGAGAGTTGCTGCATATTTAGAGCATTTCAAATCAGTCACTTGCATTCTTGCATACAAAAAAGCTAGACGTAGGGCAACAAATGGAGCAGAACGCAGGTGTCTCAAGACCTGTTTTTAAAATTCTAAGCTCTTCTAACAAGACACGGCATCTTTAAAATGTGGCGCTCCTGTGCAAAACGCTGAAAAAAAACAGTGTGTTGCAGCATATCGGTCAAAGATGTCCATCTAGCACATTTACATAAACACAAAAAAGGGGTTCTGTGTGAAAGACCTCTTAGAAGGCAGCCGGCTATGTAGGCAGTAAGCAGCAAGGCAGCTCAATTTTTGAAATATGATGTCAGTTCTATTGTGCACTAATGTAATTATCACCCCGCCACCTGAAAGTATAAAATGTGGCTCTGATTTGCTCATATTCCTCAACTGATATGTCACAGCACATCTAGTCTCTTAGAGCATACAGTTTCATGTAGCTACACTTTGATAAAGAGAATAGAAGTGACCTACATCTTACCTAATGACAGAAAGCTTTTTGCCAAGTCTCATGCAAGACCATGTGAGCCAAACTTTGAGGGTTTTGTTTTGAAATGTACCACTGATTGCTAATTTGCACATGACATCAGCTAAGCGCAAAGAATCCTTTAAACAGAGAGAGACACACAGACAGAGAGGGTCAATGAACATGAGCATATCATGTTTCAATCAGTGTTGTCATCATTTACAATGATATCAATGAAAACAAACCCATTTGGTGCTGGCTCAGCCATACCACTGAGGTCATTGTTTAACATCAACCTATATGGCTCTGTGAATTGTAGTTATGGTTATACATGCTAATTTCTCTGGCATCTCCAAATGAGTGATATTAAATCATGACTGTCGTTCGTGTAGTTAAAAGCTCTGTTTTCGCATGTAAACAGTTAATCCTCAGCCACGGTAAGGTGATATTGATGTATTAGGAAATAATTAATGCATTCCATGTTAATTCCTACTGTGAGGTAATAGAGTGAAATATAGTTTGTTTTCAGTGGGATCAGGTTGTGGGGACATTGCCTGATGGTTGTATCTGGCATTAGCTGCTCATAAAGTGCATATCTGAGCACTAAGTTTGTGAGTAAGAAAGTCGCCACTCACATCTATTATCAAAGGCCATGGGAAAAGAGTCTCCAAACAGGCGTGCCTGTCAGGCCTTATCAACAGACAAATCCCCAATGGTGCTAATGGCAGGGCTTTGTCTGCCTTTCATTACATTAACTAACAAGGCAGGAGCTTGTTCGTCTAATGTGTCACTTCCTGTGGCATGTTTCTCTCAGGGCAGGGGGTTAGATGGCCACAGCCGGAAAAATTCCACAGATCAGAGGAAACATTAATCTGGGTATTTACTCGCCCTAAGGACTTGGATGTCAAAAGGGTGTGTACCAGGGAAAATCTATGCCCTTCTCTGGAATCCACCTTTCATGAAAAGCCAGCTTTTGGTTCACGCATTAATCCTAAATGAGATTATCCTACGAATTAATTGATGCTATATCTTCTTATACACGCACAAGCACTTTTATAATTCGAAAAGAGACTATTGCAAACACAACATGAAAGACATAGTTCACCCATGAAGCACTATGAATGACATAATCAAGTCGGACTCCCTTCACCCTTAAACTACTTGTATATTTGTACATATCAGAATATTTTGCAATAAATTTAAAATATACTGTTTACTGTATAATCAACTTAAAATCAATAGTGTTATATATTGCCATCGGTTTTTATTCAATGACATCATTCTCAATGTTTCATGGGATTGTAGTTTTTGCCCTCATGAAGGACAGTCTTGTACCTTTGTCTTTATGTCTGATTTTCAAATAGTTTTCCACCTCAAAACTAAGTTTGTGATATTGTGATTCACCTCAGAGCTGGCTGGTTTGGTTCATGGCTTACTACTCTTTAATGAAGGATTCTATGAAAAGTCTATGGAAGAAATGAATGGGGAAAATACTGCCGGAACCCAGACATCTGAAAAAGTGGGTGAGTGGTGCTCTTGAGTAAGAGAGTTGCTGCATATTTAGAGAATTTCAAATCAGTCGCTTGCATTCTTGCGTTCAAAAAACTAGACGTAGGGCAACAAATGGAGCAGAACGCAGGTGTCTCAAAACCTGTTTTTAAAATGACAAGGCATCTTGCACTTTTATAATTCAAAAAGAGACTATTGCAAACGTAATATGAAAGAAATAGTTCACCCAAAAATTTTAATTCTGTCATTTACTCACCTCAAATTGTTCCAAATATGTTGGACTTTCTTTCTTCTGTTGAACACAAAAGGAGATGCCAGGCAGAATGTCAGGGACTGACAACCTCAGTCACCTTCAGGGTCATAAATTAGCAAGGACTCGGGGCAAAAATGCCACCGAAAGTGACAAAAATGCCTCAGTTTTTTAAAATGTGTTTGTAGTAAATTATTTTGTTTTTAATCTTTTATCCAACATTTGATGTATTGCGTTACATTTTATTTTAGTTATGGATTTAGACCCAGTAGTAACATTTCAGTTAACTGATTCAATTGAGGTACTGTACTCTATATGCTATGTGCTTCACGTTAGAAGATATATGCCCTTGTAATGGTATAAAATGCCCTTAAAAAACAATTCCAGGAGGCAAAAATCTTAAAAAACAAAACAAAAACATAATAAAAAAAATGGAATTTATATTACTGGTTACCATTAAAAGATGAAATGAAAGTGAATGGTGAGGCTGTCATTTCCTAACATTCTGTCTTTTGTGTTCCATGGAAAAAGGAAAGTCTTATGGGTTTGGAACAGGTGCGTAAATAAGTAAATAATGTAAGCAAATAAGTAAATAAAAAGACAGATTTTTCATTTTTGGGTAAACTATTCCTTTAAGACAGTTTTCCTGCACACATTCTTTGGACACAAAGAATTTGTGCACTCTCTGCAACTTTCAACATATTAGTCAATACTGGCCTAATGCGATAGCAAATTTAACAGGAGCTTATGGAGGATTCTGTATTTATTTATTTTTGTACTACATGCAAGAAGCCTATCTGTGTGGAGACAGAAGACACTAGAGCTGGGGGAGTGCATTGGTGGTGGGTTGGAGGAAGGGAAAGAAGCTTGTTTGTCAGTCTAGTCATTCGTAGAAGGAGCAGGTCAAGTTCTTGGCGAAGAAAGTGCTGTGTTGCTATGGCAACGGGAGATTTTCTTTCCCAGTGTCCTGGGGTTAGGGCGCCATCAGCAGTGTGAATGTTGTTTAAGAAGTAGAGCAGTTCAGACCCCTAATCGCCCCCCATTTATTTTTGGGCTCTGTAAAGTCTGCCTCAGGCAGCACAACAAGAGACCATGAAATACAGCTGTGAGGAAAATATTCCTGACACGGCCATAATGCTTATATAAATTCCATTCAGTAGTTCCATTAATAATTTACAGGAACTGACAGCAGTCCACTCACTCACAAAATCAGAAAGGATGTTTATCATCTAAAATAGTTTTTTTGTTTTGTTTATTGGTTCTTTATATATAATCATATTAGTTGGTGAAATAAATGTAATACATCTGGAATGTTGATTAAATTTGTTGATCATAAGATGAAGGTCTTCTTCATAAGAACCTAAATGGTTTTCTTCAAAATGCTGCTCCAACCTGAAAAACTATTTGACTTGATTAAATCTTTACTGTTCTGAAAATACTCCTCAATATTTCTAGCCTGCAACATGCCTTCAGTATGTATCTGTGTGAAGGAGGGGGGGGGAAGGGGGGCTACATTATGAAGAGGAGAAATACCTGGCACGCATAATAAGTGCATATGGACTTATGGTGCCAAAAATAATTTATTTATGTTTGAATGGCAGTGCTCAATTCTGGTTGGCAGAGCTTGTCATTTGCACCCTTTGGCTTCCTTCACCTGCCATCATGTCCCCTGGTGTGCCCTCACCTCCTGCCTCCTCCTGGAAGATGCCTACCATGGTCCTCTTAACCCCTAGTCCATGCTCCAATAACCAATCATGAACTAACTTCTGAAATATGAAGCACGAGTCCTTGCAAAACAACTCACAAAAAGTTGAAGTTATTTGTCACAACGTCACACGAAGGGTATGCGTGAGTCATCTGATAACTTTTCTGGCTCGTTTCTTCTTATTTGCTTCTGCCCTACTGAAAAATAAAAGAGCTTAAACCAGACTAAGCTGGTTTGCTGGTCTCCCAGCCTGGTTAGGCTGGTTTGGTTTGCTGATTTGATAGGGATTTAGGGCACTTGTCAGCTGGTCAGGCTTGGAGACATGCTGGCCAAACAGCTAAACACCAGCTAGACCATCTGAAACCCAGCTTTGCCAAGCTAGGTGATGAGCTTGACCAGGCTGGAAGACAAGCTAGATCACTGAAGACCAGCTAGACCAGCTGAAAACCAGCTTGGCCAGGCTGGGAGTCAAGCTAGACCAGCTGAAGACCATCAAGACCAGCTGAAGACTTACTTATTCAGGCTAGGTAACAGGCAGACCACATAAAGACCAACTTGGCCAGGCTGGGAGACCAACTGAAAACTTGCTTGGCCTGGCTGGGAAAGGAGCTAGATCAGATGAAGTCAAGCTAGACCAGCTGAAGACCAGCTTGGCCAGGCTAGTACATAGTTAGATCTGCTAAACCCCAGCTTGGCCAGACTCAGAAACCAGCCTGACCAGCCGAAGACCAGCTTGACCAGCTTGGGAGACAAGCTAGACCAGCTGAAGACCAGCTTGGCCAGACTCGGAAACCTGCCTGACCAGCCGAAGATCAGATTGACCAGCCTGGGAGACCAGATAGACCATCTTAGACCAGCAAACCAGTTGAGGCTGTTTTATTTTATATAATTTTTTTCATCAGGGTGATCTACTATTTTCCTCCTCTCTGTTGCATGTTCAGGCGCCTGCCAAGGAGATAACCATAGTCATTCCTGTCATTTAGTGTTGGAAGGGTCAAGTAGACACATCTGTTATTGGTTGAAAATAGTGCACAAGACCTCTTACCAATGTTTCCCATCCCTGTTCTCCATTCACTTCAAACAGAGCAAGGAGACAGATCATTCCAACTTGGCATCCGCTATATAATACATATAATTTATACTAGTATGTTTTTATACATCACAGCCAAGTTTACAGCCTTTAAAGGAAGAAAGGGCCTTTTCCTCTGGCTCTTGTAGCTGAAGTCTGTGGAGACTCAACAGAAGATCATCGACTGCCTGGGATCCTTCAGATTACTGCAGCTGGTGGAGGGGTGAGCGGACCAGCCCTGGAAGGCTTATGAAGGTAAATCAGTAGCAAAACTCAAGAGCTTGCATATTTGGAGTTGAGAACTTGTACAATAAATATCTGTACTCGTAAGATGAAGCTTACACTTACAGCAAAGATATGAAAACTTGTAAAAATAACAATTTGAAGTTGAATGTTGCAATCTGCACTCACAGCCAATAATTCAAAGCTTGTGTTCTGAATTAACAATTGCAGACAAGTAGTCACAAATGTGTAAAATGACATTCACATAAATACAACTACAGACACAAACTAGTATTACACATTAATTTTTGTACTTTAATTCATTTTTGCAGTACAACCACAAATCGGTACTTACAACCTCTCAAATCTTCCACTACAACTTTAAATCTTCATGCCTTGACTTTTGCAACTACTTTTGTGAAATACCTGTAGCAAAACTCACTTGTGCACTTGTAAAATCTTGATGTGAGAGAGCAAGACCAGTGTACGAAGGGGGAGGGGTCAATTAAGTCGTTTTATTGGTTGATGTCTAGCCAATGAATGCCACCAGTGTGGATTGTGTTAACTGGGGATGTGAATAATTTCACTTGCATTTTCAGCAGATTCGTTCAATGTGAATTGCCAAGGAACAAAAAAAAAAAAAAAATACATTTTGCACAAAATGTTTTTGGTAGCATTATTAACCCACTTTGTTTCATTGATGTCTGTTCTAATGAATTTGACAGTTTAAGAGCTATTTTAATGGTTTCACAGGGTAACATGGTTACCTATGTTAACGTGGGACATTGGTTTGAATGTGAACTGGCGATTACACTTGTCAGAGCAGTAAATCGCAAGTGGAATTATTTTATTTGCAAGATTTTTATGTGCCAGATTTGAGGTTGTACTGCGAAAATGAATTAAAGTACAATAGTTAATGTGTAATACAAGTTTGTGTCTGTAGTTATTATTTATGTGAATGTCATTTTACACATTTGTGACTACTTGTCTGCAATTGTGAATTCAAAACACAAGCTTTGAATTATTGTCTGTGAGTGCAGATTGCAACATTCAATTTAAAATAATTTGTTTACAAGTTTTCACATCAGTGCTCTGAGTGTAAATTTCAACTTACGAGTAAACATATTTATTGTTCTCAAATCCAAATATGCAATCTCTTGAGTTTTGCTACTGATTTACCTTCATACAGCCTTCACAGGAAACGATAACAGCTGATACTGGGACTAATTTGGTAATGTGCAGTACCACTGGATGATGTGAGTTGAGGGCTGGTGGTGCTGCTGATAAAAAGCATGCCAGCAGAGATGTTTCCTTCTTGGGATGCTGGCCGTACTTTTGTGAAGTGTATATTTGTGTAAGTCTGTCCACAGACAGTATTGTTAAACCTAAGTTAGTTTCAGATAAAGACAACAGCCGGGTATTGTGTCCTTACAGAGGTGGAATAAATCAATATCCTACTGAAGAATCAGAGGCAGTGGCTGCAGAAACACTGGTAATTAATGTCCTGTATACTTTAAACATTGACAAAACTCTCCAAATAATAATATTAAAGGTGCACTTAGTAATTTTTGTTAATGTTGTGCTGGCTGACATGACAGTCGTCTTGGAATTACACTGATGCATATGGTGGGTATGTATCACACAAAAGCTTTGCAAAAGTTTATCAATGCCATTACACAAATGTTCTATTAGCAGTCGGCCATAATTTATTTATTCTGTGACCAAAAGTGTCCCATGATAAAAGATAAAAGAAGTGTTTTTCACCAGGTCATGCGATCTCAACATGGCGGCCCTCATTATGCAACTGCTACTGTATTATTAGACTACTGATATGACTTTCATGTGAAAGTACGTGATTTTAAATAAAAATTCATGAGAAAAAAAAAATTACTGACTGCACCTAGGAGTAGCATTCACAGTACTGTACCTCACATTTTCGCAGGGAGTTCATTTGCCGAGGCATCCTAATTCATTACTGATAGGCAATGTCTTTGTGTTCAGAGCCAAGAAAAGTCTTCTGTTAATTAATGACACTGCTGGAAGAGTGAGAGTTTGGGAAAATACAGGGATAATAATAACAGCATCTGGACTCTGGACAGTGTTATTACCATTTAAATTAAGACCCTTGAGCTGAGAGCCTCTCGAGTGAACAATCTTACAGTTAACTAAGCACACATGGAACTACGAGGCCTGTTTCTTCTGATATATTTTCTATTTATTCTTTTTTTTTTTTCTTTGTGGTTTGTTTTTGGTTTATTCCCAGCATGAAACAGAGTGCCATGATAAAGATTTATATTTTGGATTAATGTACCATATGTTCTGATTCCCTGTTTAACCCACAAAAGGGGAAAGCACTATGTAAATACCATGGTTGTCAAGGGTGACAGATTGACATTACCCGACAACAATACGCAACCCCGCTCTTATGGCTGAAAGAGGCCGGCCTGTCTCAATGTAAATACGCCTAAATAAAAACTGTTCTCTGAGCATTGTTGGAAAAGTCACCCGTCACAATGACTGGGAAATGTCTGTGTCACATTTGCTATCCAACACAGACAGATACACAGACCAGTAGTCAGGCTGCAAGCTTGGCCGGCACACAACACCAGACATTTCTTACACTGCTTTCAGTCTGTTCCACACTGTTAGAGAATGCATTGGAAAATCAAAGTGTAAGTCTCAGATCTTTTCATCAGTGAGAGTTTGTCATGGGTATCAGTTATCAGGCAGATGAGACATTATATTATCAGGAAATTATCAGATACCTGGAAAATGAAGCACAGAGGAGAGAGCAAAGTTACAAGTTATACCATGCTATTTTCATTTGTTGCATGAAATGTTTAGAGGTTTAGAATTAGCTTGGTAAATGCATGTTGTGTGCAGCGGCTAATCTACACATGGATCTCTTTGCTCGCTCTCTGCAAAGCCAAGAGGCAGATCTGACAGCAGCTAACTAGCACCCCCTTTTGAAGTGATCGCATCTGGTGTGAGCTGCTAAACGTCTGAGCATGGGGAACGCTTCCAAACATGATGTTTTTCTCTGACGATTGTGTTCTTTGAAATATCCATTTAAAAGCCTATTATATTCAGATATTTCTGAATTTCTTAATAAAAAACAATGTTTTACTTGTCTCCTTATATAACTGAAAAATGCTAACCTAAACAATTTGCTTCATGTGGTAACATCTAAATTAAATAGTTTAATTTAAGTCAAAAATATTATTTAACATCACTGAATCAACCTGACTACATTAGGTTATATATACTGTATATTAGATTAATTTAGATACATTTTTAGTAGATAAATCTTTCCTCCTTATTTTTAAAGAGCAAGTATAAAACTTCTTTATCTTTGCTTTTGAGCCATACTTAAAGTGGAAGAGAGTCAAAGTTTTATTTGTCACATACTTGTAGTCAAGGGGATTGCAGCCGTGGGGGACGTGTCCCCCGCACTCTTTAAAAAGGTGATTTTTGTCCCCTGCATTTTTTCAAGCTAAACCCATACCAAGTCCAAATGGTAGATTTTTGTACAGTATTCTTTGCGTTTTGTTACTTTGGGCTGATTGAGTGACCATCCATCCAATCACAGGTGAGTTTCATGAGCTGAAACAACGCTTGCGTAATAGGCTGTCAGTCAGACAGTCTAATCAACTGTCTGACTGACCATTTCTACAAAGCTGCTTTCAACAATGCTCATTTAATCCATGTTTTTTTTTTTTAATTGGCATTGATGTTGATCTAAATGAATAATCTAGAGATGAGGAACACACAAACGAGAGTTATTTATCGGCACATTGTTCTTGATAGGCAGCATTATGTGAAGAGCACTGCAGAAAAAACACAAAGGACGATCCTTCTTTAAAGCACACATTGTAAGTGGAGTTTATATCAGTGCATGAGTCTTCATTAAGTTATGCTTTTTACATTATGTTTGTGAAGTAATAGTTTGATCAGTTGTTTTTGCCAATTTAAGCAGATTACTAGATCTGTGTTAAATATGTAAAGTTATTTTTAATATCAGCTCCTGTTTTTGTTTTTTTATCTCTGTGTTGGTGTGCAGTTGACAAACTGTAGGAAAAAATATAGATCTGCTGTGTTCTTAGAACACTTAAGCATTTTACTGAAGTGAATAGATAGACATGCATTTTTATACTTGAAAATGTACAGACGCTATTGAAATTCTTATTATAAAACTATTATTGTTGTTTTTTGATAAAAGTCATGCTCAGCAGCTCACAAACTGCAGGGAAATGATAGATTTGCTTTGTTCTTATAATGCTTAAAACATCTACTAAAGTCTCTTGGTAGGTCTGTAGACACAAATTTTCAAGGATTACATTTTTTTTATTTTTTTTATTTTTTTTTTTTTTGATCGTTGATTTGGTGACTAACTCATTTCACACAATTATAATAATTAATTAATTAATTTATAATAATTCATTTAATTATAATTTATATAACTCACAAGACATCACCAGGTGGCATCACCAGAAATGGTCACTGAACAAATCATTAAATAGATCTGAACTAATTTTGGTGAACATAGTCAAAACACTCGAGCCACTTGGATACATTTAAATCATAAATTGTGCACATGCACAATTGTCATTATTGTGATTGGTTAAATAATTTATTCAAGACCAGCTTATGCTCAGTCTTTTATTGTGAAGCAAGTGCTCCACAAGATACCCTTTATTTTTGCACCTAAATTTGCAAAATTTTGCAATTAATTTGCAATACTTGAATCTTTAAAATACTACAAATATTAAGCATATAATACGTAAATATTAATATAATTCTTATATCATACTTATTATATATGAATATATACTGTAATATATTAATACTGCACTGTACGTGTTGGGTCTGTGTGAGCCCCCACTTTTAAAATGACTGCTACGCCCCTGCTCGTAGTGCATACTGCATAGGCAGTGAAATGGGTTTTTCTTCAGGTCAGTTACAGCTTAACTGCACAAATGAAAAATGTACTGTATTGGACAATTAAGCATCACTTAAAAATATATGAATGCCTTTGCATTTTATAACAAAATATCAAAGCAAGTGGAATTTTTTTAAAGAAAGATAGAACAAACTCATTTATGGTGCAAAACATTTCAGCAGTTTGTTAAAACAAAACATGTGTTGTTAAAAATTAAGATAACACAATTTGGACACTTTCTGGTTGTCAAATGTTAGTAGAACATGTCCATAGTTAATATGATAAACTAAACCTACAGTATATTTATGGTTCCTTATCTGTCACTCACTCGACGTTGTGTCGATGTAGTGACACTAGGGGTCACTCTTGGGAGCCCCAAACACCTCTGCTTTTTGAAAAAAGGCCAATGGGAATTGGCAGTGGAATTTGCATGCCACTTCCCCAGACATACGGGTATAAAAGGAGCTGGTATGCCACCACTCATTCAGATTTTCTCTTCGGAGCAGAGCGGTTGTGTTCAGCATGCTGAGTTACTCTGCCGATCCATTCACCTTGAAAAGCTGTTGGATTTACGGCACATGACAGCGGCTTCTCCCACTCTTGCACTGGTGAAGTGCAGAGAATGCCCCTGGGTGCTTCAGCAGCTAAAAGAGTATATTCTTCGTACTAAAAGAGTATATTTTCTCTTCTTAAAAGAGTGGCATTAACGGAGAGCGTCTTTTTAAAGATGCCTCTCCGTTTGTGTGTATTTCCTGGTTGCGGTCATTACCTCTTCGCTTCTGATGGCCACGATCACGGTCTTACGTGATCAGGGAACGGAGGTTACGAAAGTAACCAGGACGTTCTAGTAGGGCACCTATGTGAATTTAAGGGGAAACCAACTTTGCATCCACTAAAAGTGACCTTGAGTGGGTCTTTGGGTCTACCTTCACTTGTTTGCAGATGCCACTTGGTTAGATATTAAGGTTATAAATACTCTAGTAAGGTAGGATGTCCATGTGGGAGGTCAGTTTAGTGCATTCCCTTTGCAGTGTCCAGAAGTTATACCAGCAACTTTCAGCACTGCTTGCACACTGTATTGTAACATGTTATAGAATGATAATGTACTGTATGTATTGTATGATATTTGTTTTTGCTGGAAATTCAGCCCCAAAATGTTGAAGCCATTTTTTTTTAGAAACGTAAGTTGCAAATAAGTTGCTACATATGGACTACAACACTTCTCCAATTAATACAAGGAGCTCTAAAATACCGAGAGAAAGCTATCTGTTAGCATTTCTATTCATCTCACTGGTATCTGCTCAGCTAGGCTAGTGCATGGTTCCCCAGAAGAATGAAAAAGTGGAGGCTGCCATCTTTGCTTATGGGTGCACATGCCTTCACATGCCATCAGAATTATCCTACTTCCCACTTCAAGTCATCACATTCATGCTGTTGAAGAGAATAGGAAACATGGAGGATGCCAGGTTAATGGAGGAACCCTTACTGAGAGTGTGCATTTATATATTTTTCTTTTGAAATTTTTTGTCCTAACTTGCACCTCCAAACTTAATGTGTGCGTTTGCTTCAGTGTCTCTCTAAAGGAACTCTTATTTTGACACCATAATATATGTTAGTCAGCTTCCTTCTGAAAATAATGGCATTTTGGTCAAATACATGCTATTTTCTCAGTTTTAAAAATGTACAATCTGCATTAAAAGTTTACCGGTAGGATATATATATAAATTTATATGATCAAAATGGCAAGAACTAAAAAGGTCACTGCATTTACAAAAATGAATAAAACCTATCAGTCGCTACAGAAACTGTAGTCTCTTGCGCCATACGGAACGTTTATGTCTTTTCCCAACTCGGGTATTAAAATGATCTCAGTTTCCATGTCATAATTACGACTTAAGTGAGTGACCATGTACAAATTCTGAGTAGAAAACTCATATTTATGATAAAATCACCTTTAAATAGAAGCAGATAGGGGAAAATGCAAGTCCATTTCATGTTTTTAAGAGCCATTCAAAAACAATGGGCCTCATTTATAAAACACTTTATAATATATTTTATTTATAAAATATTTACATATTTTTTTGTGTAAATAGTTCATAAACCATCCTGACATAAATATTCGGTTTCATGAAAGTTTTCGTAATTTCAAGTTGTTAGCTGGTACGAACAAAATTTACACCTGCTCCTGACCACGTGTAAATCGTGTGTTAGACATCAGAACCTTTTGTGTTCTTTCAGACAAACTGACCTGACTACACTTTGATAGAAGTGAAATGAAATAAGTAATAATAATAAAATAAAAAAATAAAAACTAATAATTAAATGAATGAAATGAACCTTAAAAATAACATAAATTAGTAAAGAAAAAAAACAAAAAAAGTAGTTTGTTTTCTTTTTAAACAATATACCTAAATTGAAAACATTTCTATAATGCCTACATTTATTTCTTTAAAGTATAGTTTCGTAAATTCCCAACTCAGCGTCATACATTTTATATTGTTTTTCCAGCAGAAGCTGCCTACTTGGCATGGGGCGATATGTTCGTGGAAAGACGTAGTTGTTGTTTGATTTTCTCAAAAAAATGAATGCCCTTTAGCGTGACTGGTTGGATAGTTTCTTCATTTGACATGAGCTGTATAATTTATGTTTTATAATTCAGTGTAGTCATCGATGGGCATGCATTATTATAATTGTGAATGAACGTACACACTCTCTGGAGGAAAGTTTTGTAATGGTCCATTTTATGTGCAAATTACTCCAAATTTTCTCGTATATTTACGAAAGTTTCATGAATGAGGCCCAATATCACTGGAAAAAGATGCTCTATAATGTGATGAAATAACTGTGTGGCAGGGGGGAGGGCGGGGCCGGGTCGTGATTCTGCACACCCGGCCTCTAATCTGATCAAGCCTGAGAGGGATAAAGGCGACCGGAGATGGCAGTGTGACAGAGAGAGAGTTACGGGCAGCTGTCCGACACCTGTGTGTGTTTGTCCTTTTGGTTAAGTTCATTATTAAAATATTATTTATATTGTCAAGCCAGTTCTCGCCTCCTCCTTTCCCTTTAACTGTGTTACAAACTGTGACTTAAATGTTTCTTGGATTGAAAATGAGTTCACCAGAAAACACGGCTACTTTTTAATGGATGTAGTTCTTAATTGGCTAACCAGCCAATTCCTGACCCTGTGGATTAATCAAACATGTAAACTCACATACTTGTGGTGGTAGATGTAATATTAAGGTAGCAACTTGTTAGCAACTTAAGTATTTGAAATAACACAACAGCTTTAAAATTTACGCTTGAGGTTTATTTATTTGTATGTTGTAGAACAAAGCGTGAAAGTCTCTTCAAGTAATGTCAACCACAGACATTATTTTACTCATAAATCAAAAATGGTTACTTTAAAACCCATTTGAAATTCCAGAGGGAACCCATGGCTCGGAAATGCTAATTCTCCTCTGGGTTTTAGAACAGCTCTATAGCATGTGTGTTTTCAGAGAGTTTGGAGCTGCTGTAGGTCAAAGAGGAGACTGGCGGGCCGGGGGTGCAAGCGAGCTGGGCGAGCGTAAAGCTGGTCAGGTGCAGCGCACCAGTGATCATTAGGGTTACAGCTGCTAGGGCCAGATTGTCTGCTGCCTGTGCCGGGCGAGATGTCTCACCCTGGGAAAAAGAGTGAGCATCTGTCTGTCCTTCCCCATAGACACGAACCTCCTACCAGCCTGTCCAACTCAGCCCAAATGGTAACAAGGTCACCTAGCTTTTTTTTTTTTCTCACTCTCTTTCTCCCTTTTTCTTACTGTGTAAATGCTGTTAACCATTGCTTCAATGCCTAGTTAGCAGGTGATATAAAAACAATAGCAGCTCAAAGAAGATTATTGTTCTAATCATTGTAAAATGAAAAACAATATGAAACTCATTGGTGGCACTGACCTTGGCATACTGTGGCCGTGTTCAAAATGGCATACTACCACACTACCAGGGCTGCATTAAGGTACTGCAGGGCCCTGCCAGTCATTATATGGAATGTTTTTACTCGATGACAAGGTGAGGCTTTCACTGTTGAGCACTGTCTCCATGTTTATATCCCCGTCACCTAATGAACATATTTACACGCGCGTCTTCCCGCGAACGTCGACGGGCAAAAGTTATTTCAAAACTGAATTGGTCTTTATATATAGTGGCCCCCAAAAAGTGCTTAGAGATATTTGAACACAAAAGCCATACTTAAAAATAAGGTCTAAAGGTCACTGCATTAGATACAAAATATCAAACCAAGTGGCATCTGCAACCAAATGATTCTAGACCTTATTCAGAAGTGATTTTTAGTGGATGAAGTCAGTTCCCCTCAAGTTCAAAAAGGTGTCCTAGTAATCACAGGCGTAGTTCAACACTATGGAGATGTCCCAGTATTATACAACCAGAAAGTTTCCAAATTACGGTGCCCCTTAGGGGACAGTAGTTATGCGCTCACTCACAATAAGTTTTGCGTGCCCTCGCAATAGTTTTGCATTCCCTCGCAAAACATTTACCATGGTTTTTCTATAGTAACCATATTTTAACCTTGATATTCATAATACAGAATAAAAAATATTCTGTGATAATACAGAAAAAAAAAAAAAAATACATTTATATGATTACTACAGCAGTCATGATTACTACAAAAAATTATTTCTATAGTAAAACCATAGTTCAACTGTGGTATTTGTATAGTAAAAACATTTATTTATGGAAAGTAAAGCGTTAAGTTACTTTTGCATTATTTTTGTATTACTTTTTTCTCACCGCTACTCTCTCTTCTGCTATGCTATGCATTCCATACAAATAAGCCATGAATTGCATACAAGAGACATTACAGGTCATGCTAGCTACTGTACAACACTCTTGTCAAAACAACATACTAAACAAACAGATATTTAGAAAGTCTACAATCAGTAGGCCTTCACGTCATATTTATAATAAAGACTCAACAGGAATATGCATAATTCTTTGTCCATCGACATGGCAGCCAATATGAATAATGAAGAATAACCACTGTATTACCTAAAGCAACAAAGTTCAACATCTGAACCTGCATCATATGTCATCACGTGCGGTGCCCATCGACAATGTGAGTCAACTTAAGATGTTTTTCAAAAGTCAGGATAAAATTCACTGGGGAATGTCAACCTAACATGTTCAAGGAATAAGTTTGATGAATAAATGAATATTTTTCACTTAAGTCATCTCAGTGTAGGCTTGTTTTGAGTTGATCCACGGTGTGTACTGCAGACAGCCTACTGCAAATGCGCATGTTGATACAACTTGAATGGAATCATTTTTAATGCTACCAAAATGTCATAAAAACGGTTTGTTTCACAAATCACATTACTTGTTTATTATAAAACAAAAATGGCGAATATTTTAAGAAATGAAGACATTTTGTCTGCGTACACAAACCATGTAGTACATTGCTCGCAGTCGCTGATCCAGATTTTCTCATCCCATTCTCCCAGTTACGGGGAGCTCTAACAGAGAGCAGTTTGGCTGCATAAGTCAGTGAATTGAGTGAGTATTTCATCCTTTATATCATGTCGTGGCCAGTGGAAGACTAGTTTTATAATCCCTCTGCCTAAACGTGTTAAATAATTTTATATGTAACGTGTATAAATAGGACTCAAGATGGCGCCGAGTATGGCTGCTGTGTTGCGAGCTCCGACACAACATAGTAGTGTTTTGTTTGTTTTGTTCACAATTCTTATGTTTTTTGTCTTGGATGTTGTCTGCCTTATTGTCTACGAAGGACAAACACTTTTGGACATTGGTTCAGTAATTTCACACCGTAAACCGGACTTCAAATTTCTCAATGCCGACCCGCTGTTTACAAACACGCAAGCGGAGCCCTTTGTCTGGGCAGCACGGCCGCGGAAACGCAGGAGGAAAAGGGAAAACAGAGCCGGCGTTCTCATCAGAGTAAGACACCGCGCAAATCGACCCCCGCTACCCACTATTCTACTGGCAAATGTTCAGTCTCTGGATAACAAGCTCTGCGAGCTGAAAGCGCGGATCTCTTTCCAATGAGATACGAGGGACTGCTGCATTATCTGCCTTACGGAAACTTGGATGTCTGCAGAGATTCCAGACTCAGCCATCGAACCCGCGGGGTTCTCCGTGCACCGAGTGGACAGAGCGAAAGACCTCTCAGGTAAAAGCAGAGGTGGTGGTGTATGTTTTATGATCAACAAATCCTGGTGTGATCAGAGGAACGTACATTCTATCAAGTCTTTCTGCTCTCCTGATCTGGAATTTCTTATGCTTCTGTGTCGACCATTCTGGCTACCGAGGGAAATCACAGCGGTCATTATCACAGCTGTGTACATTCCCCCACAAGCCGACACAGACCGGGCACTCAAGGAACTGTATGGGAGTATAATTGAGCAGGAAACTGAGGCCGCGTTCATTGTGACCGGGGACTTTAATAAAGCCAGTTTAAAATCAGTCACACCAAAATACCACCAGCACATTAGTTTCAACACACGAGGGGACCGGGTTTTGGACCATTGCTACTCTCCCTTTCGGGATGGCTACAAATCCCTCCCCCGCCCACCATTTGGCAAATCGGACCACTCTTCCATTGTGCTTCTGCCCGCTTACAGGGAGAAACTGAAACAGGAAGCACCCACCCTCAGAACGATCCAGTGCTGGTCGGACCAGTCAGATTCCATGCTACAGGACTGTTTTGATCACACGGACTGGGAGATGTTCCGGTCCGCCTCTGATGACGACATCGAGCTTTACGCTGATAGCGTAATGTGTTTCATCAAAAAGTGCGTGGAGGACGTGGTTCCGACCTGAACAATACGGATCTATCCGAATCAGAAACCATGGATAAATAACGATGTTATTTAGCGATGAATAACGTGGCACTTAATGTGCGGACCTCCACTTTTAATTCCGGGAATGCGGAGGAGCATAAACAAGCCAGTTATGCCCTCCGAACCGCAAAATGCCAGTACAGGAGCAAGATTAACACCACCAAATCTAGAAGCATGTGGCAGGGAATTAACATCATCACGGACTTTAAAGGGAATAAAAACTCCGCCATGAACACCGCTGCCTCTCTCCCGGATGAGCTAAATACTTTTTATGCTCGTTTAGAGGGAAATAACACCGCCCTCGCAGAGAGAGCTCTCGCGGCTGAAGCTACAGAGGTTAGTTCACTCTCCATCTCTATAGCGGATGTAACCCGATCCTTCCGACGGGTGAATATCCGCAAAGCCGCGGGCCCATACGGCATTCCGGGCCACGTCATCAGAGTGTGCGCGAACCAGCTGGCTGGTGTTTTTATGGACATTTTCAACCTTTCCCTCTCTTTGTCTGTAGTCCCCACATGCTTTTAAACATCCACCATTGTGCCTGTTCCAAAGCAATCAAAAATAACTTGCTTAAATGACTGGTGTCCTGTTGCTCTGACCCCCATCATCAGCAAATGCTTTGAGAGACTAATCAGAGATTGCATTTGCTCTGTGCTGCCTCTTTCTCTTGACCCGTTGCAGTTTGCTTACCGCAACAACCGCTCCATTGATGATGCCATTGCATCTACAATACACACTGCTCTCTCCCACCTGGAAAAAAAGAACACTTATGTGAGAATGCTGTTTGTAGACTACAGCTCAGCATTCAACACCATAGTGCCTTCCAAGCTAGATGAGAAACTTAGGGCTCTGGGCTTAAACAGCTCGCTGTGCAGCTGGATCCTGGACTTCCTGTCAAGCAGACGCCAGGTGGTTAGATTAGGCAGCAACATATCCTCATCACTGACCCTCAACACTGGAGCCCCGCAGGGCTGTGTTCTCAGCCCACTACTGTATTCCTTGTACACACATGACTGTGTGGCAACACATAGCTCCAATGCCATCATTAAGTTTGCTGATGACACGACAGTGGTAGGTCTGATCACTGACAATGATGAAACAGCCTACAGAGAGGAGGTGCACACTCTGACACACTGGTGTCAGGAGCACAACCTCTCCCTCAACGTCAGTAAGACAAAGGAGCTTGTGGTGGACTTCAGAAGAAAAGACAGAGAACACAGTCCCATCACCATCAACGGAGCACCAGTGGAGAGAGTCAGCAGCTTCAAGTTCCTGGGTGTCCACATCACTGAGGAACTCACATGGTCCATCCACACTGAAGTCGTTGTGAAGAAGGCTCATCAGCGCCGCCTCTTCCTGAGACGGCTGAGGAAGTTTGGAATGAACCGCCACATCCTCGCACGGTTCTACACCTGCACTGTAGAGAGCATCCTGACTGGCAGCATCTCCGCCTGGTACGGCAATAGCACCGCCCACAACCGCAAAGCACTGCAAAGGGTGGTGCGAACTGCCAGACACATCATCGGAGGTGAGCTTCCCTCCCTCCAGGAAATATATACAAGGCGGTGTGTGAAAAAAGCTCGGAGGATCATCAGAGACTCCAGCCACCCGAGCCATGGGCTGTTCTCACTGCTACCATCAGGTAGGCGGTATCGCAGCATCAGGACCCGCACCAGCCGACTCCATGACAGCTTCTTCCCCCAAGCAATCAGACTTCTGAACTCTTGATCTCCCATGATCAAAATTCATCAGCACTGCACTTTATTACCCTTACTCTTATATCTCACACCGGACTGTCATAAATTTATATTATATTCTCTCTTAACAACTGACTATCAACCGACAGCCTGAATGTCAATACAGTACAATACTGTACGTTCTATATATACTATATATACTTTTTTTATATAATTTTTATTTTTATTTTTTATTGAATAATGTGTATCTATATAGTGTGTATTGTATACTGTACAGTGTATGTTATTATTTGTATATTGTTGAGTGTAATTGTGTATATCAGATGTTTAAATTGTGCTGTGTTAATTTGATGTTATTGTAAATTGGTACTGTCTCTATCACTGTCACGACTGCTATGTTGATCGGAACTGCACCCAAGAATTTCACACACCATTGCACTTGTTTATATGGCTGTGTGACAATAAAGTGATTTGATTTGATTTTGATTTATTTACACATGAATCAATTGCATTTCACTCAACTGAATGTTGAATGTTAATTGCTTTAACACAGAGCAGTTCTGATGCAAACTGATCCTAGTGAAGTAGTTACGGGCAGCTTTAAAGCAGTTCGGATGCACAAAAATTCAACGATCATTCCATGTTGTATGTAACTGTATAATCGATCCGTGGCCACAGGAAACTGAGGTAAAGTTGTTTTTATATTGGATATTCTTTATACATTTAGTAATTGGTATATAATCGCAAAATAGTGGCTTCATGCTGTGTCTCGTTCAGATAATACTGTAAATCATAATAGCAAAAGTAATTATGATTTTATTCGATAGATGTGATTGTTTTAAGCATCAAAAGTGAAAAAAGCTCAACGGCGATCCCAACAAGGGCAATCCAAGTTAGGGAGTGTCTCAAAAGTGCAAAATGCACAAATTTCAGTTAAGAGACACATTATTCCATAACTACATTAAAAAGTGGTTCTTTTTACATGTGTAATGTTTATGTTGGTAAACAAATTAAGTTACATTTAGATCATTTTTAATTTTCTTATGATTTATATCCCTGTTATAACTTTGTTTGTGGAAATATGTTTTTGTGAATTTTTCTGGAATTTTTAAAATACTAAAATCCATTTAACATCTTGTTAATTTGACCTGATGATGTTACACCACCTGTAATATATTCACAAACACATATAACACATCTTACATTACTTGAAATTTGGAAATATGATTTTGTGTATATTATATGAATTTTTGAAATTTTCAAATCCATATAACTTCCTGGCCATGTGACCTGATGATGTGACACCATCTGTAATATATTTACAAACACCTATAACACACCTTACATTACTTGGATTTTGGAAATATGATTTTGTGTAATTTTTATGAATTTTTGAAAGTTTCAAATACATATAATTTCCTGATCATGTGACCCAATGATGTCACACCACCTGTTAATTATATATTTACAAACATCCATAACACATTGTACACTACTTGAATTTTGGAAATATGATTTTGTGTATTTTTTCTGAATTTAAAATTTTTAAAATCCATATAATGTCGAGATGATGTGACCTGATGATGTCACACCACCTGTAATATATTCAAAAACACCTATAACACATCATACATAACTTGGATTTTGGAAATATGATTTTGTGTATTTTTTTTTAATTTTCGAAATTTTCAAATCTATATAACTTTCAGATCACGTGACCTTATGATGTCACACCATTTGTAATATATTCACAAACACCAATAACATATCGTACATGACTTGGATTGTGGAAATATAATTTTGTGTATTTTTTATGAATTGTTGAAATTTTCAAATCCATATAACTTCAAGATCATGTGACCTGATGATGTCACACCATTTGTAATATATTCACAAACACCTATAACACATCGTACATGACTTGGATCGTGGAAATATGATTCTGTGTATTTTCTATTAATTTTTGAAATTTTCAAATCCACATTACTTCCAGATCATGTGACCTGATGATGTCACACCACCTGTTATATATTTACAAACACCTAAAACACATCTTACATGACTTGGATTTTGGTTTAAAATTTATATTTGTTATGAATTTTAATTTCTGAAATATAAAAAAAACAAAACAATCTACCTCCTTTGACACAGGCCAGACTTAAACTTATGTTACCAGCATGCCTACCTTAATGAATCATGGCAACGCACTGGTACTACCCACAAAGTCACATCTCAGCCTGCTTTGCTGCTGTTTATTATGCAGCAATCAACAATTTCAATCAGTGACCATAACTTGTAGTTTGGATGGTGCCTGACATGGTGTTCGAACCCATGCATTTGTGAAGACCCTGCTCTATCCATTGAGCTACAGGACTTACTGCAAATAACCTGGAAGGCTTACATCACATCTGGATTACTAACTCAAAGGACAGTTTACCCACAACTAAAACTTCTGTCATTAAGAGCAATGTATGCTCATGTGAAACCCTTATTATTGTTCTTTGTTCCATGTTACACAAAAGTTACTTACATGCGATTTATTTAGTTGATTATCCAAGCATATGTTTTCCATACAAAGAAAAGCAGATTCTGGTGGATGTAATACTAACTTGTGCAATAAATTCCAAGTCACTAAAGCCATATAATACATACAGCATATACATTTGAGTGAGGAACTGATAGAAATGTAGGTTGTTATTAATTGAAAACCCAATTAATTTTTTTTTTCCTACATTTAAAATGGTCTCATTCACATGAGTATCAATTCACATGAAGTTCCCTTTCGATTATGGTCTCTCAACATTGCGTATGGGAAATTCCTTTCTCAATGACCTAATTGAAGCCCTTTGTACAATAACACCAGTTCTAAAATTGGCAATGGTGTTTGAGCCCCGCCCCTTTAGGCACGCAGTTGGCCTATATAATCAGGTCCAAAACCATAATTTTCTCAGAATTCTTCTCCTTCAAGACAGCGAGTTCATCTCTCATTTTGACAAGCCCTCTCATCTCTGCTTCGCCATCAAGAAACACTCCATCAGCAAACTGAGGTTCTTCGCCCTCAGACACAAGCAAGATGACTCATCGCCTTGACAGCACAGTGCCTGCAGTGAGACAACTGACCTGCTCCTCTGCAGTGTTCTGGCGGAGACATTTGTATCCTTTATTATTGCTATGATATATTGTGTACAGTATATACACTGGCAGCCAAAAGTTTGGAATAATGTACAGATTTTGCCCTTATGGAAAGAAATTGGTACTTTTATTCACCAAAGTGGCATTCAACTGTTCACAATGTATAGTCAGGACATTAATAACGTGAAAAATTACTATTACAATTTGAAAAAAAAAAATTCAGAACTTCTTAAACTACTTCGAAGAATTCTCATAAAAAAATCCTCCACATGCAGCAATGACAGCTTTGCAGATACTTGGCATTCTAGCTGTCAGTTTGTCCAGATACTTAGGTGACATTTCACCTCACGCTTCCTGTAGCACTTGCCATAGATGTGGCTGTCTTGTCATGCACATCTCACGCACCTTACAGTCTAGCTGATCCCATAAAAGCTTAATGGGATTAAGATCCATAACACGCTTTTCCAATTATCTGTTGTCCAATGTCTGTGTTTCTTTGCCCACTTTAACTTTTATTTTTATTTTTCTGTTTCAAAGTGTTTTTTTCTTTGCAATTCTTCCCATAAGGCCTGCACCCCTGAGTCTTCTCTTTACTGTTGTACATGAAACTGGTGTTGAGCAGGTAGAATTCAATGAAGCTGTCAGCTGAGGACATGTGAGGCATCTATTTCTCAAACTAGAGACTCTGATATACTTATCCTCTTGTTTAGTTGTACATCTGGCCTTCCACATCTCTTTCTGTCCTTGTTAGAGTCAGTTGTCCTTTGTCTTTGAAGACTGTAATGTACACCTTTGTATGAAATCTTACGTTTTTTTTGGTTTTTTCAAGCATTGTATAGCCTTCATTCCTCAAAACAATGATTGACTGATGAGTTTCTTGAGAAAGCTGTTTCTTTTTTGCCATTTTTGACCTAATATTGACCTTAAGACATGCCAGTCTATGTCATACTGTGGCAACTAAAAATCAAACACAAAGACAATGTTAAGCTTCATATAATAAAACAAATAGCTGTCAACTGTGTTTGATAATAATGGCAAGTGATTTTCTAGTACCAAATTAGCAATTTAGCATGATTAATCAAGGATAAGGTGTTGGAGTGATGGCTGCTGGAAATGGGTTTGCTTATTAGCAATAAAACAGTGAGGCTACACCTGGGAGCAGCAGGGCTGCAACTAGATGCGGCGAATACTGTCGCTGGAAGCAAAGCTTAGGAGGAATCTCCGGGGTTTTATACTCTCGATGACATCATGGTTGAGGGACACGTTCTGTCGTGCGTTTCATCCAATAGGAGTTGAAAGTTTGATCCTTCAGAATTTCTCCCTTTGATTTTGGTGCTGTTTCCTGTGTTATCAGGCTTTGAGTGTTCCTACAGGCCTCAGTCAGGCTTTATGACAGTGTGTAGGCCTGCCTTTGTCTCCTGTCTGAGCACATGAGTCCCAACAGTGGTGTGACATCAAGTCACATGACCAGGAAGTTATATAGATTTGAAAATTTCAAAAATTCATAAAAAAGATATACCTATATATATATATATATATAAACAAATTCCAAGCCATGTAAGATATGTGTCAAGTGTTTGTAAATATATATTTACAGGAAGTTATATAGATGTAAAAATGGCAAAAATTCATAAAAAATACACAAAATCATATTTCCAAAATACAAGTCATGTACAATGTGTGTCGGATGTTTGTAAATATATAACAGGTGGTGTGTGTAACATTGCGCTGGTGCTGGCAATGACAAAGACGATGATGATGAAGTGAAGAACCAAAGTGCAATTTTATTAACAAAAGTGAAATGCAAAAACCCTAACTACAAACGTGAAACATAAACATGAACTTGACTAGACTTGACTTAAACTTGACTTGACATAAACCTGACTTGACATAAACTTGACATAACAACGTTACCAAACACAATACCTGACAAAGGACAATGGTAAACATGAGGGCTTAAATACATGGACAAGGGTTAAAACAAAGATGAGGGAACCAATGAACAGACAGAACTGATAACAAAATAATCAAACAATAAACCAATGAAAACAAGACACAAGAACATGGAGGGAAACAGGAATCACATGACAACGGAACCACATGACATGAAACAGGAACTAAACTTTCAAAATAAAAGACATGAAATACATGAACCAACAGAATAAACATGACACGCTCAGGCGTGGCTGTGACATGGCATGGAGCAGGCTCAGGCGTGGCTGTGACATGGCGTGGAGCAGGCTCAGGCGTGGCTGTGACATGGCGTGGAGCAGGCTGAGGTGTAGCTGTGACATGGCGTGGAGCAGGCTGAGGTGTAGCTGTGACATGGAATGGAGCAGGCTGAGGCGTGGCTGTGACATGGCATGGAGCAGGCTGAGGCATGTCTAAAGATGGCGCTAGCTCGGTGACCATGAAGTGGAACTCTGGCTCGGCGGCCATGACGTGGAACTCTGGCTCGGCGGCCATGACGTGGAACTCTGGCTCGGCGGCCATGACGTGGAACTCTGGCTCGGCATCCACCTCCCCTACAGTGAACATAGAACCAATAATCTGCAGGGCAAGGTTGATATACTGAGCCAGGCCGTAAGTACTCCAACCGCCAGGCATCAGGGAGGAAACTGGCTCACTCAATCCAAAATGGAAACAGTCTTTGAGGGCGACCTCATTAAAGTCCACCTGGCAGGCCAGAGCACAGAAGTCCTCCACATAATCCTCCAGGGGACGATTTCCCTGACATAGGCGTAGGAGTTGGATTGCTGGGTTCATTGTAGGTCAGGTATTTCTGCAATGTTGCACTGGTGCTGGCAATGACAAAGACGATGACGATGAAGTGAAGAACCCAAGTGCAATTTTATTAACAAAAGTGAAATCCACTACAAACTACAAACGTGAAACATAAACATAAACATGAACTTCACTAGACTTGACTTAAACTTCACTTGACATAAACCTGACTTGACATAAACCTGAGTTGACATAACTACATTACCAAACCCAATACCTGACAAAGGACAATGGTAAACATGAGGGCTTAAATACATGGACAAGGGGTAAAACAAAGATGAGGGAACCAGTGAACAGACAGAACTGATAACAAGATAATCAAACAATAAACCAATGAAAACAAGACACAAGAACATGGAGGGAAACAGGAATCACATGACAAGGGAACCACATGACATGAAACAGGAACTAAACTTTCAAAATAAAAGACATGAAATACATGAACCAACAGAATAAACGTGACAGTGTGACATCATCAGGTCACATGACCAGGAAGTTATATAGATTTGAAAATATCAAAAATTCATAAACAAATACACAAAATTACCCAAGTTGTGTAAGATGTGTGTCAGGTGTGTGTGAATGCATTACAGGTGGTGTGACATCATCAGGTCACATGACCAGGAAGTTTTATGGATTTGAACATTTCAAAAATTCATAACAAATACACAAAATCATATTTCCAAAATCCAAGTCATGTACATTGTGTGTCAGGTTTTTGTAAATATATAACAGGTGGTGTGACATCATCAGGTCACATGACCAGAAAGTAATATAGATTTGAAAATGTCAAAAATTCATAAAAAAATACACCAAACTATAAAAAAATATTCCAAGCCATGCAAGATGTGTTGCAGGTGTTTGTGAATGCATTGTAGGTGCTATAAAAACACCAGTTTCTATGAGTTAGAAGAAAATGTTAGAATTCAATGTAATAACAATGTTACAGTTCCTAGTGAATAACCCATTCCCAGCTTTAAAATATTTATTCATGCTACTCCACTTAATTCCACCATTACATTCTATTTTTATGATGCTACGCATATATTATAATCTTGGAATTATTACTATTATTATTATTATTAAATGTTATGCACTTTTGCAGTCCCTTAATTTGCTCAGTGAATGTCAAACGAATGTCCAATATAAAAACAACTTTACCGCAGTCCATCGGAAGACTTCTCCGGGCTTACGCCTGTGCTATATTATACCACAAAAATGTGTGTTTACACACTTTTAAATGCAGACTATATGTATCAATCATGAGAATCAAAGTTTCACTTAACCGAATGTTACATTTTTGACAGAATGTTGCATTATGAGGACACATTTCATAACTCTTGCTGTTATTGTTATGAAAATGGCAAAGTTTATGACGGCTGCTCATTTAAGCTCCAGTGCACACAAAAAATCAACCACTGCAAATGATGAGTACAACTGGATTCCACTGAAGCATTCATATTTACATTCCTTTACCAGCAATATTTTGCAGTTTTTAAAACATGAATCTCAGGGTGGGCTAGGCTTGTTGTGCTCTGCCCATCACTGATAAGCATGGCTCATACTCTCTAGAACTACAATACCCATCATACGCACACACACTACAACTTCATTGTGCATCTCTGTTAATCAAGCATCCCACTCTCTAGAACTACAATGTCCATCATGCACTACGTCTCCTCCCCAAAGTTTGCTCACTTTTACTCCTGATTTATCTCAATACGGGGAAAGGAGAGGTGTACAAAAGCAACTCGTTACTTATTTAAAAGGTATCTCTGATATTATGGTCTAAAACAAAAAAATATTGCATTACTTTACTCGTTACTCAAAAAAGTAATCTGATTACATAACACATGTTACGTATAACACTGCGCAAAACTATTGCAAGGGCACGCAAAACTATTTCAGAAAAAAAAAATCCCACCCTGTCCTCTAGGACCAAATCTACCAAATACCTTTTGTTAATATTTTAAATAATATTTCCATTGTTTTATCATTTGAAACCTAACAAACTTTTTTTTTGTGAAATGTTTTGCTTGAAAAGTCTGTTTGTGCTATAGTTGTTTCAAATAATTCCACTTAGTTTGATATTCTGTTATATAATTCAAAGTCATGTATATTTTTAAGTGTTCTATATGTCCCAAAACTTTTGGGGACACTATAAATGGCTCATAAATTCAATACGACAGAGCATCAATAAGCTTATAACCCTAGCAGTGAGCAAACACCAAAGACTTGAGAACTATCAAAACAAGTGCAAGGATTTGCTCTTAATAATCCTCTCAGCATATGAAAATATCCCCATTGTTGATTATTGTAAGATTAACTGTGTTTATAATGTCAGCTAAAGTGCATAAATTGATGGATTTTAATCAAAGTGAGTGAGCCAGAGTTCTTCTAGATGTGTCATAATGAAAATCACATCACAGCCTCAATAAGCCACAAATAGCATATGGCCAGCTATTAATCTGTCAAATGCAAAATTCAGCAAACATACTGGGGCGCAATTAATCAACATCGTCAAAATAGGGTTTTAAGTCGAATGATGATTTTAACGGACGGCAGAGGTCACTCCTGCTGCTCTGATGGCAGTGAGTCAAACACCAGCACTTAAACTAATGTAAACATGGAGCGTAAATTTATAAAGAAAAACTGATGTTACCACCTGAATTCAAGAGAGAATGTTGACTGGAGTAGCTATAAGGCCACGTCCACACTAGTACTTTTTCGGTTGAAAACGAATTGATTTTGCAACTTTTACGCCTCTCAACTTTCCACACTGGAAAGGTGCTTTCTTCCACCAAAACTGATACGTTTAAAAAATGCTCAGTTAGGAACCGCATACTTTACAAAATACATCAAATACACAATGAATGATAGCAAAGTCTTTTTTTCTGTTGTACTAGTGGATAAGCATAAGCAAATACACTTGCAGCACTTTTACATCAATTTATTTGCGTAAAACAAACTGCGAAGTGTGATTCATTAGCTTTACATTAGAAGACTATACGCTCTGTCATATAAGCAATGAAATTTCAATAACTTTTGAAAAATTTAGCAAATAATTTAGTTTTTCATCATCTTTCAAGACGACATGCCCCTTCCAATGTCCCAAGTCAGCAACTCAGGTATCATCTAGTTTCCTACTGGTAAATGCGACTTTGCTTGGTCATCATGTGCTCGGAATAGTTACGGTCCTAGAATCTGATTGGATAAGCAGCATTCCAAGAGTGCCGAATTTTTTATTTAACAGCACTGGCAAGCTTCACTTCTACGACAAAAAATTATCACTCCGCTTACTGACAGCTGTGCATTTGGCAACATGCAAAGTTTGATCCTGCTTTGGCTTCTCTTGGAATGATTTACTGTTGGAACAAGAAAAGTTAATTTCTTGTTTATAGAACTGCTGTATAAAAAAACATGTATAGTGCTGTTATGAATCAATGCACTACCTTGGACAAAGGAGATTTAAGATTTAGTGAATGGTTTGGAAGGTATGATTGTGACAAGTCAATGTATGTAATCATGGTAGAGGCCACATTAACTTTTCCTTGAGCATGCAAAGGGAGAGAAGAGAAATAGAGAGAAAGAGTGAGAAAAAGGAGAGGGAAAGAGACATGAATCATGGTATTCTTTGTACCTACTTATATGTGGAAATAATAAAAATAAAAATGATCCCTTTCACATTTGACACCAACACTGTATCATGGTACCAGCACAGGACTTTTTAGTAAGGGAGGGAAAGAGTGTCAAAGAGGGAGAGAATGAGAGGAATAGAGTGATAAAGAGAGGGAAAGAGAGTGAGAGGGAACACAACTCCAACTTTCTGCCTCACAGGAGAAAATGAAGTGCTGTCAAGGACATTGCACCTGTGCTATTGTCTGCAACAAATGGCTTTTAAGTGCAAATTTCTGCCAGGCTTAAAGGAGGGCTGTGGCCTTTGCACTTATATTCCCCATCTGAACTCATACAATCTGCATAATGGGGTGGGAATCAAAATGAGGTTTCACAATGATTCTTCAGCGCTGTGAGAGGAGCACAGAGCACATCACTGCCATTCATCCATACATACTGCATCTGTTTCCAACACTGTTAACCCAACTATATACAATATACAGTATTTACTGTTAAAGGAATAGTTTGTCCAAGGATGACCCTCATGTCATTCCTAACCTGAATGACTTTCCTGAATGACTAAAAAAGATTTCTCTGAGCTGTTTTTTTTTTTTCCACACAATGAAAGAAGATAGTGATTTATACTTTCAGTCTTTAAAAAAGCACTCAACAAATAGCGCATATGCTATATTTCTAGTCTTCTGAAGCTATTTGCTAGCATAATAACATCTTCTTTGCTAAAACATTTTCCCTTCGTTGTAGTTCTCAAATCTCATTTGCGTGTGTGTGTGCAGTCTACAAAATGGCACCTCAAGATGTCTTACTTTAGGTTTGAAATCAGTGATGTCAAACATAATTGTTGTGGTGCATTTCGTGACGCAACATGAATGAATGAATGAATGTTACATTTATATAGCGCTTTTCTGACACTACACTCAAAGCGCTTGGTATATAAGTCTTGCGTCATATTCCAAGTCTTCTGAAGACATACGATAGGTTTTGGTGAGAAACAACCCCTAATGTAAATGATTTTTCTGTGAAAATATTGACATTCACTGGTTTATGAGTGCTATAAGAAAAGCTTGTTCATGGTCCTCATGTTCTACAAACAATGCAAGTTCTTGCGTGAACATGCAAGTTCTCGTGTTAACCCTTACAATTTTGCATCATTTGTGATGCTAATGTAAATGCTTCTGATCCATTCATTCAGCTCATCAAACAACTACAAAAGATCATATTACATATACAAACAGAAAATGCTTTATAAATAAATTAAACTTTTGCTTAACACTGAATCCAGATTCAGTGCATACGGTAGATTAATAGTGCATGGAAGTGCTGATGCAAAACCTTTTGGCATAGCTCAAAAAGTTTCACAGAGAAGGGCGTGGGAAAAACTCTGAAATTTGAATGAAGATGTGATGCCCCAGGATATTTAAAATAATAAGGTTAGGTCTTTGAGAAGGGACATGAATTGAACAGGATCTACTAATGGCATGCTGTGTTCACTCTTTAATGTGTGTTGCTAACGTGTTGCATCACTTGTCACTCCACAGGTTTGTTTCTGTTTCATGCACTCCGCTGTGCTGGTTTTTGTACCTTGTTGAAATTCTGCTGTATTATATTATACATGAGCTTGTGTTGTTTAGTAGGTTCAGACGAAGCACAGAATCAGTCTCAAAAACATAATACAGTGATCCAGCCCTTTTTATGAATTAAAAATCACTGGAATTACTGTGTTGTTTTTGAAATGGAAATACTTACTAACAAGTCACTGTGAACAGAGAATATTACATAACTATACAGTAGTGATCTACTTCTGTCATACTTTTTTTCCCCCTTAATTAAATTGAGCTTTAATTTTGGAACAGCTTTTAATTTGAAGTGTTTGTGTTGTTTTGACCAATGAGCTCTGACGTGATGACGGCAGCTTCCCACTTTGGAAAAGCCGGTCACTGCATGACTCAGAGTGATCATTAAACCACACAAGGCTGCTTTTTAATGAAATAAAAATGTAGTCTGTATGTGCCTTGCGCTAAAAAATTAATTAGCGCTCTGCCTGCTGTCATCTGCTACAAACAGAGCTTGCGATGCTCGTGATGGTGTTTTCCGTGTATGAGGCAAGAATCTCTAAAAGGTATGAGCACTTTGTGTCTTTTTGTCAACACAACACCGGCTCCACACATTCACAAGCACTCACATTTAAAGCACTGCACATGCAAACTATATATTTATCTAATGAAATCACAGCTTTTGCTGTTAAATAATCTCACTAGGACATGACATAATTTTAATATGTACGCTGAATGTTTACATAATGGCATTCATACGTCAGATGGTATGTTTTTTTGTTGTCGTTTTTTGGTATCAGAGCATTTTTACGAGCACAAGTACAAGAGCATGGTATCGGACCCGATTCTGATATCAGAATCGGTATCGGGACATCCCTAACTTTTATGATACATTGAGACCCTTTTTAAGCTTTAAAGTAAGGCACTATCCACTGCCATTGTGTTGTAAAAACACCAAACCCCTCTCACTGAATTCGGTGACAGCAGGTCGAATATTCTTCAGCTAAACTAGGTCTATGTAACGAAGTGTAGAGAACCCAAGTGCAGTTTATTTACATATAACCAATAAACCCTAACTACAAACATGAAACAAAACATGAACTTTACTATGACTTGACTATAAACATGGCTTGACTATAAACATCTACACTCAGATGTTAACAAGAACTGATAACAAGATAATTAAACAATAAACCAATGAAAACATGACACATGAACATGGAGGGAAAACAGAAATCACATGACAAGGGAAGCAGGAACTAAACATTTCAAAATAAAAGACATGAATCAACAAAATACACATGACATATCCCCCCCACTAAGGGGTGGCTCCCGACACCAACACGTAACACGTAAAACATGACATAAATTCAAAGTTCTGTAGGGAGGGGGGGTGTCTTGAGGCGTGGGACATGGCAGAGTCTGTGGAGGGTGGAGCCATGAGAGGCTCAAGGGGCGGAGTCATGGAAGGTGGAGCCGTGAGAGGCTCGAGGGGCGGAGCCATGGAAGGTGGAGCCCGGAGAATAGCCGAAGACTCGAAGGGCCAGGGTGGAGCCGATGGCAGGGAGGACCAAGACGGTGCTGGAGGCTCGGAGGAGAAAGGTGGAGCTGAGGGATCGGAAGCCATAGGGAAGGAGGTCCCTGGTGGAGCTGACAGATCGGAGGGACGAAGCGGAGCCAGGTGACCAACAGACCAAGGAGGAGCCGGAGGGACGAGGGACCCCGGCAAAGCCGACAGGCTGAAGGACCGCAGTGGAGCCGAAGGAACACAGAGCTGAGGCAATGTCGAGGGACTGACAGGCCAAGGTGAAGTCCAGGGCTCGGAGGGTCCAGGTGGGGTCGGAGGGCCGAAAGTTCCCCTTGCCTGCTCAGGAGAACGAAGGGTGGGTATAAGGTTGGGAACCATCTCCAGGTCCAACTGCTCAGGTGTGGCTGTGACGTGGCATGGAGCAGGCTGAGGCGTTGCTGTGACGTGGCATGGAGCAGGCTGAGGCGTTGCTGTGACGTGGCATGGAGCAAAAGATGGTGCTAGCTCAGCGACCATGACTAGGAACTCTGGATTGGCGGCCATGTCGTGGACCCCTGGCTCGGCTGCAGCCATGTCGTGGACCTCTGGCTCGGCGGCGGCCATGTCGTGGACCTCTGGCTCGGCATCCGCCTCCCCCACAGTGAACGGGGAACCAATGATCTGCAGGGCGAGGTCGATATACTGAGCGAGGGTAAGGGTACTCTTACCGCCTGGCATCAAAATGGAGATTGGCTCACTCAGTCCAAACCGGAAACAGTCTTTGAGTGCAACCTCATTAAAGTCCACCTGGATGGCCAGATCGCAAAAGTCCTCCACATAGTCCTCCAGGGGACGATTCCCCTGACGTAGGCGCAGAAGCCAAACTGCTGGGTTCATGGTTCGGTCAAGTATTCTGTAACGATGTGCGCTGGCAATGGCAATGACGAAGACGATGACGAAGTGTAGAGAACCCAAGTGCAGTTTATTTACATATAACCAATAAACCCTAACTACAAACGTGAAACATAAAACATAAACATGAACATGAACTTGACTATGACTTGACTATAAACATGGCTTGACTATAATCATCTACACTCACATTCAATACTTGACAAAGCACAATGGAAAACATGAGGCTTAAATACATGGACATGGGGGAACATAAACCAATGAACAAACAGAACTGATAACAAGATAATTAAACAATAAACCAATGAAAATATGACACATGAACATGGAGGGAAAACAGAAATCACATGACAAGGGAAACAGGAACTAAACATTTCAAAATAAAAGACATGAATCAACAAAATACACATGACAGTCTATGATTATTGAAGTTTGAATCACCGCCGAAGCGGGAAGTGTTTTTGAACATTTGGGCACGTGTGAGTTCCAGTTTCAGGGTAAAATATGGGAGTCAAAAGCAAGTTTTTTTTTTTAGTTGTAAATGATGTAACACAGTGAAAAGGAATGCAGGTTTTATTAACTGTACCCCCAAACCCCAATTCTAAACCTAACCTTCGGTGGAGTAAAAATTTTATTTTAGAGGGAAAACAATTATGTTTTCTACGTAGGATGAGAACCCAGGTCTCTTGCTCCTGGCTGAAGTTTTCAGATGGTCCCTTACCACACCCTCTACAGTTTTAACACGTTTTAGCACAATGTGAGGGCTTTTCAGGTGGTCCTTACACACCATAGACACAATCTGCAACAAATATCAAGGTAAATTAACAATCTTGAACGATTTTGCCATGACATCATTGGACCAGCTTAAATAAATCACGTCCCATATTGATTAGATGTGGGACGCATAATTTCATCTTTAAATACGGGACGATCATGTATTTTAGGGGATGGGTGGCAACCCTAGTAATAATCCTTATGTAGCAACTTGTAAGTAACCTACATTTTAAAATGGTTTCAAATTTGTGAAAGTCTCTTCAAGTAGTCTCTTCAACCATAAACCATACAATATTTAACTAATAAACTGAAAATAGCTATTCTTAAAACCCATTGGGCATTCCAGAGAGGAAGTTTGTCTTCAGAATCAGAATCAGAATGAGCTTTATTGCCAAGTATGCCTCCACATACAAGGCATTTTTCTTTGTGACAGAAGCTTCCAGTGCACAAACAATACAACTACAAAAATAGAATAAATATAAAATGTTAATAGAAATATAAGTATATATAGAAATACAAAATATAAGACAAAATAAGTCAAAAATATATTGTATGTACAAATACAAATCTGTTATATACAGTGCAATGCAGAAGTTGTAGGATATGTTAAATAATATAATTGACTAGGCTGTGTATTGCACGTAATTATAGTATAGTTTTTAACTGTTCATGAGATGGATAGCCTGAGGGAAAAAACTGTTCTTGTGCCTGACGGTTCTGGTGCTCAGTGCTCTGTAGCGTCGGCCAGAAGGCAACAGTTCAAAAAGGTAGTGGGCTGGGTGAGTGGGGTCCAGAGTGATTTTATCAGCATTTTTCCTCACTCTGGAAGTGTACAGTTCTTGAAGGGAGGGCAAGAGGCAACCAATAATCCTCTCAGCAGTCCGAACTGTCCTTCGTAGTCTTCTGATGTCCAGTTTCGTAGTTGAACCAAACCAGACAGTTATTGAAGAGGACAGACTCAATGACTGCTGAGTAGAACTGGATTAGCAGCGCCTGTAGCAGGTTGAACTTCCTCAACTGGTGAAGGAAGTACAACCTCTGCTAGGCCTTTTTCACAATAGAGTCAATGTGGGTCTCCCACTTCAGGCCCTGTGAGATGGTAGAGCCCAGGAACCTGAATGACTCCACTGCTGCCACAGTGCTGTTTAGAATGGTGAGCGGGGTCAATGTTGGGGTGTTCCTCCTAAAGTCCACAATCATCTCCACTGTTTTGAGTGTGTTGAGCTCCAGGCTGTCTTCTGGTTTGGCCTGTAAATTGATGCTATGACTGAACAGCTCGATTGTAAAGCTGAGATCATTTTAATCCAAGTCTTAAAACTAAAAGAGGAATTAAAAATCAAAGAGGTATTGATGAACATAGACTAGACTTTATCTGCATCTTCTTGAATACTGGTGTATCTCGAAGAGTATGGTTGGCTACACTGTATTTGGTTACTCAGCCTTAGTGTGCTGCTAATGTTTTTCCAGGGGCGACTGAATCAACACCTATGTGCTCCAACAGACTGCATCAGTAGGGAATGACACAATGCAGAGTGCATCACCTGAACTCACTGTGAATTGTCTTCTTACATACCACCTATAAGTCATTTCCGCCATTACTGTGGCTTTCCATAGCAGGTGAAGCTTGCATTGAGTACCTCTCGGTGGGTACACCTCATACATTTAGGGCCATTTTGTTTGTTTGTCTTCGTGGCATGTTTACTATTTCTAATTGTGTTAGAACACTTCAGGTGCCAGGTGGCAGCCACAAATATCATACATATTATTTTGTACATAAATTAGTTACATACTGTGATCAAACTGTGATTTTTGTTTTTTAAATACATTTCCCTAGTTCTCTAACATTGCAAGCAAATTATATTTCTGAATTTGGGTGTTTTGACTAATAACTTTTTTTTTCTAACATCAAGATTTTAGGTTATAGTGTATATATTCAGTATATAAGGGAAAGTATATATTTTAGAGTTAATTTTAATGTGTATATTTTATGTGCCATAACTGGCCACCTTTTTTGTGTACCATTTTTAATCACCTTTTAGCTTTTTTGCAGTTTTTTTACAGTCATGTCATGTGACAAATTAATTTTACAATTGTAATTTCAATTAATATTAGTTCTTAAAAACATTAATTTATGCTTGTAAAAGAATAACGTTTAATAATTATACAAGAATTAGAAGTAATTAAAATATTTGTAGACAAGTATAGCATAAAACTGATTGAAATTGCATGTTAACTTGCTATTTATACTGACAATGAATGAATAAAAAACCCTACTATTTTCTGCATTATATGGGCTCCATATCATGGAAACAGTAAATATACTGTAGTGTAGGTTATCCACATTTGCACTGACTAGTATTGCATAATGTGTACTAAATCAGTTCTGCAATAGGGTAGTAAGGCTTTATTTACTTGAACTAACACTATAAACATTTTCACGCAAATACTTACACTGGCAAGGCAAATAACGATGCAAACCCTTAAGTCTTGTTCTCAGCTAAGGTAGATTATGTGCGGCTGCTGTGTGGAGCGTCTCCTGGGATACTTTGGATGCAGAGTAATAAAACTCTTAGCATGCCTTTGCCAAGTTGGTACATCTGCTCACCTTATCACAGATAAGTGGGGGTTTGTCCCAGCATCTGTTAAAATTAATCCATTTTGCAAACACAGTTATCCTAATCTCCTAAATATGCTGCTTGCACACCAGCGAAAAAGTATTGCTTTTTTAAAGTTTTTTCCTCTATCATGCTAAACGAAAAGGCTGATTGTAACTTAAAGGGATAGTTTCACCCAAAATGAAAATTGTGTCATAATTTACTCACCCTCATGTTGCTCCAAATCCCATGACTTTTTTTCTTCTGTGGATCACAAAAGGTAATATTTTGTTGTTGATATTTTCCATGCAGTTACAGTGAATGGAGACTAAAGCAAACTTCAAATGTAAAAAATATGCAAAGCAATGATAAAAGTTGTTCATTCGACTCATAAGGTCTATTCCAAGTCTTCTGAAGACATGTGATAGCATCTGCTAAGGGGTAAATGGCTTAAAGAGGAATTGATAACCGGATCAGTCTGATTTATGAACAAATAATTTCAAAACATTTTGTGAAACGTATCATATGATTCTTTAAAAAAATTGGAATCAAAAGAATGATTCGTTCACAATATGTGAACGCAAAGATTTTTCAGTCAAGATTTTCAGTGTATAACTACTTATGATACTTCTACATGGCTCCAGACTGTGATTTAAATGGTCTTAAATGCGACCAAAATTAAATGACTGCAACAATAATCTAGTCGCCATTAGCGACAGTCAGGTTGTGCGCTCATTTGCGGTTGCGTCAGATATCATCTTGTGAGTTACTGAATACATCTTTAAAGTGCAGACCAGTGTGTCTCGCACCACTTTTCACCTTTCTGTTGATGAGATTGCTCGCTGCACGCAAAAACAAATGCAGCAAGAGCCATGATGTCCGATTTGTGAACAAATTACTTTTTTGAACTGGGTCTTTTTAATGAATTCCCCAAAAAGAGCTCAGGGTTTGAACTCAGCTCAGGTAAGCAGTTTGAATCCCAGGCTCTTTCTCAATATGTGTTCTTTTGTGTTCTTAAAGGAATAGTTCACCCAAAAATGAAAATTTGCTGATAATTTACTCACCCTCAGATATATCTGAGTTTCTTTCTTCATCAAAACAGAATTTAAGATTTTTAGGATTTCATTTCAGGCCTCCTCCTCTAAACAATGCAAGTGGATGTACAAAAAAATTTTGACAGCACAAAATGCATATTTAGGGTGCATCAAAATAATCCACACGACACCAGTCGACAAATAAAGTTCTTCTGAACCCAAACAATTTATTATTTTGAGAAACAAAACAATACTTATATACTTTTTAACTACAAATCCGTACATCTCTGTGATGTGCGCTCATGAGAGGGATGACGTAAGCTCGTTGGTAAGGTCACACGTCATGTGGAGGAGGAGGCAGGAAGCGCATCATTGTTTACAAGAGAAACTTTCACAGACCACAGACCAAGCGCCGTTCACAAACCAAAACAGTCCAAAACAATTTCAAAAACAATATAAAATATATATATATGTGAGAGCATTTACTGAGATTCACAGGATTTACAGGGTTTACACAGTGAGATCAATGGTACAGGTGATATCACACAGAAGAGAAGCTTCAAAAACTTATTTATGCAGGCAGTGATGATCGAGTGAATTGAGTGCAGGTGCACCAGCCCAAGGGAGGCGTGACAATGACAGACTTTTCACACATACCTGAGTTCGCTGGAAAAACAGAACAGGCACAGCCGATGAATTCAGATATCAACTCTGTTTGTTTCGATGGTCTGAAATCCTCAGGGGTAAAATGTTCACTGCACACCCTCCAATATTTGAGAGAATGTAGGGGTGTACTGATATCCAGGTTCAACACGTTAAGTCAGAGCTTCAATCGCTCATGATCATGTATAGGCAATCGATGAAAAGTTAATATTTTTCCCACCGTGTACTTTCTTTGGGCTTTCTGAAGGTTGAAGCATCCAGGATACACATTCCAAACGACCATTTTGAACAATACACTTATACAAATCTACAGCAAAGACAATTAAACCTTTGTACAGCGGTCTTTCGCTTGTAAACAATGACATGCTTCCTGTCTCCTCCTCCATGTGATGCGTGACCTTGCCAACGAGCTTACTTCATCCCTCTCATGTGCACGCATCACAGAGATGTATGGAAGCGAACAAGTATATAAGTATTGTTTTGTTTCTAAAAATAATCAATCGTTTGGGTTCAGAAGGACTTTATTTGTTGACTGGAGTCGTGTGGATTATTTTGTTGCACCCTAAATATGCATTTTGGACCGTCAAAAAAATGGAGTACATTCACTTGCATTGTTTGAAGGAGGAGGCCTGAAATGAAATCCTAAAAATCTTAAATTCTTAAAAAGAAACTCAGATACATCTTGGATGGCCTGAGGGTGAGTAAATTATCTGCAAATTTTCATTTTTGGGTGAACTATTCCTTTAAGTTCTCGTGGACTCGTTCGACGTCATCATCTACTGCCGAAGTGCAATTCTAATAGTCAAGAACGCAAGTACCGATAATGCATAAAATGACCAGGATGTGTTCTTGCAGGCCAAATATCAAGGATGCATGAGATGGTGACTTGTGAGCAAGAGCCCGGTACTACGGTGGCAGACGAAGGATATTTATCATTGTGTTTTACCCACTGATATATCTGTGGTTTTATCTGAAGAGTTTTCCACTCCGTCAACATTTGTTGTTTTGCTGGGCATCATTTTAATTTAGTAATAAACACATGAAGGAAACAAGTGTTTACAGACTTCATTCTTTTAACGTGTTACTAGTCCTGCAAAACCTCACTGGTGTGATGATAATAATGCTGTCACTGGTGTGATAACGCCAGTAGTTCTCTCACTGCCTTCAAATGTGCTGTGGCGGTTAATTGCACAACAGGAAGATCGCAGCACATCTCAAAGCTCGCAATAGATGCATCCTACGTCCTCCTGTCCTTCCGAGTTTGTTCTTCCAAGGTGGCTTGACAAGACCATTCTCAAAGAAAATGCAAGTCCGTTCTTAGCATTCTTAGAATTGAGAAACACCCTGAGTCACTTTCTCAGCGAATAAGCCATCAGTGAGTTCACAACTGGGAGTGCAGGCATCTCAAAGTAAGAGTCCTACGTGTATTTCGGGCTTCTTTATAATTAAAAGTCCCGCGTTATGTACCAAATCTTGTTATTGTTTTGTTTTTTTCCTGGTTATAATTGATTGGGATTGGGATTTAGTAGCACAATAAACTGCATCTGGGATTTCATTCAGTTTGCACTCTTGTAGTCTCTGTGTTTAGGCCATCTAGTCACAGTAAAGAAACATATATATATATATATATATATATATATATATATATATATATATATATATATATATATATATATATATATATTAAAAAAAAAAAAACATTATATATATTGAGGGACACATACACAACTATTACACAGGGTGCAAAGATTCACTGATGCTCAAGACTATATGCACATATATATGTTATGTGCACACTACTATATACATATTATACTTTATGTAAATATCTGTTATGTAGATTCTGAGGGCCAGTACTATATAGAAATAAAAATAAAAAAATAAAATCCTTTATCACTTATATTTGTATAAATTCTGAAAGGGGTGTGAAAACTTATGAGACAAAAGAGAAATGCAAACTTGTGCACTCAACTATATTATTTATATATTAAACCCCTGGTTAATGAGTTATCAGCTGTCTTCCTTCGATATTCTATCTTGTTTCTGAACAACAATCTAAATCGAGCAATTCTGTGATGTGGTAGATAAATAAGGCATTGGCTCCTAAAGTTTCAGTTTAGGAGCCAGTGGCTCCCAAGTCATTTTTTTAGTCTGGAGCCCTGCTTCTATCATTCTTTTGCATCAGTCCTTTGAAGCTTCCCATTCCTTCCCAATGTCTCATTATGTGTTCATGTACTTTTGGAACAACATGAGGGTAAGTAAATAAAGACAGAATTTTCATTTTTGGCCGAACTATTCTTTTAAGAGCCAAAACAAGAGAGAAATGTTTTGCACTCATCACACAGTGTCCAAAATGGCTGAAGTGTGTGGAGGCCTCTCGTGTACCTACATGCATATTCATGAGGCGCCCTCTCTCTTTTGTTGCCTGCCTAGTCAGCAGTCACAAAACACATGGTGAGGGTTGGCAGTGCCTTGCCTAGGTAGAGAGGGGTGGTAGATGGAGGCAATGGCAGGAACCGGGACCTGTGAGGGCTGACTGACATTTCCATCTGTGGCGAAGGCTGGTAATTATCGGGAAGAGGAGCGCCTGCAGCAGCGCGCCATCTGCTAAGGGGGAAACGGCTCAATGAGGTATGATCGGGCTCCTCAGCGTCTCCGTGCCATTGCCTGATTTTGACATGAGGGCCTCGCATCTGCTGTAGACAGGCTGCGGCCTTGCCACACACGCACATAAACACACACACACATGCACGGCCTGGGTGCAAAGCATCTGACAGGAGGGCGCCAAGCAGCCAAATGCCTTCTGTGACCCAAATCTCCATCTCCTTTGCACCCCTCGACGCCGACCCAGCCTGTGTATCACACCACTTAAACTCGATGAAGTTTCCAGCTCTGTGAGGCTGTTTGTTTGTTTGTTTGTTTGGCTGGTTTGTCTCTGATAATCCTGTGCCTGAATGTTGTTAGCAAGTACACTGGTGAAGTTAAAGGGACCAGTTAGCAATGCTGGTCTTTTCAGCAGGGATAGTTTTCCTGAAAATGAAAATTGTGCCATCATATTGCCTTCTAGCACTCAAATCTCACTCATGTCTTTGTCCATTCCAACCTGGTGATGCACATGAGAGCCACTGAAGGTTCTTTGCAGTTTCTTCTCCTCCTTCTATCATGTGTGCCGTGTTTCGGGATGTTTGCAAATAAATCCTTGCATGTATCATGATAAGGCAAGATTTTCTGATGAAGCTGGTTGACCAGCATGATCTTTTTGATAAAGCTGGTTAAACTAGTTCAAAAGCCTGCTGGGAACACAACCATCACACCAGCGTCTAATGCTGGGGGACCAGCACCGAAAACACAACATAAGCTGAAAAAAACAAATCATACATCCTTCAAAAATCTTCTAATCAATAAATAAAAAGTAAATGATGAGAGAATTATCATTTTTGGTTGAAACTTTACAACAGTTAGTTCCAGTCCTCAATAACATTAGGCTGAGTAAATGATGTACAGTATATATGCATATTTATCCATTAAACGCATACCTCGGGTATTAAGAGACCCGGGACCTCACTTCATACCCGTACCTCATCCATTTTTTGGAGTTGTGCCCACACCTCTTTAGTATTACTCAATCTATCTCTTATAAATAGCATATCACCAAAAAAAAAAATATATATATGTAATGTAATGGTTTAAGTAGCAAAAGTGTAAAGGGTCATTAGAGATTCTAGGTATGTAAGAGTGTCTTTTTTTTTTTTTTTTTTTGCACTTCCATAAATGATATATTTTAGGATTATTTCATTGCTATTTATGTTTACTATTACAGGATATCTATTTTTTCCGCTGCTCCTAGAGGATGGTCCTGCCTACACTGTCCGGACCATCCTGGATTCCCGACATCGTCAGAGCCGGTTAGAGTACCTCATTGACTGGGAGGGGTACGGTCCAGAGGAGCGATCTTGGGTACCCCGCCATGACATCCTGGACCCATCGCTCCTCACACAATTCCATCAACAACACCCAGATCGTCTTGTTCCACAGGTACGAGGCCGCCCACGATGTCAGTTGTTCCATTCCTCAGGAGCTGCCCGTGGAGTGGGGGGGTACTGTCAGGCCCTCATCAGTCTCTGCTCCCTCTCTTCCCTGCTCCAACTCTCCCGATTACTGATTATGCTCACCTGATCTCCATTAGCTATCTCATCAAAGACACTATAAATACTCACCTCAAGCTCCCATTCTTTGTCTAATCTTGTCTAAGACTCCTCACGTGTGTGCTACTCATCCTTGTGACTTTTCCTGAAGAATATCTCCTGCGTTTGAGTTAAGTTATTAGTTTGTTTGACTTCACCTTTGTTTTTGATATCCAGTTCTGTTCTCCGTGTATACCCATGTTTTGTTTGTATTCCTTAAATCTGCAATTAGGTTCATCACTTCTGTCGTCCTCTTCCTCTAAGCGTAACATCCTGTTCTAGATTTTTCCTGATTTGTTGCATTATCTCTTGATATATGAAAAATAAAACATCAAAATATGTATTCTTTGTTTTGAAAATATTTTGAAAATTGTACACTATTTGGGCATTTTGTAGATCCATTTTTGATAGATATACATGCAAGAGTGTGAATATGTAAGTGTTTGGTGAAATTCCCATGCATTTAAGGATTCAGATGTTTGATTAATGACAGAATATTACAATGTAGGTGAACTATCTCTTTAACATCAGCATTAGCAGAAAAAAAGAGAAGGAAATAGTACAGCTTATACAGGCATGGAAAATGGATGAGCAGATGAGCAGAGTTGAAGGTGTGCATGTGGTGTGTGATTGTCTGCCTTACAGTAATACAATGCAGATATACCGTGCAGCTCTTACTGATGTGTGTCTGATTCATCGGTGGAGCAGCACAGCCTTGTGGAGCTTATGGATGCTGGTGATGGAGCTATGCAACACTTCTCCACCTGGCAGGTGCAAACTACCCCTTCTCTGTCCAACTCTGATCGCTCTCCCCACACTGCCTGCAGACACACTAACATCCCTATTAACAATGAGCATGCTGTATCAGCCTTCTCAGGGGGCCACAAACCCATGATGAGGATCCATGGTGTCCCATTGCTATTATCTGTAAAGACAGCTGCATGTGTGGGTGTGTGTGTAAAATCGGAGATTGTCTGTTTTATGGCAACTTGTATCACCCAGTATTTATAAAAGTTGTATCTTGTCATCTTAGTCATAATTTAGTCTTTTTGTCTCCTTGCTGGATGATATAAGTGTCTGTGATTCCAAATTTCAGTTAATAACAAATCACAACACAAAAAATAAATACAAAATAAAAGAAATGTGAAATCACACTGGCTAGCATCAAAACCTGGCGCAATAACCTTTTAAAATCATTGCATATAGGCAGGGTTGGGGAGTAACAGAGTACATGTAATGGGATTACGTATTTAAAATACAAAATATAAGTAACTGTATTCCACTACAGTTACAATTTAAATCATTGGTAATTAGAAAAAAGTTACATTCAAAAATTATTTTGATTACTGAAGAGATTACATTGCATTTTATTGTCATTTGTTTCATTTAATAGTTAGTCCTTTCAGATGGAAAACATTTATACATATAAATGATGCGATCCAAAGAGCGTTTGAGCAGTGGTGAAACACTTTCTTACGATGTGTTACATTCATACGAGCAGACAGAGAAGGAAGTTTGAAGTAAGTTTGGAGCAGAAGAAATAGAAATAAACCTTGTGTAAATTGTCAGCATTACGCTAAGCTAAAATGCTATTTCTAGCCATTTTACATGCACGTTACCAGGCACGATCATATTTTTTATCAAGAAAATTCACGTTGGATCATAATTTCTTTTTTTCTAGTAAGACTTTTGATTTTAGGGCAAAAATCGTATTCTTGATAATTTTTGTATTGTTTTCCTGTAAAAATATCTAAAAATCCTTTTAGATATGTAAAATTCCTTTGATTGATCTTGTTTTAGAAACAACACTGCATAAGATATTTAGGTTTCTCAGAGAATGTATTTTTAACATGTGTATTTTGTCTTACTGTACTGGCAGAGTTTTTATAGTCAAAACAAGTGAAAAAATCTACCAGTGCTGAAGAAGTAATCCAAAGTATTTAGAATACGTTACTTATCTTGAGTAATCTAACGGAATACGTTACAAATTACATTTTACAGCATGTATTCTGTAATCTGTAGTGGAATACATTTCAAAAGTAACCCTTCCAACCCTGCATATAGGGCTGGACAATCGAATATTCACATTCATGATTTTGTTAACAATGTAAAATTAAGCAACATCATCAATTTCATGATGTTAATGACATTTTTTTTTTTTTTTTGGACATTATGTTTCCTTAAGTATTTCTACAGGAAATTCAAAACTCTGAAATGTGTATTTATGTCACTGATTTTTTTTATATTTAAAATGCTTTTGTACAATTTTATGTAGGTAAACATTGCTGTGTATTACTATGCATTGTTATACTGGTACATATAAATGAAAATGATTCAATATTCTTCATTGTATTCATTTTGTGTGGAAAACATGCCTTGATTATTTTTAACTAGATTTTTACTGTGAAATGATGGTTGCTCTGATTGGGGGAAAATAAAATCAAGATATACTGTATATTGAATAACGTTAAAAGCATATTGAGATATAATGTAGTTATATCGCCCAGTCCTTATTGCATACACATTCAAAAATGTGATGGATGCATGAGGAATTCCTTCAGATTTACAGAAAATTACATTCCTCTCTTTACCAAGAATCGCTTATCGTGTCCTTAAAAAAACAACTTTTCTAAACTTTCACCATCTTTTTTAGTCTCTCTTTCAGGCTGTTCCTTGCCCCAGAATCACTCAATATTGCAGCAGCTCTTTGCACCTTTGCAGATCTGTTTTCACACTGCACTTTAGTACTTCGAGTCCCATCTGTGGTAAAGAGGAGGAAATAACTGAACTCTCTATCATAGGAATTTGTCATACCGTTTGGACAGATTGGTAGAATACAAAATGCAGTGGGGAGCTCTGATGTGGCAATAAAGCGCAATAAAGCGTCAAAGTCAGTTACATCATATACCGAGAAACAGGAATCTAACCACCAAACTGACAGGATTTCTAGCCTGCTGTAGCTTTAAAATAATTTCCCCTCATTTTGTATCATTGTGAGAAAAGGCAAGTTTTGCTTATGATCAATGGGAGAGCGCTTTCTTTGTGCATAACTGTATGTCAGAATAGAGAAGGAGAGGGAATAACAAAATGTGCAGGTTACCAATAAAACACTACAGTATTTCCAACTTCATTGAGAAACTATTTCCACGTGTAACATTATTTCACAATTAACATCTAACATCTTTTTTGGAAATTTGACTTTCTCTTTTTGTTGGAGTGGCTTTTTAGATGTTGCCAGCACTTAGGAGAAATCCACGGCAGCGTCAACTCCCCATTCAAAAGCATTAACTCTGTGCCATGTGTCTAACAAACAGAGGCCATTCTACAGCCCTTAATGATAAGGCAGGCGCTCCTCTTGCCTCCCTCTCCGCTGTTCAAATTGCTCTCCAAATGAAGTACAGCTGTGCCGACCAGGTGCTGCCATCCCTTTCAGAGAACAGGAATTATCAAATCCCCAAATTCCTCAAACACAGCAAATGCCGGCTGCCTCTTCGTGTCTGTGGGCTCTTATTTGCAGTGGGTAGCTTGCTTTACGTTGCCATGCGTGCATTATGCATAGATTAATGCAGAAAATCATGTTCTTAGTAAGAATGTTTTGTTTTTTCAGTAAAAATTTTGAAATATCTCTTTATTGACCCTGAAACTGCGTGAGATAGAAATGCTTGTTTTGAGAGAATCTACCTCCAAAATAAATGTTTTTTGTCTTGTGGCATTGCCAGATGTTTTTCACTTGATTTAAACAAGACAAAACACGCTTATATACAACATACTTTCCAATATAAATAAGCCTTAACATAATTTTTGTTATTGTTTTGCTTATCAGGTGAATTTCTTTGGTTATGAGAATAGTTAGATATTTTTACTGGAATACGTAAAATATCTCATTTGAAATATGAGTTTTTGCAGTGTTGTGAGTGCTTTTGGTTGTAATTACAGAAGGAAGTGTTCCCTTGGAAACATTGCAACATAGCTTTTTGTACATTGGCTGCATTTGAAAATCAAGCGTGTTCTGCACTTTTTATTACATTTATGCCCAAAATTTCAAGAGCAAACTTCAATCCCCCCGTTTCATCCAACCGATGTGTATACTCAGCTTTTCTAAAGGTAGAAAAAGTGCACGGCATTGTGCACAGGAAAAGTGCAGCTGTCAGTGTCTCCATTAAGGTCCTTATTCTTAATACACAAAGTATTTCCACAGCCCGCCTTAACATGTGCACCCCCAGCTGGGCTCCCACCCCAGGCAAATCCCATTCAAGCATTGCTCCAGCCAGATGTACACTGCAAACCATGGCCTCTGGGTCAACACATGTTAAAGGTATACAGAGAGACCATCATATCCAATAGATGGTTTGCTGTCTGTCTGAGAATGAGGTTGTTGGAAAAGTGAGTGCAAAGAAAGTACAAGGTCCTTAAAGGTTCTTTCCAGAACTCTTCAAGAGGCTCTTTCAAGACCACAAGAACTATAAGTGTTACTGTAGTACAACTTGTAGCGCATGACACAAGCGACACCAAGGTCATGGGTTTGATTCCATGCATAATAAAATGTACCTTAAAAAGCATCTGCCAAATGCATAAATATAAATGAAGCTACACTGTGTATAAGTGTCATCAACGGGCAGGATTACACCGTCTACACCCAATGTGCACCGTGATCACACAGGAAGTCGGCATGTTGCTTCTGAATTTTCTGATACCCTGACATCGGCCCCATTATGCAGAGCTAATGACAAGTGCCATCTCCCATCAGACGTTTTTTGCATTGGTTCAAGTGTGTTTACCTTCCCCTGTGGCACAACTGACAGCGTGTTGCATCAGCAGCGTGGAAGACCCTGGTTCTGGGTAACTGGTTTGGGGGTAGAATTAATAAAATTGGAGTGACTATTTGCACTAGGTGTAAATAGAACCTGCCACAAAGTGCCACTATTTGCACTCCAATAGTCTGGTGGAAGAAATTGAAGACAAACTGCACCCCCAAATGTTGCTGCATGGGATGTAAAGATGGTGAGGTTGTGCCTTTTCATCCAGACAACCCGGGTTCGACTCTGCAGGGGCAGATTATGACTAGCAAGGGCACCAGGGCCAATTTTCTTTTAGGGCCCCCTGGTCCAATTGTCTTCTAAAGTTGAGATCTATGCAATCAGTTTTCATTGATTTAAGTCTCTTTTAACACCTGTTTAACACCTGATTAATTCAAACACACAGCACGAATGTGGTAAAGAAACCACTTAACTGAAACACGAGCCACTGTTCTTAAAGAGACAGTAGGTTTGTCATCCATAAAGTAAACTCAATGTAAATATTACAAATTATGCATACAAAATGCACATATTTAAAGGGGCCATATTAATTATGAAATATTTTAACTTCATCAAACACTTTAAATATTGATGAATTTAACAAATACAGAAGGCTTCTACAGTATCTATGCAAGGGTTTGGTGAAATTCAGCAAAGAGTTCAGGCAGTTCTGGCTCGTGCTGCTATATCTTTTCTAACTCATCTGAATGATGGGGTGCGTTCCTATTTCCTTAAAAGACTTTACCCTCCATTGTGAGAGCTTTGAAGGGCTAAAAGTTGTGGGGCTCAAAAATAGTGGTCATTTGGTCATTTTTTGGGAAATACTGTTTGGAACGACACTACAGCTTGGCTACCAATATTATTCTTCCATCGAAAGCCCTGCTAAGGCATCATTTAAGCCTTTACAAAGTGTTCAAAAATCCCCTAGACTATATTACATTGACAGAATATTTAAATGAGCTACGAGTCTGTTTTGGAATGTTAGTAATTTCAAACTTCAGCTGTCAAAACTTACACAGAAGCCCTTTAAAGGTGCTGTAGGCAATTTCACGTGACTGAGCCGTCAAATTAGCCATGCCCCCTCATTCCAAAACCCTGCCCTCCAAAGATAATTTTGAGACCAAAACCAAGCATAAGAGCAGCTTTGTTTGTTCCTGTGGCTGTCAAATTCAACAATAGCACAATAGCGCCCTCAACTCACAAACATTATGAATCATAGCCTCAATGATCCGCTTCAAATACAACACTACGTATGACAACGAGCAAAATGATTGACAGGTGAAAAACGTCAATGTCCGCAGCCCGCAGACACATTTTTGTTTGCTGTTTACAAAGTCTACAGCTGTCACAAAGACCGGTGAGATATCTCAGGACACATATTTCATTAATATTTTTAAGGGAGTAGGAACATTTTTGGCATATTTTCCATGAAAAAAAAAATTGCAGCACCTTTAATCTGCATTAAGGTGCTCTCTTCTTTCTTTTTTCTTTCTTTGTTTCTTTCTTTCTGCTAAACCTGTAAAAATTTCTAACTTCAAACATTTAAAACTATTTTAAACTTTCAGACAAGGTTTTGTCAGACCAACATTATAGTTTGTCTCATCAAACTTTATATATCTAGCTTGATTAGTACTTTTGAACCACATAAAGTAAAATATCAATATTTTCTTTTTCCCAACCACCTAAGCCAAGTTATTTTTTGTAATGTAGGGCAAACATGCAGTTGTAGGAATCAAGACATTTTTGTTCGATAGCCCTTTTATACAAAGAATAAAGCTTAACCATATAAAGCCTAACATATGAAAAAATTGTCAGAAAATTATATTTTTTAAACCTGTTTAAACAAATTTTCTATAAAATAATGAAATTTAAAGCACATATTGCTTAAATTCAAAAAATACACAGTAAAGATATATCAGTAAAGATATAAACGTTATTGTTAATTTTACTTTATCAAAATCAGCAAAGATTTCACATAAAAAAGATAAGTGCATTGAAATATGAAGGTAGCTATTTTGGAAATTATTTTACAAGGTCTTGTACTTCCAGAAGAGCATGCAAACTTTCACCAGGTGGCGTTATAAGATTAAAGAGTTGCTCTATAAAATGTAATTAGAAACAGGAAGGCAAAAGGGTCCTATAAGAGAGCTGGGGGCACTCATAGTCACAGGGCCCGGTTGAGGGGGCCTTGAATAATCTGTGGGGACCACATATTTAAGCATATATAAACATTTGTTGTCAGAGTTGATGGGCTGCGAGACCTTGCAGCCCAGGGCCCCTTTTGGGCCCCTGGTAGTCAAGGGCCCCAGGGCACTGGCACCATTGGCCCGATCCGTAATTCACCTATGCAACTCTGGCTTTTTCACAATTTTTCCCATCCTGCTTCCTGTCTCCACTCTTAATATTTCCTTTAAAACTACTTATAATAATAATAAACAAAAATTAATATAAAGGTTGATTTCCTTGCAGTGATTTGGTCACCGTAAATGTTGGGGAGATTAGAGAAAGGTTTGATCCCAGTACCATGGTTTTACTATAGTAATACGGTAGTAACCATTTAATGCAATTACCCATGTTGTTACTACAGTAATATGTTGTTGATATAGTAACCATTAAACATGGTTACTAAAATTTTACTACAAAATACCATGGTGATACTATGGTTACTGTAGTACAACCATGGTTCATTTTTGTAATGAAAGATAAGGGTTAGGTTTAGGGGTAGGGTTTGGTGTAGGGTGTCTGTAAAACTCTAAATAAACACAATAAACACACTGTAGTGATACTGTTAGCATTTAACCAGGAGTGCAATCATCATCTAACACTATTTGCACTTAGTGTAAAGAAGAAGATTTTTGTTGCTATTTACACTATTTACAGCCTCTGCATAATAAAATGTGCATACCTCAGCACTATATTACATCATTTACAGCTTAAAAAACACTTTGCAACTCGCTTTTGGTGCACATCTGTGGACATTTTTACCCGGAAACTGGAGCTCACACGTGCCCTTATGTACAAAAACACTTCCCGCTTCTGCCACTGGGGGCAGTGCTTCGAACTTTAGCTCAAGAAAAGTCAACCTCCAAAGTTTCCAAAATGTGACCGAATGTGTCTGTATACACATGGAAGTGTTGAAGCTGCAGGTCATCTCAGAATGTTCACTAACATGGACCAATCAGCTGTAAGCTTGAGTAGACTTCAGCAATATTTTAATGGGTGAATAAATATGTATCACACTTTATTTTCAACAAAAATCAGTAGCGGATCCTGGCATAGGCGATATAGGCAGGCGCCTAGGGCAGCAACGCTCTCTGGGGCAGCATGACAGAGTGGCTTAAAGGCTCTATATGGTTAGGATTATGGAGGTTCATTATTTATTCTTACATTATGAACAAACATAAGATAACCATGATAAACAGTAGGCCTGTAGGTAGGCTACACCATGACACAGGATCTTCTTAGTGGTCTTGCAATAATTAGTGTCAACCATGTGATTGCTGGGCAGATATGATGAAGTCATTAATGATTTTGCATGAATGAAAACTAGAAGGGGAGTGTTAAATTTTAAATTAGGGATTAGGTGTAATAGCACAGAGTAGCAGCAATTTGTAAGAATTATGCCATATACTTTAATTATTGACTCTATAATTTAATTGTGCAATTTAAGTTATGTACTGTATATACTGAATAGTGTCAATGTTAATAGAATGTGCCATTTAGATATATATATATATATATATATATATATATATATATATATATATAAGGGTCGTTAAGGGGGGTGGGGGGGGGCACGTCCGATCTAGCCTAGGGCACCAAGTAAGCCAGAACTGCCACTGACAAAAATCCATTGGTACTGACATTGACTTATGATTATTATTATTGAATAACCATGTAAAAATCATATGATGTCTGAATAATCATATGAAATTGAATATATGATAATTATTATAATGTTAATATAATATCCTGGGTCAGACGATGTCCACTTTGGTGGTCCAAGAGCGACACCTGTGGCTAAACCTTGCGGAGATGTGTGACGCCAAGAAGGTACGCTTTCTCGATGCACCCGTCTCCCAAGGGGGGCTCTTTGGCGACACTGTCGAGGACTTCACCCATCAGTTCTCGACAGTGAAGAAGCAGACAGAGACCATTAAACACATCCTGCCATGGTGCAACTCGGCCGCCTACTGGCCTCTGAAGTCCTGCGCCCTGTCTGCCTCTCACCAAGGCCGTCCTCCTGCAGTGTCGGCCCCGGCTCCCCCACATCGGAGCCCACGCGCTGGCCTCTGAAGGCGGCACAACCTGCCTGTCAGCCGGCCGCTAGGATCCCCGGACGGGCTTCAAAGCGGCCCTGGGACAGGCGACCCAGGGACGAGGTTACTGACTCTGACTGGCCCTGGTCCCGCCCCTGGGCCAGCATGAGGTGAGTACCCTCACAACATCACCTGGTGCCTTCTGGGCCCTGGCACCCAGTTTGTCAGTAAAAGAGCAGTTTCCTCATTCCCTGGGTTATTCTCTAATGCTCGTGACGACCATGTGCTGGAAGTCTTTCCGGCCAACGAGTGGGATGCGAGTACCTTAGCACGGATGCCTTGGCACACAGCTGGCCTCAGGGGCTGCACAAGTACGTGTTTCCCCCAGTGAGTTTCGTTGCACAGACATTGTGCAAAGTCAGGGAGGACGGGCAACAAGTCCTGATGGTTGCACCGTTCTCAGACCTGATGCTCCTGGCAGTAGCCCCTCGCTGGCGCATTCCCCTGAGGCAGGAGTTCCCACCACTCCCTTCCGGTAATCAGGTGGTGAACCTGCAAGTGCTCCCTTCAGAGGAGGAAGTCCCGGCCTTGTTGTTGCTGTGTCCAGTTCACGCCTTACACGTCTATCCTGACCGCACACAGAGCTTTAGATGCTCAGAGCAGCTCTTTGTCTGCTTTGGAGGGCAGCAGAAGGGGAAAGCTGTCTCCAAACAAGGTTGCCCCATTGAATTGTGGATGCCATTTCTCTGGCTTAACAATCACAAGGCCTGCCGTGCCCTTTGGGAGTCGGGCACACTCCACCAGAGGTGTTGTGTCCTCCAGGGCAATGGCGAGGGGCGCCTCTCTAGCAGACATATGCAGAGTAGCGGGTTGGGCTACACCCAATACCTTTGCGAGGTTCTACAACCTGCGCATAGAACCCGTTTTAACCCGAGTGTTACGGTGTGACAACAGGTAGGCTGGCAGCCGGTCGGGTGTATCGCTTGCATTGCACCTTTCCCCTTTTTAAAGGTGAAAATGTGCGCTATCTTGTCCACAACAGTTCCCCGCAACTGGTGAAAACTGGACGCCTCTTTAATTCTTTAAGCACTATTCGGTGGTGAACTCACCGGAGGAGTAACGCCGCCAGGCCCAGTACTCATGGTAAGCCCCTTTTCAGGTGAGCCTGTGTACTTGGGCTCAGTGCTCCATACGTGGTGATTCCCCCTTGGTAATCCCATATGATGCGTTTCCACTGTTCGGTTTCCCCTCAGGTGAACCCTGTGTTTCCCCTCGTCAGAGCTCTGCTCTGCCTCGGCCACTGTTGCTGTGTACCCTCTCCGTAGATAGGGTCTTCCCCAGTGGCATCATTCCATATGTGAACTTTCCTGTCGGTAAGTCCATGTGAGGTATGCTCCACATGTTAACCTCCCTCCCGTTGGATGTGGTCTCCGTAGTCCTCTCCCTCCTGGAGAGGGAAGAGTACTTCCCCAGCGCTGTTCTAGCAGATGCTTAGCGGGAAATTGCTTAATACAAAAATCAGGAAAGGCCACCGCCTGAAGGCTCCTCGGGTAAGTGCCTCCTCCTACCCTTATCGGGACCAGGAAGATGCCTTACCTAACTTGCTGGAAGGTCACAACGTGGTTGAGCGCTCACTGCGAGGCACGCAGCAGCCTGTCCATGTTCGCTCCTCCATACTTCATGACACAGTTCAGCGCCTGCGGCATTTCGTATAGGAACCCCTAGTGTCACTACAACGACACAACGTCGAGTGAGTGACAGACAGGGAACGTCTTGGTTACTGATGTAACCTCTGTTCCCTGATGGAGGGAACGAGACTTTGAGTCCCTCCTGCCGTGGCGCTGAACCGACCGCTGACATGGCCGGGACTCTCTCTCGGCTCCTCAGCACAACTCTGAATGAGTGGTGCACATCATCTACTTTTATACACGTATGTCCGGGGCAGAGAGTGGCATGCAAATTCCACTCTGCAATTTTCACTGGCCTTTTCTGAATAAAGCAAAGGTGATTGGGGCTCTCAAGAGTGAACCCCTAGTGTCACTACATCGACACAACGTCTCGTTCCCTCCATCGGGGAACAGAGGTTATATCAGTAACCAAGACAAGAAAAATTGTCATCAGTGTTCACATACTTGGTATCAAATTAAATGTAAAAACTCAACTTTCATCTTCTGCAGTCTATTTTGCAATTAGAACATTACAGTGAAAACATTTTATATTGTTAAAAGAGTGCATTTTTAAAACATGCCCCATGTGAGCGACAGTAGGCTACTTATGTTTCACATTCTCTGCTTACGATCCAATCCAGTGATTGAAGAAACAACAGCATGCATTTCATTAGGCTTGATTGAGATGGGCAAGTTCTGTGCAGAACCGATCACCGGTGATCACCGACAGGTGCATGCCGGTTAGAAATCTGTCCAACTTGCTGTGATATCATGACCATGTATGTCAAAAATACTCCCGCAAGGCGGCCGCAGTTGTAGCAGGCAGGCAGCACAGAAATATGATACCTTTCACATATCCCATACAGACATTGCACTGTCATAGTGTTCCCACTCCCATATTATTAAATCATTACCAAATCAATACCATTCGTTTGTGCTGCATTTGTGCCGCAAAAATGTATGTTTGTACTGGTTCAGCGTTTGAGATATTAGACATAATTTTGTTTGGCTGTGTGACATCAGCATGCATTTCATTAGGCTTGATTGAGATGGGCAGTTTTGTGCAGAACTGATCACCGGTGATCACCGACAAGTGCATGCCGGTTAGAAATCTGTCCGACTTGCTGTGATATCATGACCACGTATGTCAAAAATACTCCTGCGAGGCGGCCGCAGTTGTAGCAGGCAGGCGGCACAGAAATATGATACCTATCACATATCCCATACAGACATTGCACTGTCATAGTGTTGGGAACAGTCACATATAATTTATACACATATAAACATGATATTATAGATAAAAAATCTAACATTTTAGAAGATAACGAAACATCATGGTTGTTTAAGCCAATGAGCATTAAGCTGTGTCGTCAACCAGTCATTCCCCATCGTGCTTGCAGTTCGAGCAACTCAGAAAAAGCAACTGTGCCACCTGCCTGCTACATCTGCGGCCACTCCGCTCTCGCGGGACATTTTTTTGACATACGTCTTCATGACATCACAGCAAGTCGGACAGATTTCTAACCGGCATGCACCTGCCGGTGATCACCAGTGATCGGTTCTGCACAGAACTTGCTCATCTCAAACAAGCTTATTGAGTCTGTCCTCGCTGCAGCCTGTAGCATGATGACGTACTGGATTAAATCCACTACGTACTGGATGTTTGTAACCTCTGTGAAGTTGGCACCCCATATAAATAAATCATTATCAGATCTATACCATTCGTTTGTGCTACGTTTGTGCCACAAAAATTTATGTTTGTGCTGGTTCGGTGTTTGAGATATTAGACATAATTTTGTTTGGCTGTGTGACATCACTTTCCACACCATGTGGTCCAAATCGCTCCAAAAGTGTCATTTATTTGTGCTCGATTTGAGCTGATGTGTGCCATTAAAAGAAACACTATCTATTTCCATGAATTCCTTAGAAATAAGAATTTGAATTCGGTAACAGAGATTTTTGATCTAAAGGCTTATGGTCAAATGCTTGGGATTATTTCTGTACTCAAAAATAAATTGTGCCTAATTATAGATATCTATAAAAACCTTTTATTTATTTGTTTTATTTATTTATTTATTTATTTTTACAGAAAAGTAGCCAACAAGTGTCCAGCATATAAAATCATTTAATATTGTTTAAAAAGCATCCCAGGATGCACCTGAAGTTGATTGAGAAAATGAACTGTGTGCAGAGCTGGAATAGACTAAAGGCTACACTGAAAAAGTTCAAATAGAAGATGTTAATGATTTAATTTGTTTTGGTCACTGCATAATTTCCGTACTTTTGTGTTACTTCTTAGTTTTGACCATGTCATACTCTAAAATCTAAAATGTGCAGTAACAAATAATAAAGAATCAGAATCAGAATGAGTTTTATTGCCAAGTAATTTGTCTTGGTGACAGGAGCTTCCAGTACATAACAATACAAAAACAGCAACAAGACTTTTAAAAAATAATTAAAATTGAATAACAAATAGATAAATATTGAAAAGAAAAAAGTATATATAGAATACACAATAGTATATATATATATATATATATATATATATATATATACACACACATACGTACACATATACATACATATACACATACATATACACACATATACACACACACACACACACACACACACATATATATATATATATATATATATATATATATATATATATATATATGTATATATATATACACACATACATACATACACAAATATATATATATATATATATATATATATATATATATATATATATATATATACACACACACACACACATACACACATACATATACACATACGTAGTGCAAATCTAAATACAAATCGGTTATGTACAGTGCAAGGGAATGTAATGGCAAAAGAGGTAGGATGTGTTGGATAATATAAAAAGACTAAGCAGTGTTAACTGTTTATGAGATGGATAGTCTGGGTGAAAAAACTGTTCCTGTGCCTGATGTTTCTGGTGCTCAGAGCTCTGAAGCATTGGCCAGAAGGCAACAGTTCAAAAAGGTAGTGGGCAGGGTGAGTGGGGTCCAGAGTGATTTTTCCAGCCTTTTTCCTCACTTTGGAAGTGTATAGATCTTGAAGTGGGGGGCAGGGGGCAACCAATAATCCTCTCAGCAGTCCGAACTGTCCTTTGTAGTCTTCTGATGTCTGATTTCATAGATGAACCAAACCAGACAGTTATTGAAGTGCAGAGAACAGACTCAATGACCGCTGAGTAGAACTGTATCAGCAGCGCCTGTGGCAGGTTGAACTTCCTCAACTGGCAAAGGAAGTACAACCTCTGCTGCGCCTTTTTCACAGTGGAGTAAATGTGGGTCTCCCACTTCAGGTCCCGTGAGATGGTAGTGCCCAGGAACCTGAATGACTCCACTGCTGCCACAGTGCTGTTTAGAATGGTGAGGGGGGTCAGTGTTGGGGTGTTCCTCCTAAAGTCCACTATCATCTCCACTGTTTTGAGCGTGTTCAGCTCCAGGTTGTTTTGACTGCACCAGACAGCCAGCTGTTTAACCTCCCTTCTGTATGCAGACTCATCGTCATCTCAGATGAGGCCGATGACAGTGGTGTCATCTGCAAACTTCAGGAGCTTGACAGAGGGGTCCTTGGCGATGCAGTCGTTGGTGTAGAGGGAGAAGAGTAGTGGGGAGAGCACACATCCCTGGGGGGCACCAGTACTGATTGTACAGGTGCTGGAAGTGAATTTCTCCTGTCTCACAAGCTGCTGCCTGTCTATCAGAAAGCTGGTAAACCACTGACAGATAGACGTGGAACAGAGAGTTGGTGTATTTTAGTCCATAGAATAGCTGGGATGATGGTGTTGAAAGCTGAACTGAAGTCCACAAAAAGGATCCTTGCATATGTCCCTGGTCTGTCCAGATGTTGCAGGATATGATGCAATCCCATGTTGACTGCATCATCCACAGACCTGTTTGCTCGATAAGCAAATTGAAGGGGATCTAGAAAGGGTCCAGTGATGTCCTTCAGGTGGGCCAACACCAGTCTCTCAAATGACTTCATGACCACAGACGTCAGAGTGACAGGTCTGTAGTCATTAAGTCCTGTGATTTTTGGTTTTTTTGGGATGGGGATGATAGTGGAACGTTTGAAGCAGAATGGGACTTAACACTACTCCAGTGATCTATTGAATATCTGTGTGAAGATGGGGGCCAGCTGGTTAGCACAGGATCTAAGACATGCAGGTGAAACGCCATCTGGGCCCTGTGCTTTCCTTATCCTTTGTTTTCGAAAGAAGCGGCTCACATCATCTTCACAGATTTTAAGTGCAGGTTGAGTAGCAGGAGTGGAGAGGAGGGGGGTTGCAGGAGGTGTTGGTGTTTGTGTGAAGTGAAGGTCAGAGTGGGTGTGGGGTGTGAGATTGGGCCTTTCAAATCTGCAGTAGAACACATTAAGGTCGTCAGCCAGTTGTTGGTTCCCTACAGGGTTGGGGTAGGAGTCCTGTAATTCAAAAGTTGTTTCATGCCACTCCACACTGATGCAGTGTCGTTAGCTGAAAACTTGTTTTTCAGCTTCTCAGAGTATCTTCTTTTAGCCATTCTGATTCCCTTTTTCAGTGTGTTCACTGGCCTGATTGTACAAGACTTTATCCCCAACTCTGTATGCATCCTCTTTGGCCTGATGAAGCTGCCTGAGTTCTGCTGTAAACCATGGTTTGTCATTGTTAAATGTTAAGTCCTAGTAGGAATGCACATATCCTCATAGAAACTGATATATGATGTGACAGTATCTGTGAGCTCATCCAGGTCTGTGGCTGCAGCCTCAAACACACTCCAATCAGTACAGTCAAAGCACGCTTGTAGTTCCAGCTCTGCTTCGTTGGTCCATCTCTTTAAAGTCCTTAATACAAGCTTAGCAGATTTTACTTTCTGTCTGTAGGTTGGAAGAAGATGAACCAGACAGTGATCAGAGAGTCCCAAAGCTGCTATAGGGATAGAGCAATATTCGTCATTTATTGTGTAACAATGAGCCAGTATGTTCCTGTCTCTGGTGGGGCATGTGATGTGCTGTTTGAATTTGGGCAGTTCACATGTGAGATTTGCTTTGTTAAAATCCCCAAGAATAATAATAACTGAGTCCGGGTATTGTTGTTCCGTGTCTGTGATTTGATCAGCCAGCTGTTGCAGCGCGGCATTCAAACACGCATTTGGCGCGATGTAAACACTCACCAGAATAAATGAAGAAAACTCCCACGGCAAGTAGAAAGGCTTACAGTTAATAAAGAGCGCTTCCAAATTAGGACAGCACATCCTCTTTAATGTTGTTACATCTGTACACCAACTTTCACTGACGTAAAAGCGTGTTCCACCGACTTTCGTTTTCCCCGTTAACTCCGCGATGTGATCCGCTCTGAACAGCTGAAAGCCCAGCAGATGTAATGCGCTGTCCGGAATGGCTTCACTCAGCCAGGTTTCTGTGAAGCACAAGGCAGCAGAGGTTGAAAAGTCCTTGTTTGTGCGGATGAGGAGATGTAGTTCGCCGTTTTGTTAGGGAGAGAGCGGAGATTCGCAAGATGAATGCTCGGCAGCATTGTTCGAAAGCCCCGCCAACGGAACTTGACCAGCGCACCGGCTCATCTCCCTCGCCTGTGTCTCATAGCGCATTTAAACAATACAGCCATGCCTCCGACTAAAATGTCAAACAAAATGTCTGAATATTCAAAATCCGGGAAAAGATTGATTGGTATATTCTGTCGAATGTTCAGCAGTTCGTTTCTGGTAAAACTGACTGGAAAAAGATGACTAAACACAGGACAAACAAACAAAAACAACAAAACAATAGAAGCGCTCCACACTGAGGTGGCCATCCGCGGTGCCATCATGATGTAAACTCCTAAAGAATAGGCAAGTGTGATCAAACTTTTCTACAGAGATCCAGTCTTACACTGAGGGGCCGTTCACATTGAACACGTTATTGTGTCCGACCGTGCTGATTTTGTTGCATCCTCCAGATCTGTCTACATGAGATCCCCTTCTTCTGAGTATTAACTCAATCTTGGAATACAATTCCCAGAATCCCTTTCCTCCCGCCATTCTCAAACACACCTGTTTGCCATTCCCTCATCAGCTCCCTGTGTATTTAGTCTCTGCTCTGGCTTCACTTCACTGTGAAGTCTTGCAAATTCACCTAGTTGTTTTGCATTTCTGAGCATTTTCTATCTTGTTGGCCTGCCTGTTTTGACCATTGCCTGTTCCTTGGATTACCCCTGTTGTCTCTCGATTTGGATTTATTTGCATTGTGTGTATTTGCTTATTTGGTTTGACCTCTGCCTGCAGACTACTCTCTCTAATAAACTCTGCTCATGGATCTTCCCTCTGTGTCCTGTTGCATTGATTTCAATGTAAACATGCGCTAGATAGACATCTTTGTCGGCTTGTTCGCATTTTTAGACATCATGTCAAGTTAAAAAGAACCTAAATTGTTAAACATCTTGAGTCGAGACACATACCTTTTGCTCTTTTGTGGCGCTGTGTGTAATTTTATTGCAACAACAACAAATGCATTCCAGCATGTGAATGGCACCTAAAATAGTTTCAAAAATTTCACTGAAATTTCAAACAAATATTTTGAATATTAGCTAACATATAGGAATATGCAATTACACAAACACCGTCAACACAAGTCACACCAGCTTCTAGCTAAATTAAAACTAATAAATGAATTCAGAGCTGAATACTGTGGCCGTTTACTTATGGAAAAAACTTGGGATAATTAACCTATATAAACATTATGTACAGCTTTGTTCAGCAGTGTCACATATAGCCTATAAACAAATAATAATTTGCAGCATATCAAAAATCTGTTCGCAATTTAGCATTATCAATGTCTTGACATGATGTCAACCACATTTGGTACCTGTAACACGAAATCCCTAGGAGGAGTATTTCAAATTCCAGAGCATGCATTTTTCAAACGATACAAAATGGCCAACTACCTGTTGTACAAATTTTGGTGATGGTAGCTCAAAAGGGATGTGCTACAGAGCCCATCTTCAAGGTGGCGCTACAGAGCCAACCACCCCCACCCCCCACCCCCCTGCAAATTTGCCAAGCCCTAATGGCCGATGACTCTGATGTGTGTGCAAACTTTCAAGAGTTTTCACGCAAGTACCCCAAAAGTACCGAAAACCTCTAAAAGAAGAATAAGAAAAATCCTTAGAAGCACAATAGAACCTCACACTTTCAGTGCCTGGGCCCTAAATATTAATAATCCTTAGAAGAACAATAGGGCCTCTGCACTTTCAGTGCTTGGGCCCTAATAATAATAATCCTTAGAAGAACAATACAGTCTCAACACTTTCAGTGCTTGGGCCCTAATAATAATCCTTAGAAGAACAATAGGGCCAGAGCACTTTCAGTGCTTGGGCCCTAATAATTCTTAGAAGAACAATAGGGTCTCCGCACTTTCGGTGCTTGGGACCTAATAACAGTAAATGAAAACTCATGCACTAATATCTTACTTAATCATGAATTGTAAATGAGTATATGATGGATGTAGGATCTGATATAGAAAATCCCACAATCAGATGTGTTCAGTTAGTAGACAAATAAACTTATTAAATATGTCTTGCATATCAGAAATCCTTCTCCACTCTCTTTCATCCCAACCAGTAGAGGACAGACATTTGCAGCAGTCATTGTGAGATAAATTAAGGGGGGATTATTGTAATGCGGTGCCGACAAAGAATTCTGGTGATGGTGGCAGCTGATGGCTATTATGTCCAGGTGGCCAGGGTTGCACTGGGGCACACAGAGAGCCTCCCAGCAGCCGGGATTCTTCACATGTCAATTAGAGGAAAGGGAAAATGTGTTTGCAGGTTTCACAAGGACACACAGCACTCCATGTGTCACATTTAGTGAGAATGTAAAAAAGTCATTCTCCACAAACTACGGAAGGGGTTTTAGGTATTAAGGTCACCAAGGTCATTATCAGTGTGTCTTGTTTGTTAAATCTGCATAGCAAAAATGCCAAGTGAAAACTTGTGTTGTTAAGATGGACTATTTAGATCACTGCTGAAAAGACCGGCTTAGAACAGAACTAACTTCCATGCTAGTTTAGATTGGTTCAACCTAGTCACATAGAATAAATTTTACTGTAACATAATTTGGTAACGCTTTAGATTACAGGTATTATATTATAATATATATATATATCTATATCTATCTATCTATCTATCTATCTATCTATCTCTCTCTCTCTCTCTCTCTCTCTATATATATATATATATATATATATATATATATATATATATATTATAATATAATACCTATGTATTATTACAAAAAGGTATGCAGTGTATGTTCTTTCTAAATTGCTCCCAAACGATTGTTGTTTAGCATAGTAGGATATATACCACATAGTATCTCCATCATGTCAAGTTAAGTCAACATTTATTTATATAGCGCTTTATACTATAGGCTACAGATTGTTTCAAAGCAGCTTCATAGTAATAAACAGAAAAATAACAGTAATGTTTCAAACTGCATCAATTATGAAAAATACTTCCATTTTAGCTATAAAGCAGCTCAAGACAGAAATGTAATTATTCAGCTCAATTCAGTTCAAGTTTTGTGTTCTCATCCAATAATGTCAATACAGTTAGTTCGATAATATTTTCTGAATATTAATAGTCATTTAAGCCCCCAATGAGCAAGCTAAAGGCAACAATGGCAAGGAACCAAAACTCCATCAGATGACAGTAGTGAAGAAAAAAAAAACCCATGTATCCTGTAATAATAGAGTATGTACTCCGTAGTTAAAAAATACCTACAGTAGCCTATATGTGTAAGTACACTATTATTACAAAAAGGTACGCTGTGTATGTTCTTGCTTAATTGCTCTCAAAGTAAGATTGTTGTTAAGCATAGTATAAGATCATAAACCACGTAATATTAGAATAGTAACCCCTTAGTTATAAAATACTTACAGTATAATTTATTTGTAATTTTCCAGGTTGTTACCCCTTTATTCCCCAAACTTTGCATATTGTTCCCTTATACCTACAAGTATGTACTGTGTAGTTACACTATTAATACAAAAAAGGTATGCTGTAAATTCGGTGTACTTACACTGTAAATTGCGGGCTGTAATCTAAAGCAAACTGACTTTTACCTGCTGCGTTCCACATTTAGCTGCAGTTTCCTCGTGAAATTAAAGTAGAGGTGCTACAACAACTGTGCGTTTAATTCACTTTCAGACAAATCACGACCACATCGGCTGATTATGACTAAATAAACACGTAATTTTCGCACTATTACTCACACTAAACACTTTTACTCTGATGCATAATTTGAAAAACTATAGATTTTAACACTTGTATTACATACTCACTTACATTTACACACGTAATCCGATGTGATTAGCTTCCATGGTAGCTCACCACATAGAGTGTTGACACTGCATTACACAGCGCATGCAGTTTTCGTGTCTTTAGCAACTTTCGCACATTAAACAGTTTTCTGGAGAAATTAGCTATTATAATTTGATATCCACATCCACCCCCTGCGTAACGTCATTAACAACAGTTCTGTATTGTTGAACCAACTGTGGTTCGAATGATAAATGTGCGACATACTATGGTTTCGGGCAACAGTCTTCACTGGCTAGTTAATTTCTCCAATGATGCATCGTACAATTGTAGTTAAGCAGTGAGTTACGTAGTTGTACGGAAAATGCATCCCTGGCCAGTGGACCAGTATAGGAATGCTTTTCACTAGCAAAAATACTGGTCAATCAACATGGCCTTTCTAAAGAAGCTGGATGACCAAGGAAGTCTTGCTATTTAAGCTAATTTAGAAACCAGGTAGGGATACAAGCATACAAAAATCAATATAAGGGATGCTCTACATCAATGGCTATCCAACTTAGCAATTATTTATCAGATATCATTGAGAGCAGCACAGCATTATCTCACATCCATTTCAGCTGTACAAGGCAAGTTCTCTTTCACCTTTGGATATTTGGTTAAGGTCGAAGTGTGCCAAGATGTTAGCTGTTACCCTGCTATGCATGCCACTTTAATAGCATGCACTAGGATCAGAGGGCAGGGAGCGAGATTCAGTTTTCATAGCCCGTATCACACAGTCGGGTCTGTCGGTGTCTGTGCGCGAGCTGCTCTTTGCATTCAGCCATGACAGGCCTGGTGTAATTGGCTCAGGGAGGTGAATCCATAATCGCGTGAGTGGCACGTTCTTCGCCGGATTTTGACACCAAAGGTGAGGAAGAGGGTGCATGTCACGTTGCCATAAGGACTAACCTTGTTAGAGGCCAGAGTCGCACCGGCGAGGTGTTTCTATTTTTGCCTTCAAATTGCGTAGCCTTAGAATCCTTGCTGCAAAGACCTACTTAGACCAACATTAATTTCTATGCTGGTTCAGGTTAGTTTATGCTTTAGTACTAGTTTGGTGTTGTTCGACTAGTATGGTCTTTCTGGTGAAGCTGGTTGACCAAGGATGTCTTACTGATTAAGCTTGAAAAGAAGCCTGGTGGAGACATCAGCATCCAAAACCGGCAATGCTGGTATTTTAAGCAAGGATATTGTTGGAGACTTCTGGCTGTATTTATTAATTTGTCAAATGAAATACAAGCTATAGTCACAGGAAGTTAGCATTTTTGCATATAGAAAAGCCCTCACAGAGATTCTATAGTTCCATATGTTGACGCTGGACTTGTCTTCCTCCTGGCTGAGACATTTGAAAAGAAATGCATCGTTCCTAAGAAGCTCTCCACTGCAGCACACAGATGGTTATTATGGAGCTGCACATAAATTGATTATGTTGGAAATTAAATGTTGCTGTCAAAGGCAGCCACCAAACCTGTCCCAGTGTGTCCCTCTGCCCGCTGATGCATAGGATCCAGCTGATGAACCAGATGTTGTGTCGAGCTCTTCATTTTAAGGTCAGCGCAGAAAATGCGCAAGACGTGCTATGGAAGTCCTTACTCCTAATCTTGATTTGTTTGGTAGGCTTGTTAGCCTTGTATTTTTGTCAGAGCTGTAAAAGAGTTGCGATTGAAGAGCAATCTGATATATATTATAGCAGCTGTAAACAAAAGTGCATATTAGAGTATGCAAACATACCATCCCATTATAGCCTGTCATTAAATTGTTCTAATATCATAGACACATTGTCAAGCTTGCAGCAGCTTTGTGTGTGTGTGTGTGTGTGTGTGTGTGTTTGTGTACAGGTTAAACCTCCGTTGTGGTGACCAAATGTCCCCACAAGGATAGTAAAACCTGAGATCACCTACACTGTGGGGACCAGCCAGCGGATCCCACAAGGGAAATGGCATATTAAATGATGTTTTTTTGAAAATGTAAAAATGCAAAAAGGTTTCTGTGAGAGTTAGGTTTAGGGGTAGGGTTAGGGTTAGGGGATAGAATCTATAGTTTGTACAGTATAAATATTATTATGTCTATGGAGAGTCCTCATAAGGATAGCTAATCTAACATGTGTGTGTGTGTGTGTGTGTGTGTGTGTGTGTGTGTGTGTGTGTGTGTGTGTGTGTGTGTGTGTGTGTGTGTGTGTGTGCTTGTTTGTTTTTTTAGGAGGTGTGGCAAAATTGGGCTAAATATTCTTCATGCAAATGTTTTTTGAGAAGAAATGTGACCAAGATTTATTTTTGTGAGATTCACCCATAAGCTTTAAATTGCAAGATCTTTACAGTGAGTCCTTACATTCATACCTGAATGAAAAAAGATATCTTTAAAACATTGAGTCTGTTGTGAAAAAATCTTTGTTTCCCAGCATTTCTCCTCCTCACACCTAAAATATCACAGCAAACAAGCCATCTGCAGAATGCATTCTAGCCTTTTAGTGAGCATGTCTTTATCTGTGATTTGTAAGCAAAGGCTCCAATCGCCACGTCTGGCAAAAGATGGGAGTCCGGGTGCATGAATATGGATGTTGTCAGGTGTAAAAGAGTGGGGCTCTGTGATGCAGTGCTGTCTGTGACACATCCTCTGCTCAGCTCTCTGCTCCAATCACACCCCAGATGTACCAGGGCTGCTGCTGCTGTCACTCAATCTGCGGCCCATGGTGTCTGCCAGCAGCAGGAGCCTTGCTCCATACTGCCCAGCTCTGACAGCAGTGAGGACAGAATAGGACACAAAAAAGCTGTCCTCGGTTTGGGTTTCCAAGAGCTACAGGGGTCCCTTTTATAATAATTATTTGAGGGATATCGATGAACTTCAGCTTCCGTTGTCCTGAAAGTGCATTCAACATTTGTGGCATTGTATGTGGATATATTATAAAACGTACATAACATGCAAAATTATTTTAATTTCAGCATACAGTGGCCCTAAAAAGTATTTGGACACTTTGGACACAAATTTTGGCCACAAAATGTATTAATACCACTGCATTGATAACAAAATATCAAACCAAGAGGCATTTATCTTTAAAAAAAATAAATAAATAAATAAATTAAAAAAAAAGAGATAGGGCAAGCACTACTGTTAAGAGAAACATTTCACAAAAAAGTTTGTTAGGCTTTTAGTGGTAAAACAATAAATATACTGTTAAAAATTAAGGCAAAAGTATTTGGACACTTTCTGGTTGTGAAATGCAGTGGAACATGTCCATAGTTAGTGTGATGAACTACACCTGTGGTTACTCTGCTAGGACTCCTGTGTGACTGACTCCTATAGGGAACTGACTTCACTAAAACAACTAATTTAGTGGTACATCCAATAAAAATCACCTTGGGACCAGATGGTTTGCATAAATTGCTAAGAAAAGTTAAGCTAGTTCTGAAAAAAGGTCTACAATTTGAAAATGCCACTTAGTTAAGATCTATGCAATGAAATTCATTTTTTAAATGTAGCTTAAAAGTCAAAAAGTCTTCAAAAACTTTTTGAGGTCACTGCATGTAAACAAAAAAAATAAATAAATAAATAAATAAATAATATATATATATATATATATATATATATATATATATATATATATATATATATATATATATATATATTTTTTTTTTTTTTTTTTTTTTTTTTTAATGTTGTCTGGAAAGTCATTGTAATAGCATTATCTCAGTGTTGGCATCATGTTGCATGAATAGTGTTGTTTTCCAGCAACTACATTTTTGCAAACTGCAACATAAGTTTTATGTGCCGCTTTCTATGTTTTGCTGTAGTTTCCTTGTGAAATTAACACTAGAGGTGCTACAACAACTGTGTATTTTATTCATTTTCACACAAATCAAGATGAACTATGGCTGATTATGACTTTATAAGCACATATTTTTATATCAAAACACTTTTGAATTTAAAAAATGATACATTTTAACGCTTGTATTACAGATCCACCTAAATTTACACACTTATTCCAATGTGATCAACTACAACAGCTCACCTGGACTCGGAGACTTCCCTCTAATTTTTGTTCTTGCTGAGCAAATCCTATTTTTACTGGGCGGAACCTTTGTTCACCTGAGTAGAATTATATATACAGTGCATTCAGAAAGTATTTTGTTATGTTCACATTTTGTTATGTTGCAGCCTTATGCTAAAATGCTTTAAATTATTTGTTTTCTTCACATCAATGTACACTACATACCCCATAATGACAAAGCAAAAAACAAATGTGGAATAACTTTGCAAATTTATTAAAAAGAAAAAATTGAAATATCAAACTGACATATAAGTATTCAGACCCTTTGCTATGACACTTGTATTTGCTATGTAGCTCAGGTGCATCCCATTTCTCTGGATAATTTTTTAGATGTTTCTACACTTTGATTGAAGTCCACCTATGGCAAATTCAACTGATTGGACATGATTTGGAAAGGCACACACCTGTCTATATAAGGTCTCAGCTGAAAATGCATATCAGTGCAAAAACCAAGCCATGAGGTAAAAGGAACTGCCTGCAGAGCTCAGAGACAGGATTATTTCGAGGCTGCATTGAGGGTTCCCAAGAGCACAGTGGCCTCCATAATTCTTAAATGGAAGAAGTTTGAAACAACCAGGACTTTTCCTAGAGCTGGCCGCCTGGCAAAACTGAGCAATCAGGGGAGAAGGGCTTTGGTAAGGGAGGTGGCCAAGAACCCGATGGTCACTCTGGTTCAGCTCCAGAGATCATGTGTGGAGATGGGAAAAACTTGCAGAAGGACAACCATCACTGCAACACTCCACCGATCTGGGCTTTATGGCAGAGTGGACAGACGGAAGCCTCTCCTAAATGCAAAACCCAAAAAAAAGTACCTAAAGGACTCTCAGACTGTGAGAAACAAGATTCTCTGGTCTGATGAAATGAAGATTGAACTGTATGGCCTCAATTCCAAGCGTCATGTCTGGAGGTAACCAGGCACCACTCATCAGGTGTGCAATACCATCCCAGCAGAGTTGCATGGTGGTGGTAGCATCATGCTGTGGGGGTGTTTTTCAGCGGCAGGGACTGGGGGACTGGTCAGGGTTGAAGGAAAGCTGAACGCAGCAAAATTTAGAGATATCCTTAATGAAAACGTGGTCCAGAACGCTCGGGACATCAGACTGGGCCGAAGGTTCACTTTCCAGCTGGACAATGACCCTAAGCACACAGTCAGGACAATGCAAGTGTGGCTTAGGGACAACTCTGTGAATGTCCTTGAGTGGACCAGCCAGAGCACGGACTTGAACCCAATCGAACATCTCTGGAGAGAACTAACAATGGCTGTCCACCAATGGTCCCCATCCAGCCTGACAGAGCTTGAGAGAATCTGCAGAGAAGAATGGCAGAAAATCCCCAAATCCAGGTGTGCAAAGCTTGTCGCACCATACCCAAAAAGACATGAGGCTGTAATCGCTGCCAAAGGTGCTTCAACTGAGTACTGAGTAAGGGGAAATATACTTATGTCAATGTGATATTTCAGTTTTTTTCTTTTTAATAAATTTGCAAAGTTATCAAAAATCTGGTTTTTGCTTTGTCATTATGAGGTATGGAGTGTAGATTGATGTGGACATTTTTTTTTTAAATAATTTTAGCATAAGGCTGCAACATAGCAAAATGTGAAAAAAAAAATTAAGGGGTCTGAATACTTTCTGAATGCACTGTATGTATGTATGTATGTATGCACTGTATGTATGTATGTATGTGTGTGTGTATATACAGTACTGTGCAAAAGTTTTAGGCACTTGTGAAAAATGTTGCATAGTGATGAAATAATACCATAAATAGTTTTAACTTATCATTAATGTCATACAAATCAATGTTTGTTGTGACAACCCCTGCCTTCTAAACAGCACCAATTCTTATAGGTACACCTGGTCACAGTTTTTCTTTGTTGTTGGCAGATAGGATGTTCCAAGCTTCTTGGAGAATTTTCCACAGTTCTTCTATCTATTTCGGCTGTCTCAATTGTTTCTGACTCAATGATGTTGAGATCCGGGCTCTATGGGGGCCATACCATCTGTTGTAGTACTCTTCTATTCTATTATATTCTATTATATTTGCAAAAGGAATGTTTGGAAGTCTAGAATTTATATTTCCTATTGACACATTAAAGCTGAAGATAAAAATAACCATCTTAAGACAAATGTTTTTGTGAAATGTCTTATGTGTCTAAGACTTTTGCACAGTACTGTATATATATACATTTTTGTTGGTACCAATACTGGTGAAATTTCACAATTCTTAATATTTGAAAATTTCAATACCACATTAAAAATATATAGGCTAATATGCTAATGAATACAATCCTTTATTTAAAAAGTACAATTTTAATGTACATATTATCCTAATTAATTAAAACAATGGCATGTTGCTTTAGAGTTGTTTTCAATTAAGTAAACATTGTTTAATGTTTTGAAATATTGTAGCCTAAGTATAAAGTAAACTAAGAACAAAGTAGGCTAATATAAAAAAAAAATACAGCAAATAAAGAGCACTCAGCTTTCTTTTCAATACTGTTGTTTTATTAATATTAACAACATGATAGAGACAGAGGCAGATCTATTAACCTGAATTAGTGCATTTACACTGCAACATCTTAAGCACAGATCTGTATTTTTTTGCACCTACTTGTATTCACCTAAGACATAAGTGACTGTTTATGTTAATCACTCGCGGCACGGGCATTGACCATAAAGAACAACCGTTCGGGTGCACAGTCGTATTTCCGCATTCACCATAGCGCTCGTGCCTCACAGTAAATGTGGTTATTTGTATGTTGTTTCATGACTTAATGTGTATTTCCACCTTGTTTTCACAAAATATTTCACTCAAAGTTTCAGCTCCATACTGGAAAAAAATTTACTTTTATATGGAATCCAGTTGAAACACTGAGCATACATTTAGCTCTAATGAAAGACATCTCTAGGTTTTCCCACACACCTTAGAGTCTGTGCGCATTGCGCAGATGTTTTTTTCGGGAGTAATATTAGAAGTGCGTGGCTGCACACGCATGCAGCTTAGAGGGAACAGCCTCAAGCCCAGCCAGGACACTCGAAAAGAAAGTGAAGCAAAAGTGCCAAAGAAGCAACACGATTTGAAGTAGTTTCTTCAGTAAATGTGCTTTTCATGTCGAATTTGCTTTTGAACACTATCGGTTAGGTTTAGGCAGTGGTAAAGGGTAAGGATGTCTGTTTTGTTCACCTTTCATTTATATTTTACTGGTTAGGTTTAGGCGGTGGTAAGGGGTAAGGGTGCCTGTTTTGTTCACCTCTCATTTATATTTTAAGACACTATTGATTAGATTTAGGTTAACGTTTTAGGTTAGGGAGGTAAGTTTTCTCATCAAAACATCCATCTAATATTAACCTTAAAAACCTCATCTGATTACAACATGTGTTTACTCGCTTTAGGTGCCCCCCCCCCCCCCCCCCCCGCTGGAACATTTCACTGGGAAACTGCAGCCAAATGGGTAATGATGCACATAATTTTGGCTTGCAAAAATGTTGCTATTGTGACGTAAATCTGATGAGATCAGTCTGGTTTCAAATTTCAAATTTATGTGAAAAACCAGAATATTGCATAAGAAGATTTGCGAATAAAGCATTTTCCATCCCCTACGCTCAAGAGAACAAAATCATCGCTTTCAGGCAAATTGGTGCACAATGAAAGTTATAGTCACTGGGGAAGCCACTTAAAACAATTATCCACCTTAAGCGAGAAAGTTAAGAGGGTTTTTTTTATTTTTATTTTTTTATTTCACTCACACCTTGGTGCATACATCCAGGATTTTTTATGCAATATCCCAAAATATGCATAAAAATATGTGGATAGAAACCCAGCTAATGACATACCCTTATCTGACAATATGTTAAATTAAATTGTTTTTCTTTTTGTATGTAACAAAAACCATGACCACAACATAAAAAAACACTTTTTTCTATCTTCAACCCAGTAACATGTGGATGCCTCCGCTCTGAATCTTTTCATCAAACAATTTTCACTTTTGCTTGTAGAGATGTCAAAAGATGCCCTTCTTTTTTATGCGTAAGTAATATAATTTTCACTCGACATCTGCAAGTCTCCTCATCATGACCTTGATTATTTAGTGTTATAAAGGCACTCTCAAGATGACAACTTCTGTAGTTTAATTGAGTTAACTTTTTTTCTGGTCAACATCCTTGACAACAAGGATTGTAGAATAAGTTAAGCTTCTAATTTATGTCTTTCTCAAAAGTTTGAAAAGCCTTTTTAACACAGTTTACAGAAGTTGATCTCACTCATAATCCCTCTGGGGTTTTTTTTTTTTTTTTCAGACGACTTTTTGAATCACTGCAGAGAATATGGATGTCTGTTTACTGTACGTATAAAAAGATGAAGCTTTCTTTTCTTTTTTTAATGCGATGTTAATGGGATGCGACACAAAATATGAAACATAAGTAGATGATGCTCGGCAAACCCAGATGGGCCATTTAGCCTCTTTAAAATATATGAGAAATTAAACATGCTTGTAGGGGAAAGAAATGTGCTTATCTCATTTTAAAAAATGCTCCTGCAGAATATCTGCTAGTATCCAGATGAATGGAAACAGAAATGAAACAATGTTGTGATTGTGGAGCAATGTGCACTCATTGTTGCTGGAGTTAGATTAAAAATGAGAGGGGGATGAGGGCTGAAGTTGGGAGGAGGGGGAGGGGGGGTATTATTTGGTGATTCATACCCTGCTGTAAAAGGCAAAACTCTCAATTCCCTTATATCAGAACCAAACACCTTGGCTGATAGATGCTGTGAGGTGGAAAATAGCAAATGAAAATTTGCAAAATGAAATTTTCTGTGCTTAAATGGTGAGAAAGGATGAAAAAATAGAAGAGGGGATATTCTCCAATCACTGCACCGCCATCCCTCTTTGTCCTAAGAGGCCTGTTTGCCATTCTGCACGATTAACAATATTATCGGTACCTGCCCGTGTCTGCCGGCAGCCTGCATACCATTGTGTTCTCGTCAAGGGTGAGTGCCTCGGGCCTGGCGTGACACTGACGCCGGCCCGTCAGGTGCCACAGGGTTTGCTTCGTCCAGGTGGAACTGTGCTGGCATTTTGACCGGCTCCACAGCAGGGGGAGAGTGGAGATTTCCAGTGGGAGAGAGTACGGGGCAGCAACCCTTCCAACACCTGCCCAAATGAGGTGTATGTGTGTACGCTTGTGTGTGTTTGTGCAGTAGTCCCAACGGGTGTAGCAATTGTACAGTTTGTAGAAACTTTATAGGTATTGCTGTTTTACCTAGATTCAGCCTCAGACAGCTCATCCACGGACCACCCACAATCCATATTCCACACAAAAATGGCAGGACCTGGTTGAAATTGACAGTTCCAATCTGAATGGCTGGCTGTTACACAACTTCTGGGAGTCAGGGTGCACAGTTTGTTTGTTTTTTTGTTTTTTTGTAACAACTGAGGTCTCATTCCGCAGTGTCATCTATCTATCTATCTATCTATCTATCTACCTGCCTACCGACCTATCTGAGTTAGTTCTTTTTATAATAATTATCATTATCTAAACATTGGAAAATGATGTTAGTGTTTAATGTAACAGGACTGCAAGTCCCTAAGCATTTATGATTAAAAGATTATGTATGTTTCATTACAATACATTGCAGTGCACATAAACAGTTCAATTTAATGCATAGATAAATACAAATTTATTTTCAAAGCATACTCTTAAATATGTGTATATTGTGTATATCATATCAAGCATTATTCCCTGTCAGGGCGAGGGAATTAAATTCCTACCTGCTCCTCTGAACTGCCTGCCTGGCTGCTGTCCTCACCCTGTCCCTCACCGTGATATATCCACATAAGCCAAAAATATTCTAAAATAGTAAACGATAAAAATAATTCTCTTCTCAGACTGAAAATTATCATCTAACCATTTCTCTTAGAATAATCTAATATTGCACTGTATATCACAGCATGATCTGATTCACAAACAAATATCTGCACAAGCTTAAATAATGACGAATTATTACATACAAAAATTCAAAGCCTTAATATAATCAAACAATTATGTAAAAAATATGGATCTTATTCTTTTACTCATACAATATCCATATAAACCTGAGCAGCAATCATGAACAAACTTCTATGGTGTTAATCAGGTGCAAATTGGCCACCACATGGCGCTTCGCCTATTCATCAACTATCCAGTTATGCAGCAACACATTTTTGCATACTGCTCCATGCTGCCCTATTCTTAAAGGGCTCTGAGTAGCTCCCAAGGCATTATGGGATCGTGAAGTGTCCTATCAATGCGCACTACAGAATCTTGCCGGAAATAATAGGCCATTCGGGTATTTATATCTTACTGTTTTATGAATACTGAGGATTCGGACATACTACTCCATTGGCAAACTGTATCTTCCTGAGACCCGAGCATCACTGCTGTGTGAATTTTCCATTTCCCTTTTTGATTTGTAACTTTTGATTAGATTTTTTTCAATCACATTTGTTATTATGTTTCCAGGAGTGTTGGTTCAGAAAGTAGCATAAATAATTCTGATTCAAAGTAATGGCCAGCATTATCCAATCACTGCCAACCATGTAAAAAATAAAATTATACATTATAAATTATGAATCTATTTACTGAGTATCATTGTCCCATGTCTGCCAAGCATGTTAAGTGGTGCAGCCTGAAACTGAACTTTTGGTAGGATTTTGGTGTGAATGCACTTATCTGCATAGAGAGCTATAGGATGCTCCCTTGCTCCCTATTTAGTAAATTACTTAACCTCCAGTGTGCTGTCTGTTTTCACTGGTCTCAGAACAGTTCGAAATGCACATTTCATCCTAACTCCAAATAAACCCTCTGAATGCAACATTTTTCAGCTTTTGGATGAACCCATTCATTCTCAATGTGATAATGCACAGTGAATATAGGATTTCTAAGGGAAAAATGCGCTAAAGCACACATTAGTGTACATTGTGTTTAGCAGCGTGGCATTTCGCAATAAATCGCTCTAATTTTAAAAATGGCATATCGAATGAAACTAGAGACTAATCCTTTGACTCAAACAGATTTTTGACTACAAACAAGTGAAAAACGTATGTTATGTGCAAGTACAGTAAAACAAAATACACTTATATAAAAAATACATGATCTGAAAAAAGCCTACATATCAAATGCAGTACAGCTTCTCAAGTACATTTATTTTAAAGATTTATTAGAGTTTTTTACAGTAAAAAAAAAAATACTAAAATTCTTATTAAGAGTAAAATTTTTGCAGCACATTGCACTAAAATCAAATGTCTTACTAAAGGGAAAAAGAAAGATCTAACAAGGATTTTCTTGATAGAATTCATTATAAAATATACATTTATGCATTTGGCTTACGCTTTTATCCAACGCAACTTACAGTGCCCTGATTACAGGGACAATCCCCCTGGAGCAACCTGGAGTTACGTGCTTTGCTCAAGGACACAATGGTGGTGGCTGTGGGGATTGAACCAACAACCTTCCGCTTACCAGTTCAGTGCTTTAGTCCACTACACCACTCCATAAAATATAATTGCGACTGGTAACAAGTGCATCTAATGGCTAGAAATACCATTTTACCTTGACAAAATCGTAAATGGCAATTTACACAAGGAACTGTGTAATTTCTGATGCTCCAAACTTACTTCAAAACCCCACAGAGTGTACACAACAATATCTTCTTCTGATCATTTGTGAATTCTGTTTATATAATGAGGCAGAAAATCTATTATTATCTGTAGCTTTCTATATGATGCAACAAGCTAAAATTGGTTAGTAGGCTATTTCTCATATAAGCATCCTTTATTCTTGTAAACATACCCAAACCTCATAAAAAAAAAAAAATAAAAAAAAAAAGAGCTCATATAGTCTTGTAATCGTGTTTTTATTGGATTTATATTTAATCTGTCAGAGCACCCTCTGGCTGCTTATATGAATGTAACACATCAGTTACCCGCTGTTCAAACACTCCTCAGATCGCTTCATTTAAAAGCATAAATGTTTTCCCACTGAATAGACAATCTAAAATAAAACAAATTACAATAAGATGCAAAGTAATCTCTTCAGTTACCAAAATAAATTTTGAAAGTAACTGTATTCTGATTACCAAACATTTAAATTATAAATGTAGTGGAATACAGTTACTCATATTTTGTATTTTAAATATGTAACGCTGTTACATGTATTCTGTTACTCACCAACCCTGCACATGACTCCGTGCATTGAAAGTTTAACCCTTTACTGACAGAGTCTCCTGAACTGAGATCAGTCTGTTTAAATGAATTTAAATTATGTGTTGCGTATCCACCTTATTCCTACGCCCCGTGATGCTTTGCGCGAAATGTGGGAGTTACTTCAGTTGCAGTGTTGATCATTCATTCATACTTCTAGATGTGTGAACACAGCCTGTGGGAGCTTAATAAGGACAATATGGATAGCCATTCCATCTTTAATAGAGGTTTGGGAGGACAATTTAAAGAAGTGGCCTCAGGATGTATGTAGAGCCACGAACCGCACGTTATCCCTGAGCTCTGTAAGGACATCGTAACATGTTCTAGCCAAAATGACTTGAGCAAAACATAATACAGTACTCATTAAGACCTTGTTTATAGCTGGTATTTGATTTGTTCAATGATTCAAAATAAAATGGCTCACTTTTTGACACATCTCAACATGTCTCTGTTTAATGACTGATCGCACATTACATACTGGTCTTGTACGTCTGTTTCTGAAACCATTTGTAACATTTGCTGTAACACAGTGCCAGCTACTGGATTCTTGAAGAACAACAGGTATTGCAATTAATGCACATCATCACAGTGTTAAGGTGTATCTCGGGTAATCCGATCACATGTGGTCAGACGAGACACATTGCTGTTGGTCACACAGATGCATCTCCTGTAAGCACTTGTGGCATATAGCATCACTACATCATAAATTAATAAACCAGAAAAATGTCACAAAAGACAAAGAAGCATGGAAAAAATGGTGCACCAGGTACAGCTGAAATTTCATCTACTGTAAGTGCACACGAAGACACTGAAGAAGATCTGTAAAGATCTCGTACATGTATATGTAAGCTCTTTTTCAATTTTTCCGATTGGACAGTTATTTCCTTTTAAAGTCATGTGTCACCAGAGTCATGAACAGTTTCAACTCTTGATTTAGCGCAGCGGTTGATTGACAGATAAGGAATGGCACTTCGCTGCATCCCGGACGGTGTTTACAGCGTTTCAAATGCATTTTTGACTACCACCGTATGTGTTTTTTGTGATTCAATCACAAAAGGTTTTGCCCCCCTTTTACACCTGTATATAGTGCTGATCACTTGTCATAGGATCATCCAAATCACATCCTAATACCAGCTGTAAATGGGGTCTAAATGACCGCTGCCTACATTAGCGAATGCTACACAAAGACTTCCGGCGGAAGTTCATCCCACATCCATTTCCCCAGTAAAACCCCCTGGAATAAGGTGGAGAGCGAAGTCAAAATACAATGTCCACATGTGTACGCGGGGTCTCACGAGAGTAAATTAGGAAGGTATGGATATTCGGATGTAGCATATGCTTTAGCTTAGTGAAGTCCTGCTACCTCTCCACATAAGCATCTAAATGAGGCTGATATCCCTCTTTCTTTTGCTGGAATTCCTTCACAACTCGCGTGGTGGAAAGCTAGGCTTCTTTAGTTTCATTGCAGACGCTATGGATGCAGTTTTAAAGTTTTCTTGTTTGGTTCATTTTCACCCACTGCAGCTCTGAATGCAATGATGAGATCCCTTATAAAAAGGTACTGCTGTGGCTGTACATGGTACCCACACACACACACAAAACATACTTCCAAGGAGTTTTAGGTTCATTTTTTGGTTGAATGTGCTGTTACAACAAAATCTCTAGCTCTCTCTTTCAAAACCCGGAGAATGCTCCTGCAAAAGTACATTGATTAATGTAAAAAAAACAATACTCTTTCTCTATTTCTTCCTTTCTTCTTCTTCATCTTCTCTCTTTCTCTGCCTACCCTTCTATTCACTCAGAATAATTGACTCAGATGCAGTCTTTGTGATATAATAACCAGTTTACCTCAATGAATAACATTTCAGAGGATCAGCCCTAGCATAAAGCTAATTGTTCCTGAAAGAGAAAAAAAGAGCCGTGTGTGTGTGTGTGTGTGTGTGTGTGTGTGTGTGTGTGTGTGTGTGTGTGTGTGTGTGTTGGTGTGTGTGTGGTGTGTGAAACCAGTGATAAGAGCAGAGGCAACACACACTGCAGGCCTGTGTGTGCTAAAAGTGACATTTATCTTCACAGCAAGGCACGGCCCTCCCTGTATGCCTGTATAAAGGGAAAAGGCTCCAGCCACAGTGTATTTTTATTTATTTATTTATTTATTTTATTATTATTATTACTTTTCAATAACTACAAGGTTTCTTTTTCTCTCCCTGCAAGCCCAGTCTGGTATCCTGCTGTGCTCAGATAGGCAGTCTAATATTCACAGAACCTCCATTTTCTTTTTACCCATGAGCAACAGGGTTATTTCACCAGACAACTTTTCATTGTTTTTCTCAATTGTATTTTGTCATTTCAAAACACTGTTGGTGATATAAAGTTTAAAGACCTTTATACACTGTAAAAAAATAAATAAATAAAAAAATTGGAAACTTGAGAATTTAATGTTGGCTTAACACAGTGGTTCTCAAAGTGTGTGGCTATTGCAAGGGTGGCATGGAAGACTGACCCGTCCTCAAATCTCATTCATTCACTTTCACACATTTAACAAAAATAGTGAAAATACACATAAGAACCAATGTGCGCAATTTCTTTTCATGTGTCTTTTCTCCTGATTTGTCTAAACTTTCACCTGGCACCGCAGCGCGTCCTGCGTGAGCAGCTCTTGACAGCCCAAAGTGTTGATTTCAGGTGCGCTCATGTAAACACGGTCATTCTTGCAGCGTAGATGGCGCTGTCATGTGATATTTGTTACTTTCTTCAGCACTGGGTAGGATGCAACAATCACAGTCAATTATTATTACTGTATGAGGATTTAAAAAAAAAAAAAACTTTATAGAGACTGCTGAAGATTATTTCCATTCATAGATATGAATCCTTGCAATTATCAGTTTTTTATTAAAAAATAACTATTCTAGAGTAAAATGGTCTCCAATGAGATATAAAACTTTCTGATAGTTAAATGCGGATGAATGGAGGATTGGTTTTTCTGAGCGGCCAATCGCCCCCTGGAGTGAAGTGTAACTTTTCATTCAGTTTTCATTGTATTTTGAAATAAAAGATGAAAGAAAATGTTGTTTAATATTTTAAAAGCATTTTTTTCAGTAAAAACAAATGGGGGGTGGGGGGGTTTCTTCCATCAGGCAGGCAGGGGGGTATGACCCGAAAAAGGCATGCAAATAATTGCCCCTAAACAGAAAGTTTTCCATTAAAATTAAAAATCTATATTCACCGTTAAATGTGTTCATTCAATGGGCTCTATTTTTATGTGTGCAAAGTGCAGCTTAACACGCAATGACCGTGCGCAATGTCTTATCCACTTTTCATGAGAGCGCCAATTCTAGGTGTAATTTTCGTTCCAGTGCAAAGTGCCACATTTTAAAACCACCTCTGTTTTTAGCATGAAATGCAAATTTCTAAATTTAGTTCCTACATTTGCAGTTTGGAGATTCCACCAGCAGGTGATAATAAAGTTCATGTCTAAACATGGGTGAGTCGCTGAGTCATCTAATCAGCTCGGAGGGGGATAAATACGAGCCGGGGGTGCCAGTTTGAGAGAGAGACACACGTGACTGATGTGTGTGTGCGTCTATGTGTTTTATGTTATGCTTCAGTTCTTTTATGTCAGTAAAGTTATGCTGACTGTTCTGCCGGTTCCCAGCCTCCTCCTTGCCCATCTTAAACCCATTACACTTAGACACACACACAGTGGTCGCGTGTGTCTCTCTCTCTCTCTCTCTCTCTCTCTCTCTCTCGCTCTCTCTCTCGAACTGGCACCTCCGGCTCATCTTTATCCCCCTCCTGGCTGATTAGGTGACTCAGCACCTGCCGTGCACCCTCATGGCCTGGCCACGCCCTCCTCCTCATCACAGACAAAATTTGATAGAGTTGATAGACTCCACTGACCAATACATCCCGGGAAAACCTCTGGCATGACGTACTCCCATTCCTTCCTGGAGGGGAGATGTTGCCCTTCCGGCCATCCTTCTGCCGGCAGGTCTTCCTCGCCTCTCTGGAACCCTGAGAGAGGCGAGGGGGAGAGGCAGAGAGAGGAAAGAGAGAGAAAAACTTATTCGCCGGTCCCCGGACACGCTATCGCCTGATCCTCAGCCACTCCTCCACCCTCTGGTAGATGACATCAGCTCCTCCCCTGGCGGACGGCAGCGAATCCTCCGACCCCTGGCAGATGGAATGGCTCCTCCCCTTCCTGGTGGATGGTAGCGTTTCCTCTGACTCCAGGCGGCCTGCAGTGACTCCTCCATACCCTGGCGGACGGCCGCGGCTCCTCCCCTTGTGGATGGCAGTGGCGAGGCCTCCACGACAGCGCATCCATCCTCCTTCCTGGGTTTTGGCACCAGTGTAACAGGTTCAGGATTGGTGAGGAGGAGGCGGGAACCGGCAGAACAGTTAACATAACTATGATGTAAAAGAACTGAAACATAACATAAAACACATAGATGCACAAACACAGCAGCCGTGTGTCTCTCTCTCTCTCTCGAGCTGGTGCCCCCGGATCGTCTTTATGCCCCTCCCGGCTTATTAGGTGACTCAGCGCCGGCCGTGCACCCTCATATATTGTTATGTTGCAAATGCTAAAATGCTTTAAATAATTTTTTAATATTTTTAAATATTTTTCACATCAATCTACACTCCATACCCCATAATGACAAATGAAAAACCAGATGCTTGATAACTTTGCAAATTTAGTAAAAAGAAAAAACTGAAATATCACATTGACATAAGTATGAGTATGGCTGCTGCATTGTGAGCTCTGACACAACATTGCAGTTTTTTGTTTGTTTTGTTTACAGTTCTTATGTTTTTTGTCTTGGATGTTGTCTGCCTTATTATATACGATAGACAAACACTTTTGGACATTGGTTGTGCAATTGCACTCCGAAAACCGGACTTCCAATTCCTTGATGCCGACCCGTTGTTTACAAACACGCCAGCGGAGCCTTTTGTCTGGGCTGCCCGGCCGTGGAAACACAGAAGGAAAAGGGGAAATAGAGCAGGCGTTCTCATCAGAGTAAGACGTCGCGCAAATCGACCCCTGCTACCCAGTATTCTACTGGCAAATGTCCAGTCTCTGGACAACAAGCTCTGCGAGCTGAGAGCGCGGATCTCTTTCCGACGAGAGACGAGGGACTGCTGCATTATCTGCCTTACAGAAACTTGGATGTCTGCTGAGATTCCAGATTCAGCCATCGAACCCGTGGGGTTCTCCATGCACCGAGCGGAGAGAGTGAAAGACCTCTCAGGTAAAAGCAGAGGTGGTGGTGTATGTTTTATGATCAACAAATCCTGGTGTGATCAGAGGAACGTACATTCTATCAAGTCTTTCTGCTCTCTTGATCTGGAATTTCTCATGCCTCAGTATCAACCATTCTGGCTACCGAGGGAATTCACAGTGGTCATTATCACTGCTGTGTACATCCCGCCACAAGCTACCACAGACCGGGCACTCAAGGAACTGTATGGGAGTATAAGTGAGCAGGAAACCGCACACCCTGAGGCCATGTTCATTGTGACCGGGGACTTTAACAAAGCCAATCTCAAACCAATCGCACCAAAAATACCACCAACAAATCAGTTTCAACACACGAGGGGACCGGGTTTTGGACCATTGCTACTCTCCCTTCTGCAATGGCTACAAATCCCTCCCCCGCCCACCATTTGGCAAATCAGACCACTCTTCCGTTCTCCTTCTGCCCACTTACAGGCAGAAACTGAAACAGGAAGTACCTGTCCTCAGAATGATCCAGTGCTGGTCAGACCAATCAGATTCTACGCTACAAGACTGTTTTGATCACGTGGACTGGGAGATGTTCCGGTCTGCCTCTGATGACGACATCGAGATTTACACTGATAGCGTAACGTGTTTCATCAGAAAGTGCGTAGAGGACGTTGTTCCGACCAAAACAATACGGATCTACCCCAACCAGAAACCATGGATTAATAGCGATGTTCATGCGGCACTTAATGCACGGACCTCCGCTTTTAATTCCAGGAACACGGAGGAGCACAAACTAGCCAGTTATGCCCTCTGCAAAACTATCAGAGCATCAGAGAGATTGAAGGACAGTTCAACATCACCGATTCTAGAAGCATGTGGCAGGGAATTAATATCATCACAGACTGCAAAGGGAATAAAAACTCTGTCATGAACACCGCTGCCTCTCTCCCGGATTAGCTAAATAATTTTTATGTTCATTTCGAGGGAAATAACACCGCCCTCGCGGAGAGAGCTCTCGCAGCCGAAGCTACAGAGGTTAGTTCACTCTACGTCTCTGTAGCGGATGTAACCCGATCCTTCCGACGGGTGAATATCCATAAAGCCGCGGGTCCAGACGGCATTCCGGGCCACATCATCAGAGCATGCGCGAACCAACTGGCTGGTGTTTTTACGGACATTTTCAACCTTTCCCTCTCCTTGTCTGTGGTCCCCACATGCTTCAAAACGTCCACCATTATGCCTGTACCAATGCAATCCAAAATCACTTGCTTAAATGACTAGCGTCCTGTTGCTCTGACCCCCATCATCAGCAAATGCTTTGAGATGCTAATCAGAGATTACATCTGCTCTGTGCTGGCTGCCTCACTGGACCCATTGCAGTTTGCTTACCGCAACAACCGCTCCACTGATGATGCCATTGCATCTACACTACACACTGCTCTCTCCCACCTGGAAAAAAGGAACACTTATGTGAGAATGCTGTTTGTAGACTACAGCTCAGCATTCAACACCATGGTGCCCTCCAAGCTTTATGTGAAACTCCGGGCTCTGGGCTTAAACAGCTCGCTGTGCAGCTGGATCCTGGATTTCCTGTCAAGCAGACACCAGGTGGTTAGAATGGGCAGCAACTTCTCCTCATCACTGACCCACAACACTGGAGCCCCGCAGGGCTGTGTTCTCAGCCCACTCTTGTATTCCTTGTACACACATGACTGTGTGGCAACACACAGCTCCAATGCCTTCATTAAGTTTGCTGATGATATGACGGTGGTAGGTCTGATCACTGACAATGATGAAACGGCCTACAGAGAGGAGGTGCACACTCTGACACACTGGTGTCAGGAGCACAATCTCTCCCTCAATGTCAGCAAGACCAAGGAGCTTGTGGTGGACTTCAGGAGAAAAGACAGAACACAGACCCATCACCATCAATGGAGCACCGGTGGAGAGAGTCAGCAGCTTCAAGTTCCTCAGTGTCCACATCACAGAGGAACTCACATGTTCCGTCCACACTGAGGCCATTGTGAAGAAGGCTCATCAGTGCTTCTTCTTCCTGAGATGGCTAAGGAAGTTTGGAATGAACCACCACATCCTCACACGGTTCTACACCTGCACTGTAGAGAGCATCCTGACTGGCTGCATTACTGCCTGGTACGGCAATAGCACCGCCCACAACTTCAAAGCCCTGCAAAGGGTAGAGCAAACTGCCAGACACATCATTGGAGGTGAGCTTCCCTCCCTCCAGGACATATATACCAGGCGGTGTGTGAAAAAAGCTCGGAGGATCATCAGAGACTCCAGCCACCCGAGCCATGGGCTGCTCTCACTGCTACCATCAGGCAGGCAGTATCGCAGCATTCAGGACCCACACCAGCCGACTCCATGACAGCTTCTTCCCCCAAGCAATCAGACTTTTGAACTCTTGATCTCACACGATCAATATACATCAGAACTGCACTTTATTAATCTTATCATCTCACACTGGACTGTCATAAATTATATTCTCTCTTAACAACACACTGGCAACTGACTATCAACTGACAGCCTGAATGTCAAAACAGTACAATACAACCTACTGTATATTTTATATATACTTCACATACTATTCTTATTGTACGTGTATCTATATTGTGTATTGTATACTGTACATTGTATATTATTATTGTGTTGTGTAATTATTTGTATATTAGATATGTAAATTGTGTTGTGTAAATCTGATGTTTATTGTAAATTGGTATATGTCTCATCACTGTCATGACTGCTATGTTGCTCGGAACTGCACACAAGACTTTCACCCACTGTTGCACTTGTGTATATGGTTGTGTGACAATAAAATTGGTTTGATTTGATGTGATTTGATTTGATCCCTTTGCTATGACACTTGAAATTTAGCCCAGGTGCATCCCATTTCTCTGGATCATCTTTGAGATGTTTCTACACTTTGATTCCACCTGTGGCCAATTCAATTGATTGGACATGATTTGGAAAGGCACACACCTGTCTATATAAGGTCTCACAGCTGAAAACGCATATCAGATCAAAAACCAAGCCATAAGGTCAAAGGAACTGCCTGCAGAGCTCAGAGACAGGATTGTGTCGAGGCACAGATCTGGGGAAGGCTACAAAAAAACATTCAGCTGCACTGAAGGTTCCTAAGAGCACAGTGGCCTTGAAATGTTTGAACTGTTTGGCCTCAATTCCAAGCGTCATGTTTGGAGGAATCCAGGCACCACTCATCACCTGCGCAATACCATCCCAATGGTGAAGCATGGTGGTGGTAGCATCATGCTGTGGGGGTGCTTTTCAGTGGCAGGGACTGGGGGACTGGTCAGGGTTGAAGGAAGGCTGAACGCAGCAAAATACAGAGATATCCTTAATGAAAACCTGGTACAGAGCACTTAGGACCTCAGACTGGGTTAAAGGTTCACCTTCCAACAGGACAATAACCCTAAGAACACAACCAAGACAACGCAAGTGTGGCTTAGGGACAACTCTGTGAATGTCCTTGAGTGGCCCAGCCAGAGCCTGGACTTGAACCCAATCGAACATCTCCTGAAAATTGCTGTCCACCGATGGTCCCCATCTAACCTGCCAGAGCTTGAGAGGATATGCAGAAAAGAATGGCAGAAAATCCCCAAATCCATCATACCCAAAAAAGGCTGTAATCGCTGCCAAAGGTGCTTCAACTAAGTACTGAGTTAAGGGTTTGAATACTTTTTCTCAGTTTTTTCTTTTTAACAAATTTGCAAAGTTATCAAAAATCTGGTTTTTGCTTTGCCATTATGGGGTATGGAGTGTAGATTGATGTGTAAAAAAAAAATTAAAGCATTTTAGCATAAGGCTGCAACATAACAAAATGTTAAGAGAAAATGAAGGGGTCTAAATACTTTCTGAATGCACTGTCATAGTTATATGTCATTGTTTATTTTTCAATTGTTATTATTATTATGTTTATATTTACAATTGTTTTTATAATTAAATTTGTACTGGTATTTTTACACCTATTGCCGTAAAGTCACTGCAAAAGGGACCGCTGGAGGAAGCTGGAGAGAGTAAAATTTGGATTTGGTGTGATTTTTTTGACCACTTCTTTATTTTGATTATATTTTGTTTTGAAAAGTGTAATTTGAATTTAGAAATACTTTTGGTTTATTTACAATCACTGTTAATACTATTCATGATTTGTGTGTCAGACGAAAATGATTAATAATACTTACATTCTCTATAATTTAATGGAGCGTAAATCCAAATACTGACGAGAACCACATTTTCCATTCATATAAAAGGAGCGTGTCACTATCATAGAAATACTGTATGCCTGAAATTCTTTTGTTAATTCACCAAAATAGGTAAATTCATATTTCTGTTCATCTAATTCATTGTATACAGTCCATTTTTACACTAACAACTTCTTAGGAATGTGCTGTCTTTGTTTATATTGCTGGTGCTTGAGGGAATGGACAATATAAAAGGATGCAGACACTGCAATTACCAGAGAAGAACCTCAGAATTAAATTGCACTTGACCCAGCCCATTAGCGCTTTGCGCTCGTAACTTTGCCAAACTTACTTGCGCCTAGACTTAGCGCATGCTTGCACGCAAATATCAAAACTTCATAGCCATGCCCACTGACTTTGTGCATATGACTTAAGCATAGCACTGCGCTTAGCGCTAGTACTCTTAAAATATGGCCCAATATATCAAGTCGAAGTGAAAAAATTGTGTTGGCTGAGCAAATAACAGTATAGGGAAAAACTTTCTACGAATGCGCCGGAGAAAACAACATTGGTACATTGGAAACACATGTGTGGTGGAGACCGGAAATGGGTGGAGAGTGCTATGCTGCTGAAATCTGAAGACACCAATGAGCATCAGTCCCAAGAGAAGAGAATCATCCTCAGTTACATAAAATGAGCAGTGAGTGAGAGGCCTGGGTAGCTCAGCGAGCAAAGACGCTGACTACCACCCCTGGAGTCGCGAGTTCGAATCCAGGGCATGCTGAGTGACTCCAGCCAGGTCTCCTAAGCAACCAATTTGGTCCGGTTGCTAGGGAGGGTAGAGTCACATGGGGTAACCTCCTCGTGGTTGCTATAATGTGGTTCTCGCTCTCGGTGGGACGCGTGGTGTGTTGTGCATGGATGCATATGCGCTATGTCTCCGTGGTAACGCGCTCAACATGCCACATGATAAGATATGCAGATTGACAGTCTCAGACACGGAGGCGACTGAGATTCGTCCTCCGCCACCCGGATTGAGGCGAGTCACTATGCCACCACGAGGACATAGAGCGCATTGGGAATTAGGCATTCCAAATTGGGGAGAAAAGGGGAGAAAATAAAAATAAATAAATAAATGAGCGGTGAGTATTGAGTACCTTGTTTAAACTCTACCAGCTGTGGCTCTCATTCTGTAACTTTAAAGTAAGCTAGGTATGGGGCCTGGGTAGCTCAGCAAGTAAAGATGCTGACTACCACCCCTGTGAGTTCGAATCAAGGGTGTGCTGAGTGACTCCAACCAGGTCTCCTAAGCAACCAAATTGGCCCGGTTGCTAGGAAGGGTAGAGTCACATGGGGTAACCTCCTCGTGATCACGATTAGGGGTTCTCGCTCTCAATCGGGCATGTCAATAGCATGAGCCTCCCGTGCTGTGAGTCTCCGCGGTGTCATGCACAATGAACCACGTGATAAGATGCACGGATTGATGGTCTCAGAAGCGGAGGCAACTAAGACTTGTCCTCCACCACCCGGATAGAGGTGAGTAACCGCACCACCACGAGGACCTACTAAGTAGTGTGAATTGGGCATTCCAATTTGGGAGAAAAGGGTATAAAAATAAATAAATAAATATAAAAGTAAGCTAGGTAGATTAGAGTAAACAGGGCTGCCAAATGTTAGTGTTAGTTTTATGGATTAGACCCACTGAGCTATAATATAGAACTGGATGGCTGATGACGTCATAATACAATTAATACAACTGTGCCACCATATTTGTATGCCCAAACATTCCAGTGTGCATATTGAATTTAAAAAAACATCTAATATCAAAGAGTAGCTAAACATTAGTCATTCAACAACCACTTGTATATCTGAAGTGCCTGTAAAGCCTTATAACGCAAACTTCCTATGCTTGTAATTGTTTATTAATTGAGAATTGGGAAATTTTCCTGCTTCCTGTATATCTATATTATAAAATAGTGTTAACAAACTACAGTGGGGAACGGATCAAGCTGAATGTAAACAAGTTCACTGAAACTGAGGTAGGATACAGACATTTTCAGACATATGTGTTGCGAACATCTAAGTGTTCATTCTGAGTTACTTTTGCTTAAATTGGATCATTTAAAAGTGCCTTCTCACGGTGACTTCAGTGCGCATTCTCGATTGCGCTCTCTCTGTGTTAGTTCATAGTTCATTTATTTTAAAAATGTATTATACTGTATGTTAAAATCAACATTAACAAAGATTGTTAGTTCATGTTAACTACTGTTAACATGAACCCAATGTTAACAAATGGAACCCAATTGTAAAGTGTTCCCATATCTATCCAAGTTTGTTTTTGTTTTTTGAGTGAAGATTTTATTATTTATTTAGCATGAAAATGAATGTGTATCATAAGAGTGAGAAAAAACTATCTGCGGTTAGTAAATAGTTGTTTATAATATATTTCTCCTTCAGCCCATCAGAACACAGAAATGCTAAAAGACATACAGTCACAGTCACAAGCAGTCACTGAACTCATTTCAACACAGAAGATGGCAGAACACACACACACACACGCACACACACACACACATACAGGTGCATCTCAATAAATTAGAATGTCGTGGAAAAGTTCATTTATTTCAGTAATTCAACTCAAATTGTGAAACTCGTGTATTAAATAAATTCAATGCACACAGACTGAAGTAGTTTAAGTCTTTGGTTCTTTTAATTGTGATGATTTTGGCTCACATTTAACAAAAACCCACCAATTCACTATCTCAAAAAATTAGAATATGGTGACATGCCAATCAGCTAATCAACTCAAAACACCTGCAAAGGTTTCCTGAGCCTTCAAAATGGTCTCTCAGTTTGGTTCATTAGGCTGCACAATCATGGGGAAGACTGCTGATCTGACAGTTGTCCAGAAGACAATCATTGACACCCTTCACAAGGAGGGTAAGCCACAAACATTCATTGCCAAAGAAGCTGGCTGTTCACAGAGTGCTGTATCCAAGCATGTTAACAGAAAGTTGAGTGGAAGGAAAAAGTGTGGAAGAAAAAGATGCACAACCAACTGAGAGAACCGCAGCCTTATGATTGTCAAGCAAAATCGATTCAAGAATTTGGGTGAACTTCACAAGGAATGGACTGAGGCTGGGGTCAAGGCATCAAGAGCCACCACACACAGACGTGTCAAGGAATTTGGCTACAGTTGTCGTATTCCTCTTGTTAAACCACTTCTGAACCACAGACAACGTCAGAGGCGTCTTACCTGGGCTAAGGAGAAGAAGAACTGGACTGTTGCCCAGTGTTCCAAAGTCCTCTTTTCAGATGAGAGCAAGTTTTGTATTTCATTTGGAAACCAAGGTCCTAGAGTCTGGAGGAAGGGTGGAGAAGCTCATAGCCCAAGTTGCTTGAAGTCCAGTGTTAAGTTTCCACAGTCTGTGATGATTTGGGGTGCAATGTCATCTGCTGGTGTTGGTCCATTATGTTTTTTGAAAACCAAAGTCACTGCACCCGTTTACCAAGAAATTTTGGAGCACTTCATGCTTCCTTCTGCTGACCAGCTTTTTAAAGATGCTGATTTCATTTTCCAGCAGGATTTGACACCTGCCCACACTGCCAAAAGCACCAAAAGTTGGTTAAATGACCATGGTGTTGGTGTGCTTGACTGGCCAGCAAACTCACCAGACCTGAACCCCATAGAGAATCTATGGGGTATCGTCAAGAGGAAAATGAGAAACAAGAGACCAAAAAATGCAGATGAGCTGAAGGCCACTGTCAAAGAAACCTGGGCTTCCATACCACCTCAGCAGTGCCACAAACTGATCACCTCCATGCCACGCCGAATTGAGGCAGTAATTAAAGCAAAAGGAGCCCCTACCAAGTATTGAGTACATATACAGTAAATGAACATACTTTCCAGAAGGCCAACAATTCACTAAAAATGTTTTTTTTATTGGTCTTATGATGTATTCTAATTTTTTGAGATAGTGAATTGGTGGGTTTTTGTTAAATGTGAGCCAAAATCATCACAGTTAAAAGAACCAAAGACTTAAACTACTTCAGTCTGTGTGCATTGAATTTATTTAATACACGAGTTTCACAATTTGAGTTGAATTACTGAAATAAATGAACTTTTCCATGACATTAAAATTTATTGAGATGCACCTGTATATTATTATTATTATTATTATTATTTTATTTTATTTTTTATTTTTTTCTCCTTTTGAATGGGACTGTTGCATGCTGTCAAGCTAAGATTTTCAAAGAGAACTAATAGGCATACTGATTTTTGAACTTTGCCTCTGTCAAAACAATGTAATCAGAAATCTGGTGGTCCCACACTTTATTTTAGCTTAAAATATTGTGATGTATGGGAACTTTGAAATTAACTTTTATTAGATAACTCCATGTAATTACTCCAAATGAAAGGTATGTCTTGATGAAACACTTAGAGTATGTGAGGAAACGTGTACTTAGTGAGTCTCTCGCACCTGAAGATTGCATAATTGAAACCTTGAACACCAAAGTTATGAAATACCAAACTTGTGTCCATTTTACCACCAGACTCATCTATCTTCTACCACAATTCACAACAAAATCTGACCACATACAAAGTTAATTTAAAATTTGCACAAAGTCAGAATTTCAGACAGGGGCAATCACTTTTTCATAGCACTGCATGATTAAACAATTACAAAAGATGTATTTCTGAAATGTTACAATTTTTTTTTTTTTCACTGTCAAATGTTTTCATTTTCGCTGTATGTCTTCAACCACCCTTTTATCCCATGACAGGGGGCAGAATTGAGAGCACAAAGAAGGTCCACTGCTCTTTGGGGTCTTCCCATGAATTTGAGAGAGCAGGGCTTTATTTCATAGACCATTCTGGTCATTTCTTTTATTAAAGCTGCACAACGTAACATTTTTTGGTTCAAATTAACAAATTGCCATTATCGATTGAGTACATAAACAATCAGTGTTCAAAACAACGTCCTTACCTTGTCCTGATTTACTACATTAAGCCTATAAAAATAATTTGTATTTTGAGCTGTCGGATTCGATTTGGCACGAAATCATTGGCTTTTGACATACATCCTTGCGTAATTACGTCATGTCCATAAACACAGGAAAGAAGAACCGGCTGTCTCATTTTCTGGCTGGAGAAACTACAGTTCAGTTCAGTAACACTCGCACAGTTCAGGACTGCATCGCTGCAGTCTGGATGGATGTTTATCTGTTATCCATTTGGCTAAGTTTTTTACCTGCTATAATGCTTGGATATGTTTTCTGGTGGGGTTGTTAAAGCTTATATTGCTTGTCATGCTTGTATGAATCGAACATTACTTGTGTGTTAACCGATCACGATGTATCTACGTTGTAGGGGGAAGTTACTGAGATATGTTTACTAATATTTATGACTTCTAAAACTGACTTCTTGTAAGTGTTATATTGCATAAATAAGCATATTATTTTCATGTTTAATAAAGTATATTTGATCCCCATCATTATTGAATCCTTTTTTATGTTTTTAGTTTACAGTGTTATTGTGTGCATTGCACAGACATACTATTGTAATATTACGGTTCACCTGCATTATCAACTGAGGCTGTACAATATAAAAATTAATAAAGTCTTCCATTGAACTCGTATCAGCCATATCATAAGTTTTACCTCTTAAATTGATAAGTGTAGTACAATACAAACATTAATAGTAATGAATAAATAATTAATAAATTAATAAACACTTTAAAACACTAAAAAACACTTGAATAATCATATTAAAATATACTGGTAGTGATTGAGATGACTGAGTCCTTTGTTCTCATTGTAAAAGTGCTTTAAGTGTAGTGTCAGAAAAGCGATTTAAGTGTAAAATTCATTCATTCAAAATATGTTAATAAGAGTGTTTTTTTTTTTTTTTATCTTCTTCAAAGCACATAATACTTCAGTTTTAAATGTTTAATTATATAACATAATATAAACATGAAAATAGCACATTATGACTCTGACTCTCCCAGTCATGATCACACACAGGCGATGTCCAAGTAAGCTCAAATCATGAGATTCATCCGCCAGAACAGCAGTGCCGAAACATGACTTTAAGTGTTCCTCTGCAAATTTCTTGCAATTTTAAGTTTCAACCACAGATGTCACTAGAGAGCACAAAGTTGCATAGTGCAGCTTTAAAGTGTACAGTCATAAAAGCTGAAATCAATTAAACAAATATGCATTAAAAGTTAAAAATTAGGAAGTGGGAGAATATACTTTGTGCGTGTGTATACAATATATATAATATTTTTACTCTATTGTACTTTATTGTACTGTTTTATTGAAAACCCAGAAAAATGGGTACGGCTAGGTTTATTAATTATATAGACACAGACACTGCTTTTTAATGCATTCTACAGAGTTGGGAGGCATGGGAGAATCACACAAGCAGCACGAAAATGGGAATTCACATGGAAGTGATGAACAACAGCATTTCCACATCAAGATCACTCTTCAATGTGGTCAGTGTTGCAGTTGTCCTGGAGGAGCAGGTGGTTATGGGTAATTTGTAAGACTTTACAAATTTCATTATCCTCTTGGGCCTGCTTTATGCAATCAATAGAGAGGATAACAAGGACTTAAAATATATGCACTATTTATTCTTTTTTATTATTATTATTATTATTTATTTTTATTATTATTATTATTATTTGTTTTTATGATGATTATGCTTTAATTTCTTTGGTAAATTTCTTTTGGTATGCCCCAAACTCTGAATATCGGGGCTCCAAATATTATTACTTTTTGGTGCCAAATGAAATCATTCTGATCAAGTCCACTAACTTGAAGCCAGCAACATGATTGTGTTAAATCCAACAGACAAGTATACATTACTTTCCGCCGATAGTCATCACCCGCTACCTCTGAGCCAAAAAAATCAATTTTCAGTAAATTATATTCTTACCTATACGAAAAATAGTTACCAGATAAAATTTATTGTTAACAAATATTGGTTCATTTTAGCTTCTGATTCTTCATTAAAAGACGTTTTCAAATATCCTCCGATGTTTACTTACAAAAGATCTTAAAACTTGGCGAATATGCTAGTCAGATCAGATGTCGTGCATGATGACAAAAAAGCATACATGCAAGGTTGTTTTCCATTTCGGAATTGCACATCATGTTCTTCTATATTACAATGTAAAAATTTCACGTGTTCTTCCACAAAAAAAGTATACCATATTAAATCCTGTATAACATGCTCGAGTAAGAACGTGATTTACCTACTCCAATGTCCATGTCTATTGATATACGTTGGAAAAACATCGAGACCTTTGAAGATTAGAGTGAGTGAACACAAATCAGCCACTTGCAGACATGCCGTTACCTCTCCGATAGCTAGACACTTTATTGAGTCTAATCACAGTATCGAGCAACTTAAATGTATAGACTTTGAGAAAGTAATGAATTCTCACCGTGGTGGAGATATCAATAAAAAACTTTTACAAAAAGAGGCGTTTTGGATGTTTCATTTACAGACTATATCTCCTTTGGGTTTAAATGAAGATTCTGTTCTTTCATATTTTCTGTAATTTCTTTTTTTTATTATTTTATTTTTTTATTTTTTCTGGGCACGGCATGAACGGCATTATTGCCTGATGTGTTATTGTTCTCATTATTATTTTAATTTATTATTTGTTGTTCCATATGGAATTGAACTGGAGTCTGTGGATTGATTGTTTGGTTGTTTGATTATGATCACCTGAAGATTTGTAGTGTGCTCTTTTTGTATAACTTTTGAGAACAAGTGAATTGTTACACTGACGAAGGCAGACAGCCGAAACGTTTGTACTATTTTTATCTCCTGTTTGTACTATTTTTATCTCCTGCTTGAACCTAATAAAAGTATTTTTAGAGTGCAGACCTTTTTTCATTTTCATATTGATACATAGGTCTTAGCACCTAATTAGCTGGGAGAGCACGGTGAGTGCTTTGATTAAATCCATCCTCCTGACATTATCATATAAAGGTACATTAGAATATTTAGGGGTAGCCTTTTGCACATAGATTCTATTTAGTCTGTTGTTTTAATCTGACAAATAAGGTGATCTTTTTTGCTTAGCTACTCCTTCACTTTTATTTTTCCAAAGAAATAGCATCCACATAGACATTTAACTCTGTAGACCACATGGGTAGTGTTGTCATTGATGAATTAATTGATAACTGAACTTGCTGACTGAATTATAAAGTACATGTTTCCACTATTAATACAAAATTAAAGTTGGCTCCTCTTATGTTTCTTTTTGGCCCGTCCTTCTTTTTCGTTGATGGGAGATAACTGTGGAACACTGTCTTGGATATTGGGAGCTCTTTTCAAGCCTATGGAGGGTTTGGGAAAATGTCCCTGGAGGTGTCATCGCTTTTCTTTTATTGCTTCTATAATCTGTCACACAAAAAAATGTGTCCAGTTGGAAGGGGATGTAATGTTTTTTCTTCAGCAGTTGGTCTCTTTTGATAGATTTGGCTTAATGCTCTACATTTCTCATTGTTCTTGGTTTATTACCTTTTAGACAAATTCTTTGTTCCATTTCTTTCGCTTTCTTGACAAAGTAAATCTTTGTATCACAGATCCATTTCAGTCAGTGCTGGATTGGATAAAAACAATTCCTTCTTGGTGCTATTTCTGGTTCCAGGTCAACAAGGTCCTAGAGTCCTACCTCATGATAAACGGTGTGATTTTGCATCTGTAGTGACTACAATAGTGACTCTTGGCATTGGGTTCTTTGTTATTTTCTTTATACCTATTCTTGTCTACAACTTCTTCCAACTTGTACATCATTTAATATGTTGGACTGGATCTTCTCTCTAAAAATCTCTTGTGCTGGATGGTTGAACTGTATGATGTTCATAATCAGTGTTTGGAAAGTGACTAATCTGGTTCTCCTTCTGTTTTTGGTATCTTTATTTTTAAATGTTAGTCGCTTAGCTTTATCTTACTTTCATATCCATCTATCTTTTTCTGATGCAAATTTCTTTAACTCCTGGCTACTCATAATGTAACAGCAGTACCCAAGAGGGCATCCTGATACATTTAGTAACTTTATTCTCTTTCCTCATAGAAAAAGAGATGCTTTTGTAATCCCTTTGGTTGACTCAGCAGAAGACAGCTGCATCTGAGCGCTTCTAGGGAACCAACATCCTAATATCCTGTGATGCCTCTTTGAAAAAAAGATTATGTCCTTTTGGACTTCATTTTGCATCCACAATCACAAGGCCTTCGTGAGCACTAAAACATTTAATAATTGATGGGTCATAGAATATAACACAATGAACAGATATCCATTGTGCCTCTAAGCAAGATATTTAGCATTCATATGCTCAAAGTTTGAGGAGGATGGGTCACAGATTCAAACATTCAGATGTGTAATTTATACAAATGGGGTGAAAATGGTGATACTGCCTAGTGATTTTGACAATTTGTACGGTAAAATTCTCTTTAAATTCATCTCCTTTCAAGCACCACTCTTAAGATTCAGACAGATGTTTATGGCCGTTGCGTCTATTTATTTATTTTTTAGTGCCCCACCATGTGCCTTTAAGGTGTACAGTGTAAGTCTAACATTTTAAAACACTTCTAAATACCTTTGCATTGCATTCTGTTCTGTTTCGCTTCATTGAGCAGCGATCATCGCAAAAACACGTCCTCAATAAACACTCCCAAAGAAACACATTTTATCATGTCAGGTAAATATGAAACCAGCCTAATTATACAGGGCATCCTTAATACCGATTAATCAACTAGTTGCTCATAAAACCTACCAACTATATGATTTTGAAAATACTATATACTGTTTAGTTTAGCACATCCATACTCCACGTATATAACTATGTGAGAATGAATGTAGTTAACTTGTAGTCTGTGCTTAGGTTGCAGGTTTAAAGCATTTGGAAAAATGTATGTCTCTGTCTGTCGGAATATTTAAGGTGTGAGCTGAACCCCTGTCTGTGTGTGTGTGTGTGTGTGTGTGTGTGTGTGTGTGTGTGTGTGTGTGTGTGTGTGTGCATGCGTGTGTATGTGTAGACAGCTGCGAGAGGGGGGAGGGGGTGCTTACACTCCTGAGCTCGCTCACAGCAGAGTGGGAGGTGCGAACAGAAAGTTCCACCCAACCTGCTCTCCGCCCAGCAGTCAAACCTGTGTACCGTTCCACATTTTTTAGAGACTGGTATCAGTTTTCTTCAAACTTGAGGTTGAAGTGAGGACTGCTAATAAAAGATGCTTCAAAGATAATAAAATGTATCGTTGAGATCAAGGCCGTAACCATGTCTTTGAAATTGGGGGGGGGGGACCTAACCATTTTGGGGGTGGGGGGCCGCGGGTGTCCTCGGTCCTTTAAATAAGTAAATGCGGTGCATGCAATACTTTTCTGAATAAAGACTTTAAATGCATTAAAGTTTTTTAAATTTGACCAAAATGTGATATTTTTTGGTTTTAAATTATATGTTTTTTGATGTTCACACAGTACAAGACAAACACTGTGTCTGCATTGCAAGCAATTTGCCTGTTTCAGTCATCTTTTCTTTCTTTTTGGTGCTGCATCAAAGAAAAGACAAATATAATTTTAATTTATTTTAATCAATGATGTATCTGTAAAATGACATGACATCAGCTGGCTTGCAAAAAAGAAATTACACAAAATTATTTACTGTCCTCAAGTTGTGACTCATTGTTTTTTTCTTCCCATAGAATCTTAACACAATCTTTTCTTCAAGAATCCTAACGATGCTCTTTTCCATACAAAAACACTTCATACTGACCACTGGTGTCAGGGTCCAAAGAGGGGGAAAATATCATCATTAAAATACCATAAAAGTAGTCCATACAACACTAAGCTTTCCTATGACCCAAGAAAGTTTGGTATAAAGTGCACTTGTCATATGGACTACTGATATGATGTCTTTATACTGAACCTTTAATTACGCTCTATAGTATTTGTCCTTTTTGAAGCTCGACAGCTCCTGCTCACTTTAAACTGTTATTCTATGGAATAGAGTTGCTTCAAATATAAATTTTATATTCCAAGAAAAAGTAACAGCATATGGGTTTTGAACAACATAAGGGTGAATAAATGAGTGAGTAAAAGTACATTTTCCATTTTTTGGGAGAACTTGACTTTAACTGGTGGCTCATTTTTTGAGCACAAACCTGACAAGACATACTCAAAATAAAATGGTCTCTTATGAAAGAAGACTCTTAGGAGATGCTGTACAAAATTCTGAATTAATTAAAGACATAAAGAAAATTTTAAATTGATTGTTAATTATTACCTAATACTATTTGCACTAAAAATAAATGACACTGTCCTTGTCACAACCTAAAAACTCAGTTGAAGACACAAGTCACAGGTTTAATGTTCTAGTTCTAATCTGATGGTGATAACACTCTACTTTGTGTTTTATCAATCATTTTCTTAGACAATGTCAAGTGAAATTTCTAAAAATGTTCCTTCAAAAGCTTTCCAGATAACCACAATCATTCAATTCCTTTACAATATACACACATTCGCTCTTTGTCTTAAGTCTATTATACTGAAAATGGCTCCGTTAATGTTTTCACATTCAAAATTGTTAATGACATCCGAATCACGTACTCTATGTGACATATTTTAAATTCAAAACAGTGAATTTCACAAAATGGTGAATATTTTGCACCCTTGGAAAGTACAACATTTTAATCATAAAACAGTGGTCAAATTTTGCATATTTAGTTAGATACTTATATCTTACATGACACAAACACTCTTAACCTGAACTGCTTGCTGAAGCGAGGTTCACACTTAGCTTCTTAAATTTGAGTCCCGCCTTCATCGATTTTATCTCATTTGACATTGACGAGTGGTGTTAGACTACTGTGTATGCGAAAAATTAAAGTTTTTTAAATCATTATGTTATTATGGGGTGGGGGGGGGGGGCACTCTGGCCATATCTGATTATTGGAGGGGACTTGTCCCCCTCAAAGTATATTGTGGTTACACCCTGGTTGAGATGGAAAAACTTGGTAAAATCTCTCATTGACATTTTTATTGTCTTTTTTTATTGTCTGGCAGAGATATAGTTTGTGGAATGTCATATTTTTTCATAAATTTCTGTAGGATTTTACAAGATAACATTAGTAAACGCAATCGGCAGCGCTAGGGGTATGCTACCGGATCTTAAACCCAGAAAGTATATAAGTACTAATACCAGTCTTTCTACAGTATCTGTAATACCAAATACTGACTCAGTTTGGTACCCACACACTGTCTGTATTTGCGCACATGCAAGAAGAGTGCTCACGACTCGCTATGTTTGAACAGATAAAATGCTTTGTGAGTTATTGAAAATATTAAATATTAAGAAAAATAACCCTAAACAAAGAATGATATACAGATTTGTGATCAACCGATATGGGTTTGTTAATGGCTGATGCAGATGCCGATACCTAAAGAGAAGGCTGGCCGAAAGGCCAATATACAGTATTGCCGATTTACACTCACTGAACACTTTATTAGGAACACATGTACACCTACGTATTCATGTGATTATCTAATCAGCCAATTGTCTGGCAGCAGTGCAACACATAAAATCATGCAGATACGGGTCAGGAGCTTAAATGTTCACATCAACCATCAGAATAGGGAAAAATGTGATTTCAGTGATTTCCACTGTGGCATGATTGTTGGTGCTAGACAGGCTGGTTTGAGTATTTCTGTAACTGCTGATCTCCTGGTATTTTCACACACAATTCTAGAGTTTACCCAGAATGGTGCCAAAAACAAAACAAAAAACATCCAGTGAGTGGCAGTTTTGCTGATACAAATGCCTTGTTGACGAGACTGATCAACAGAGAATGGCCAGACAGGTCCAAGCTGACAGAAAGACTACGGTAAGTCAGATAACCACTCTGTACAATTGTAGTGAGCAGAATAGCATCTTAGAATGCACAACACATTGAACATTGAGGCGAATGGGTTACAACAGCAGAAGATTTCGTCGGGCACTTCATTAGGACCATAGTGTTCCTAATAAAGTGCTCAGTGTGTGTGTGTGTGTGTGTGTGTGTGTGTGTATATATATATATATATATATATATATATATATATATATATATATATATGTGTGTGTGTGTGTGTGTGTGTGTATGTATATATAAATAACTGCCGCTCACTGGATGTTTTTTGTTTTTGGCACCATTCGAATAAATTTGAGAGACTGTTGTGTGTGAAAATCCCAGGAGATCAGCAGCTACAGAAATATTCAAACAAGTCCGTCTTGCACCAACAATCATCCATGCAATTATGTAATCAGCCAATCGTGTGGCAGCAATGCAAATTATAAAATCATGCAGATCCGGGTCATGAGCTTCAGTTAATGTTCATATCAACCATCAGAATGGGGAAAAAATTTGATCTCAATGATTTGGACCGTGGCATGATTG